>NC_138102.1:33927112-34527112 GCF_964146895.1 Miniopterus schreibersii
TGTATTAAAATATATAAAAATACATCTTTATATTAAATTTAATTGATTATTTAATATTTAATCATTATAATGAATAATGTTCTTGCCACAATTTTTAAAAGCCATGTCAATAAATCATAAAAAGAAAATAGATATTAAATATCATGTAATAAGTTAAAAATATATTTAATATATAAAATAATGTCTAAAGATATATATATGTGTGTGTGTATTTATTTATTTATACACATGTAACATCTCTAAATGTCAAATAGTATCTTTAGTGGCAAAAAAACCCCAAAACATTCATTTAAAATTCTGTTTCCCTAGAAATTACTAAAGTAATAGCTCCTGGCCCTTTAAATATAAGTACTGTAGAAACTGCTTTGCCAATGGGAATATAGTTAAAATTACTGGGTCCTATAATGGAATAAAAGCTGCCTCTAAAACACATATATAATTATATTTTAGCTTGAAGTATATACACAGTTTACTATTCTTTTCTCCCTGCGGGTATTAGTTATGCCCAATATTATAAATATTTGATTATGTAGAATTTCAAATAAGTAAAACACATTAGTCAACTAAATTTTCTCCTTTTGAGTGTTAAGTACAAATTCTTCTTTTTTTCATAGTTTATAAGTATAAAATCTAAAAGGTCCAAATTTTTTTTCCTTTGTATATAATCTTAAGAATGTTCTGCATTTTTTTAAGGACCTGGGTAGTGTCATAACAGCATTAAAGGATATGATTGATTTTAAAACTATAAAAGATGAGGGAAAGTAGGATAAATATCTGCTGATTCAGGATACACTCTAGAGGACATCTCCAAAAAGTAGAAAAAGAAGAAAAAACTGAGAATATGGGTTAAGTGGGTCACTGGGATTCCCACCTAAAGGCCTGTCTAATTAAGTTGAAGCCTACAGTTAAATTTTTAGTTTAAATTTTCTTTTATATAATTGAGTTCACTCTAATATAAATGTTCATTTTTCCCCTGTTCATATCTAAAACCACTTTCATTTGGTAGTGCTCTTTTCCTGTGTCAAGTTTTCTAATATAATATGAATATCTGAGCAAGTCCTTTTATCTACTTGTTCCAAATCGTCTTTTACCAATTTAAAAATAAATCCATAATGAATTTTTTAAAAAAGAATAATTAAATAACTACGGTGGTCCCCCGGTTTCCGAATGTGATCCATTCCGGAAGACCCTTTGAGCTCTGAAACGCTGGGAAACCCAGGGACCCGCAGCCGGCAGCTGGGCCTCAGGACCTTGCCCTCGGCGGGAGCCGCAGGCGTGTTCAACTCCCCAGGGAGGAGTGTTCGAAAACCGAAGCACTGACTCCAGGGTTTACGGTGTTTGTAAACAGAAATCTTTGTCAATGAAGACATTCGAAAACCGAGGCATCACCCTGGTCAGGATAACAATTAACATTTAACTGGTATTTTTTGATTCAATTCATAGTTTATAAATACAGCTACAGTTTACAACTCAACTTATAGTTTACAAATCATTTCTCACCTCTATTATCTTATATAATATTTGCAAAAAATCTTAGCGACTTGTTATTCTCCAAGTAAGAACTTGAAATTTGAGGATCCCTCGTCTTAGTTTAAGCCTGAAGAGAAATATTCATAAGAAGTCCAGGCTCAGGGTCATTACCGATAATGAAAAGGTACTGAATTTTTGAGTGACTCTCCTTGACATAGACGTTAATAACTATTACTTATTGTGGATTTATTATGTGTTATTTGCTAGGATGCCTCTACTCTCATTTCTCTATCTTCTTTTTTTAATTTATTTTGAGATTAACTCCTATTCTAATAAATGCTGTAAAGTTGTCTGGAATGCCTTTTTTTTTGTTTTCCCTTTCAAACAGTGGTGCTGGTGCTGGTGCTAGACACATTGGCATATATTAACCAAATATAATTCTTATTTAGTCACAGATAACACCAAAAGATGATGCGGTAACTACATAAATGGGATTCATGGGATACCACTTGCATATTCTTGCCAGAAGCCCAGGCTCATAACACACCTTAAAGGCATCTCCAGGGTTGAAACTATGACAAAAATTCTGATTCAAATTGTATGCATATGTATATATGAAAATAAGTGCAATCCAAGTTTAATTTGGGAATTCTTAGCTCCTTAGGAATTTTGAGATTAGATTAACAACCCCTCCCCCATTTACCTAGGTTGGAAAGCCCACAAAATTTCCCTTATAATAGGGTTGGCAAATTCTTTTGGCAAAGGATCATACAGTAACTATTTTAGGCTTTGCAGGACATACAATCTCTATCTCAACAACTCACTTCTGAACTTTCTTATGGCAGCTGTATTTGGCCCACGGGCTACAATTTGCCAGCCACTAAGTTAGATTCTCAAGGTCACTTATAGTTCTTTGGTTATGGTTAGGCTGAATTATCTGGGTTTATGGCTAATTCATTGGTTATAAATTAAAGAACATGGGCCTTCTCTTCCCTCCACCCTCTCCTTTTATCCTGAACCCAGAGCCTAGCTGTGTACGTGCTAATGGCTCATCAGGATATTTTCCTAAACAAAGACATTTCCCTTAGAAGAGGAATTCTGCTACTACTGTAAGATAGTAAGTACACCACAGATGGTGCTTTCATTTCAGAAACAACCGCAACATAAAAGGAGATATGAAATTTGTGTTTAATTGTTGTGTTCTCCTATTCTATGGTTTGATGATTTTGCTTGGCAAGGATACAAATTAATATTTAAGCTTCTCCTGGATCTCAGCTGTTGTTGATTCTGTTGTTTTGGTGTTGGTGGTTCTAAATATAGACAGGCAAGATGAGAAAAGACACATCAAACTCCTTATCTTTTTTGGGGGGGGCAATTTCAAAGAGTTTCTATGTAAGCTTACATTTAAATAAGCAGTCTTATATTATTACTGCCTGTTTTAGAGTGTTTCAATCATCATATTACTCAAATGTATAAAAACCATTAGTGAGATTAAGGATGCTATGATAAGCCACCTGGGGCTATCTAACAACATCAAATTAATAATTAGATCTGTCATTTTTGTCATGAAAAGCATCTGCCTTTAACAAAACCTGTTCCTCTGAGAAAACGATTAGCTTTCAGTGAATTACTTAAAGTTATGGGGTACTCCGAAAAATTATAAGCTGCAAAAGACACTATTTGATAATCCACACTCTCACAGGAAATATTGAAAGACAGTTTCTACTGGCATAATGCTACATTCCCTGTTATAGTTAGCATATTTTTAGTTTGCTTATGTCCTCTATTTTCTTTTTTTTAAGATTTTTTAAAATTGATTTTTAGAGAGAGTGGAAGGGAGAGGGAAAGAGAAAAATATCAATGTGAGAGCAAAACATCAATTGGCTGCCTCCCTCACGCCCCCTACCCAGGGTTGAGCCTGAAACCCGGGCACGTGCCCTGAGGAATCAAACTGGCAACTTTTAGGACTGCTCCCAACCAACTGAGCCACACTGGCCAGGGCCATTTTCTTATTTCAGAGCATTTATACTTTTGCTTAAAAATATATTCCCAATAATGGCAGATTCTCTATTCGTTGTATATTCAAAAAATACTATGGACAATCAGTGCATGCAGGAAGAGGTGGGCCTGGCCATCCCTGCCCTAGAGCCGACTCCTTCACCTTGGAGGACAAGCTACTGGGGGAAGGAACAGAAACACAGGGAAGCTCCTGTTCCTTCGCCTAACTTTCTTTTCTTCCCTTCTCTCGGCAGGAACTTTTTACCCCTGAATGCAAGTTTAAAGAATCTGTTTTTGAAAACTATTATGTAATCTACTCATCTATGCTGTACAGACAACAGGAATCTGGTAGAGCCTGGTTTTTGGGATTGAATAAAGAAGGGCAAGTTATGAAAGGAAACAGAGTAAAGAAAACGAAACCAGCAGCTCATTTTCTACCCAAGCCATTGGAAGGTGAGTGCCACGTGTGCATTATCCTTGTCAGATTTATTACACATTTATTTTTCATGTTGACAGCTCTGCTGTGGCCACAGGAACCTTCATGGAATGCTGGGAATGTTCTTTATCTCGACCTGCGTGGAGGTTGCACAGGTGTCTACTTAAGTTGTATATTTAAGATTTGCACACTTTACTGTATTTAGGTATACTTGTGTCTATATATGTATATATACACATATAAATACACAAATTAATAGACTATTTACATATATATATTCCATTAATTTAAAAAATGCCAGCAAAACTCCCTCTCTGTCTGCTTCTAATGTCTCAAATCCTCACTGCCCAACCTCTCTGGTCCCTAGAAAATTTTCCTTAATTCACCTAAAAGTTTTTTAAATTTGCAATGACATTACAAATCTGTGACTGTGGCAATAAGTATATTAGAGAAACTTAGTTTTGGAATAAATGTATTTGCCCATTTTGATGTTACCTAGGCTAAAGTAAAACCATCTACGTGTGAATTTTTATAATTACCGAAAATGAGGAGCCCACCACTTGTCCTTAAAGACCTTGCTGACTTACATGCCTTCCTTCCGCACTGCCTACTTGTTCAGTGTTCTCCGTTGTGGTGTTGCCTTCCCTTACCCTCACCCCCACCCCCACCCCCACTCCCACCCTCACCCTCACCCCCACCCCCACCCCCACCCTCCCCCCACCCCCATCCCCACTCTCACCCTCACCCCCACCCCCACCCTCACCCCCACCCCCATCCCCACTCTCACCCTCACCCTCACCCCCACCCCCACCCCCATCCCCACTCTCACCCTCACCCTCACCCCCACCCCCACCCCCACCCCCACTCTCACCCTCACCCCCACCCCCACCCTCACCCTCACCCCCACCCTCAACCCCACCCCATCCCCATTCTCACTCTCACCCCCACCCTCACCCCCACCCCCACCCTCACCCTCACCCTCACCCATGAACAGCGAGGCCATTTACTTTGCTCAGCGCCTCGAAGTGCAAGCTATAAACTTCTGTTCACTAGAACTGTCTGCCCCTTTCTCATCAAGCATTCTGCTGGAAGTGTCCATTTACTTTTGTCTATATAAGCTTGTTTGATAGCTAAAAAAAAAGATATTGAGGCTTTTCAAAAGTGTCTTCTATTTAAATACTTTTGTTTACTTTTGATAGAAAATCAGATCTACAATAAC
Source organism: Miniopterus schreibersii (assembly GCF_964146895.1). Lineage (NCBI taxonomy): Eukaryota > Metazoa > Chordata > Mammalia > Chiroptera > Miniopteridae > Miniopterus > Miniopterus schreibersii. Next base: position 33,932,236 of record NC_138102.1, read on the forward strand.
TAGACACTTTAAGCCAGTTTAGACAGTTTGATCTTCTGTTTGTTTTTATTCCTACAGGAAAGCCTTAACCATCAAGAAAAAAATCCACGTTGGTTGTATATCCGTATTCTCTGCATAGGAATAAGGTCATTTGAAATAGTGAAAGTTAAATATTAATCGTATGTGAATATATAATGTAGCTTTCAGTTTGCCTAAGTTTGGAAAACCACACTTGTTAATACCATCTTTATAATTTCAATGATTTGACTTCCTATCACCCTTAACTAAATTTGCCTCTAGAACAAGTCAAAGGAACCCAAGTGATTAGCCACCAGACCCTATCTATAAAAATAAAAATTATGCCAGAGTCAGAAATATGAGTAAATTATTCTCGTATCGTAAATCACAAGGAAAATTAGAGGAGCAATAAAGAATTAGAGGGTTTCTCTGTTCTACTAAAACAACACCTCTATGATTTGCTTTACTCTTCTAAATGGATTTTGAAACCATCAGACTCAGCCATATTCAAAAGCAAGTGAAATTTGGAAAACGAAGTCAATAGAAGCTCTAAAGGAATCTTGGCTTGTTTGCCTCACTTTGAATCTTTACATTAATTTTTTTAAATATGGATAGTTAAGAACTGATTAAATTTCTAAAATTTTATCTCTTAGCTGCATAAATGTAATGAAAACCAAAAAAAGATCTTTATGTCTCTCTTACCTGAAGCAAAATCTGTAAACCAGCTCTTTGGTAAAACCAGCAAGAAATATCTGAGACTAAAGGTATAGTGTAATAATATCACTTGGTATTTCAATCATACACTGAACTGTTGTGTGTATGTGTTGTATATATGTATATATAAGAGAGGAATAGTATTTTGAATAATTAGCAGATAGAAGTACTCTAAAAAAGCAATTAAGGGTGTATTGTAATGAAAGAGGTTATCACAATGTGCAATTGATAGAGGAAATTAATTTCAAGCCCTCAAGACCCATACAGGATATAAATTATATCATTGGAAATGTTAGGACAAATTAGCTACTTAATTAATCATTGATGCTCTGGGACCTTCCTAGCTCTTGCACAACTTCCTACTAGACAATCAAGGTTCATGCTCTGATGCTGTTGTCTCCTCATCAAATTGGTAGTGAGAGCAAGAGATTGGACAGTACTTCCAGGATATGGGTTCACCCCTCTTCCCACCTTGCCAAGTCATTTCATACAGGTCTGATGTACACACATTGTCAAATATGTGTGCTGCTGAAAAATCCCATGATTCATTGATGCAAAAGGTAAAATTCTACCCCCTTGAACTTGGAGAATATACATGGTAGTTCATCCTAACCAAATATAAGGTCTCTTCATAAAGTATGGTAAGGCCACACTTAACATTATCTATAGGTTCTTGGAAATTGCAACTTTCAGCAAAACAACATTTAATGAAACCAGATTTAAGCTAATCAGTATAAACAAGAATTAAGTGCATATTTCTGGTCACAAAAATATCACTGAACTTCTAAATAAAGACCCATTACACTTTTAAGATTAAACAGTGAAATAAATGTGAGCTATACATACATTTAAGAAAGATGAATAAAAATAAGTAAGAGAATTCTTTTTCAACATGCTTATTCCATGTCAGGGTCAAGGGTGGCAGGGCCAATCTCTGCAGCCCAGGGCCCAAGGTGGGACCCACCCCTTCCATCATGGGGTGCACCTCCCCCCCCCAGACTAGGACAATGTGGACACGCCAGTTCACCTAATGTGCACATCTTTGGGATGCAGGAGGGAACCGAAGTACCCGGAGAAACCCACATAGACATGGAGAACATGCACACTCCACACAGACAGTGGCCTCAGCTGGGAATCAATTTTTTTTTTGTCACCATGTAATGAAATGAACTTGAACCAAAGAACATTATTCTAGGACCTGCTGTATCATAAACTTTCAAAAGCCAAAAACGCAGGTTGGGCGGTCTAATATGCTGTTTCTATGGCAGATGATTTAAACTCACCTACTTTTCCTCAAGCATCAGTCACTCTTAAATGTTTTTCCCCGGGATTCCAGAGAATCATTTTCTAAAAAGCCATATGAACTCTTGTGATTAGTTGTGTGGCCAGACACTCTTCAGGCAATTTCCCAGAGTTTACCACATGTCAGTCCCACTTGCCCTCTTGCCATTCTGTGCTCCTGGCCTTATATGCCATCAATTATTAGATATTTAATAATATATCAGAAAATGAGGCATAAACATAGAAAATGCCACACAGTTGCCTTTAGTTATTTAAGGGTCTCTTTTCACATTCTCAGGAGAGGAAATCTAAACAATGATCGCCCGGAGGCCCTGGCTTAGGGAAAGCGAGTTCCTTGTTATTACCTTGTATAGCTTTGAAGTTGACACTCGTGTGACTGTGTTGCTTTTGAACCACTTGAGAAAAGAATAATTTAATGACCTACGGTGTAAATACTTGACAAGATAAATAGGGACGAGTGGCTCAAGTGTTGGCAGTGCCAGGGAAGTCTGAGTTTCCCTTGCTGTGCAAAGAGAATGAGTTTAAGCTTACCCTTGTGTGTGTGTGTATTTGATATGCTAGGCCCTCGAAGAGGCCATGACTTACACACAAGCCTTCTCTCCTCGACAAACATCCATGCACGCCCATGTCCATATTTTAGTTTCCCAAGCCAGAGAATGGGGAGGGAATCATGTCTTCTGTTTGGGGGGGATGTTGCTGCTTCAAGCAGGAATCCCCCTCAAGGGGATCGCTTTCCTCCAGGGAAGCAGGACAGGCAGCCGCGGGCCTGGGCGTGCTCTGATTCTTGAACCCAACTGTGTAACGCTTCCTTTCCCTCCTCTCCTCGTGCCCTCCCCCTGTCACCAGTTGCCATGTACCGAGAACCATCTTTGCACGACGTTGGAGAAACGGTCCCGAAGGCTGGGGTGACGCCCAGTAAAAGCACAAGCGCGTCTGCAATAATGAATGGAGGCAAACCAGTCAACAAAAGTAAGACCACATAGCCAGATGCTCTCGGGTGTTGTGACTTACTGGTCCCCAGCACAGTGGAGCGATTTATCCTTGCCAGACATTCCTGCTCCCGCGGCCGAGGGGCGGCTGGACGTGAGCGGATGCTTGCTCTTTGCTCCCTCAAACTTCTTGGTTGCAAGTGGATAAATCTCAACCTGTTGCACCCCCCGCAACGAGAAGACACCTGGATAACCAGCTCAACTCAGACCATGGAATGCCCTACCAGATATGGAATGCCTTTTTAATATCTTTTCTGTGACTGTGACACTTCATGTGAATGACATACTTCACAAGTACACTCGATACCTTGCCTGCTGACAGCTACCCATAATCCTTTTTGAGTCCTGTTTCAGCAAAATCCATGTGTTTCAGTTCGATTTTGTAGCACACGAATACTATTGAGTAATTTCTAGTTAGAAGCTGTAAACCTGTGCTATTATGGATTTCTCTTCTTCCCGTTTTTACAGGGCTGCTCGCTCCACTGTCTGTGACCTTTTGCAGGGATCGTGTTCCTCTAAATCTTAAGTGTTGCAGTTGGCGTAGTTCAGAGAGCGAACAGGGAATCAGGAAGCCTTCTAAACCTATTATTACAAATTGCATCATAAAGATTAAGAGTGTTGTCTCTGGCTCACACTATCAATTAAACACACATATACGCTCTGTTCAGTGGCAGGTACTGTGCTCCTGAGGTCGGGCATTGCCCAAGTGAGAAATGGGTCAAACACAGTCCATGGGAAGTTCTCTATGATATGTGTTTGACGTCCCCCTATAGTTTCTTTGTGTGTGTGTGTGTTTTATACATATCACAAGCTTACTGGTAATGGTAACATTTGCCTTGCCCAGCGAGCAAGACCCACTGGTTTTTGAAAAAGTGGGTCCAAAGAACTCTGTAGGCCTTGTAGGCCTGATTAAGGTTCATTTTTCATCTACTAATCTTCATTATTTGGAAAAAAGAAAAAAAAAAATCAATAATTACAACCTACAAGAGTTGCGCTACCTAAATCCATTTCAGATATAATCCTTCCTATTTTTAATGAACCGAACTTAATGCCATCCGGGGTTTTGGCTGCGTTCCACTCATACTCAGCAGAGCATGGGCAAGGCGGCTGTTGTGTTCTTTTCTGCAGCAGCAATGCAAACCTTAGTTCTAAATTAGACTTTAATATTTTTTGGTGTTTAATGACAAGTTTTTAAACTGGACACATTAGGAAAAACTATTTTTTTTAGCTCAGCATGCTGAGTCAGGTACTGTGTATTTCACCAGTCCATACCTCTAGCTCAGCTTCTTGGTGCCCAGGTTGCCCAAGGGCTGGGGTAGAGGTGCCTTGCCATGAGCTCAGAATTCAGTCTATTGAATAATTCTAGATAAAATTAAAGGCAAACCAACACGTCCAACCACCAGGTTTTTGGTCCATTCAACCTATTTGCTTTTGTTTTATTTGCTTTCTTAATTTCCTTTTAAATAACTCTGAGCTTAGGGAAGACAACTACCAAGAAAGGCCATGAATAGTTGACTACACAGTGAAGAAACCATGCAAAATGCTCAATATTGGATATAAAGAGTTTCAAAATGTTTAACACTAAACTGTTTGGAAATGTATTTGTTAACTCTATGTATACTTAATAAAATTCAATGTTTTGTTCTCAGAAGAGTTAATTGAGACCAAACTGAACCTCATTTATAGAAAACTATACGTGGGATCATTATCCTGGCCTCTGTTATTATTTCCATGTGGAACTATGATCCAGTTGCCATTTGCCCCCATTTGCACTGTATTTACTGAGAAATTATTTTGTCACTGCTTTTCTAAGTCTCTATGACAGCCCTTGCCCAGCATTTTAAAATATTGGCCTGCTTAGCTTATTAAAGATTTAGTATAAATTTAACTGTTTATGCTTATTTCATTTCCATATTGGATTACATTTTAATGAATAAAAAAGTTAGCATAATGTTTGAGTAGATTTATTGTTGATGCTAAAGTACAAATACAACAAAATGGTTCCTTGGACCATTCTTGATTTCTTGTTACACCGTTTCAAAGCCTATTGTTTTTCACAGGATAAGTTAAAGTACATTAGATGAATTTCATTCACAAATTATTTAGGGAAGACATAGAATCCATAACATGTGACAAACTATGAGTAATTTATCTTGAAATTCCAATTAGATGGGTTTATAGACATTGCTGACCCCACCCCACCCAACACACACACACATCAAACAACCCCACCAATTTGCTTTTGGTAATCAGAACCTCTTTTTCCCCTGCAAACCTGTTTATTGGTTAAAATTAAGACAAGATTTATTTTTCTAAATGACTGAGATTTATGTAAATGTGCACCTGTTTTTTTTCATATGAGTTGTCTATGAGGGCATTTATCCCAATGAGTGGATGTCAAAATACTTTCATCTAATATATGTTTAGACATATTGCAGAGGGGTCTTTGTTATTTGTAACTTAGTCTGGTCACTTCCTGTGTGTCTGGTCTTGTCTGTTGCACGGGACGAGGGCAGCACTGATGGACTGCATGTAGTAGGGCCTGGGTATCAAGAACTGTTGGTATGTATTGTTCAATTTACTCACAAAGAGTGTGTCTGCATTGTACAGTTTCTGTGTTTAATATCATTTGTTATATTCACAAGTACAAAACATTGAATAAAATATTTATACGAAGGCATATTATAAAACATCAAACAACTTTATGTAATGAAATGGCATTGTATCACTCGCAAATATAGACATGTCATGTAAATAAGGTGGTAAACTCGATTTCCCCCTTTACCGTGCCAAAGAAAATTTTAGCTCTTTGATGATACCTCTATTGCTATTTTTTCCAGGATAAGACCCTCCTCTTTTTTCCCCCCCTCAAAAATCAAGTTTGATGTTATTAAGTAAGTGCAATCTGTCACCATTGATGTTCTGTACAGTAAATCTGATGGAATTAATTGGTATTTACAGACTGAGTGTTTTGTACCTACATGTACATATGTCAATTGTATCGAGTCTACTATCACATTCCATTTGCATGCATAGCTGGTGTGGGAGGGTTATTTCTACTGATTTGTTGTGATAGCTGATTGCTTCACCCATCCCTCAGCAATGCTTGGGAATGTTAATGGTTTTGATATTTAAAGTGACACCATTTTTATTTTCTTATAAGTTTACTTTCTAATATGTTTTGCTAAAACTTTACTTGGAAAAATTATAGAATAGATGCAAATGGTCCACCCTCTGTAAAGAGTAAATTGGTACTAGGCATCACTTCCTTATAAATCTTGGAGAATTTTGAAATTCTTGCTCTAAAATTTGCTTGCCCTGAGTGTTTTGGGGTAGCTGGTCGCTTCAGGAACCCCACAATGGGCCCATACGATTCCTGCTACAGTCCTTCTAATTGTTTGCCTCTTGGAGTGTAAGCACAGTTTCCTTATCACACCTGGCTAGTTGCTTAATTAATGCCTAAAGCACTAAAGTGGTCAGATGTTTTCAGGGTGATCGATATCAGGTTAGATTCTCTTTAAAAAACAAACATAACAAAAAAAACTTCTTGTCCTTTATGTTATATATGCATCACTTCATTTAGTTTTCTCCCTAATATTATAGGGAGAATTAACATTTCAAAGAGAGACCAGATTGATTAAAAAATCTATTTTAGAAGGAAGTGAAAATATTTAGAAATTTCATTTCAGAACAAGACCATATCTAGGGAAAAGCAATTGAGCTAAATGCAAGCATATAAAAATCCAGATGCAAATTGTGTTACGTTGGAGAAAATACATTCATAGCTTAAGTTCCTTGGCTTACAAGTTAGTCCAAGGGCCTGTTGACACTTGGGTACTGAATGGGGTTTTGAAGTTTTGAGTCTGCAAACAAAGGCTGAGCTGTTTCGTTTTGATTTTTTCTGTTTTTTTCTATACTATTCAGTCTAATCCTGATGTCTGCTGGTAGAGATGGCATTTGTATTTGAGGTGATGAGGTCATTCCTCCCAACATGTTGAAAGAATCTAGATTAGCTCAAGGAGTCTGGGGAAGAAAATGGGCTATAATGAGTCTCCTCTTCGGTCTTAGGACCTTAATAGAATTTTATTGAAAAGCCCTTCTGGAAGATTCCTCCATGATGGTTTGCCAAACAGGCAGGGTCTGTGCCAATATCAGTTGTTGAATCCTTCTAAATTGACATAAATCCCACTGTAATTTGGGACAAACTTGAACAAGCCAATGAGATTTGCACCTTTCCCCTCCTCCTGTAACAAGTTTGTTTTTGCCTGCCCCTTTTTTAAGAGGGAGTTTCTATCTTAGTAACGGAATCAAAAGTCAAAGTACAAAATCACATTTAAGAAAGGTAGAATGTATGTCTTTATATGTAACTATGTTTATTTTTTTTCCAATTTAAACATGTAAATTAAATCACTTCTTAATAGATCTATTGTTTGCAAGCTAGAGTCAAAATCACACATACACACACATGAGAAACATGAAAGGTTTCAGTTCAATAATTTCTAGCTAAATGAACCCAAAATATAGCTGACTGCCATATATTTTCAGGTTGTCAAAAAATCTGGACAAATCACATTCTGAACTTTATAAAAAACATTTCTCCATATCTAAAATTTTTCTTTAAAACCATAAGTGCTGAAGACATTTTTCTTATATTAAATTTTAAAAAGAGAAACACTTCCATTGTAGTTGTTGTTAATGAAAAAGGATAACAAATATAGAGAATTACAAAAAAAATAAGATGCACTTGGAGTTATGAGAGGACACATAGGACATTAAGGGCACAGGTTGGCCACCTACTCCTCAGCTGTGAGCCAAACCCAGCTCGCAATTATTTTTTTATGGCCCAGGAGTTCACAGCGAGTTTTTATTTATTTTTTACAGTTTTAAACTATCAAACACAAACAAACAAAGAAGAATATGCAACAGAGATGTATGTGGCCTACAAAGTCTAAACTGTTTACTATCTGGTCTTTTCCATAGAAAGCAGAGCTCTGCAATAGGAAATCTGGATGTCACTGGTACCGTGATAATGCAGTGAATTCCAATGTGTCCATCATCAAATCGGTCATCATTGAAATTGCTACTGAACAATTAAAATAGGTTTGTTTGAGGCTTAAAATGCTTAGATAGAGAAGATATAAGGAAGTAATATATATTCTTTCTTAACTGCTTACATTTCCCTCATTTTACAAAACTGATATCTCAATGGACACACTCAACAATCGAGACACAACTAATATGGTTGCACTTCTTAATCTCAGGATAGAGGTAACAATTTTGTAAATCTGTTAAAGTAGGAGAACACTATTAGTATTATAAAAATCAGCATCGATTAAATTTTCTCTTAAATCATTTTCAATATAAATTTTAAATAACTCAGCAGGTACATCTTTTTCTCACTTTTGGTGATTTGACTAATAAAGTCCAAGTCATGACTTTAGAATATTTATGTCATTAAGTAAAATTTCCAAGTAAACATTTTCATCTTAAACAATATGAAAATGATTTTATTGCATTATTGATGGATTTTACAAAATTTAATTCACATTTAGAAAAAAAGTGGACCTTTTTTAGCTCTAAATAATTAAAGGTTGCCTAAACTGATGTGTATAAGTAGATTTAATTGCAAATATCTAAGGGAAGTCCAAAATTATTGTACATTTTCATAATTCGATGTGAATTTCATACAGAGCAAAATTTCACCATTACGAAAATAAACATTTTGTTCCTATCACTGAGTGAATATTTGTAATTTCTATTTAAGCCATTTCTAGATTTTTCTTTATATCCTCTGAGCTTGTGAGACTGGGGCCATTTTATCATAGTATCTCTTTTTGACTTCTATGCATGACCCTACTTTTCAGGTGAGCAATGTATCCAGAGAAATAAGAGAGTCTTTTAAGAAAAATTAATGCATATTTCAGGCCCAGCATAGAGCTAATTAGATACTGTCTTTTTAAAAGGCAAGTTACCATGGAGTAACTTAATTAGTGAAAACTCAGATTCCTTGTACCTATATCCCATGCCCAGTTTAAAAAATGATCTAGTAACAGAAAATGATGCTCTTAAATAACAATTCATTTTTTGTTATTTATCAGTTGGTAAAATACATATTGACACAGTGTAAACAACTTATGTCACTATTTAAAATGTTAAATTGTACATTTTTCATAATTTCTTCCTTCATCTTAAAATAATCTTCTTTTGTGAGTTCAAAGTAAGACTAGACAAATGACTTAATGACTAAAAGTGACCAGTATTTTCTCAAAAGTCCCCCATCACCATCCAACATTGCACTTCATGTGTGTTTGTCTTCATTGTCCCCATATGGAAAAACTGAGTGATATGGAATCCTAGCCAGGTTTGATCCATGGATTTATGTGAGGATATATCTTTTCCTTAGATTCTAAAATGACCTTTCTTGTGTAGGGATGTGCGTTTCTCACAACCATGTAATTCAGTGTTTCTCAACTATGGCACTAATGACATTTGTAGTCAGATAATTCTTCATCGTAGGGGGCTATCCTGTGCACTACAGGGTGTTTAGCAGCATCCCTGGCTTCTACCCACTAGATGCCTAAAGCACACCCTCCCACGCCACCCAGTGTGACAACTAAAATAGTCTGCAGACATTGCCCAATGTTTTCTGGGTGGCAGAGTTGCCCTTGTTGAGAACCACTGACGTAAATTGTGGAAGAATTTCTGGTGTTATTTACATCAGAGTTTGACTAACTCATTTTTAATGGTTATCCAGATTTCATTCAGGCTTTCAGAAATAGAAAAACATACAACAGTCTGTTTGACCTGTCCTCATGGTGATTATACATGGTTTCCTCGGCATTTATATGTTCTAATGGCCTAGAAAAATATGAATCCAGTCCTCTCCCAGCTAATTGTTAAGGATACTCTGTGCCAAGCCAGATTTCACACGCATTTCCGTTCCATCCATCCCAGCACTCACAGTTTCCACAGCTACATATTCCATTCCCTGCAATAAAACACACACGAGAATCATTATCATGATTTAAATATACTAAGTTAATCTATGTTTTTATCAACCATAATTGTTGATAATCAAAGTCATTTCATTCATCCTCTGAAAATTTTCTTATTGTGCAGCCATATTATTATTATCTTATTAAGCAGCTATAGGAAATCTGATTTTCAAAAAATTAATGGCATCTTCTTGGTGCTACCATTGATTAGTATCAATCTAATAGTGACCATTGGTATCTCTCCAGCTGGGCTTCCATGTCATAATTTTGTTTTTCTGCAGAGAGCAGGTTGTGTGTAACTTATGAATAAATGCTGAAGAACATACAGCTGCTTGACACAGGACCAAGTATAATCAGTTAGAAGAGGAGTCTTGTGTAGTAGGGATGGACAGAAGCTGAAGTCTAGCTTAATGACACACAAATACTCATCTTTTCCCTTTAGCTAGAAACAAGGAAAACATATATACATGTCTCTATTTCCCCTGTAACTCGTTTAAGAACATGTATATTATAACCAATTATTAGGGCTCAGTAACTCAGGATAGCAGTATCTATTTTCATACTCCTATCCCTCTAAACACACACATATTCCATTCCCTAAAAACAACCGACACATCAGCCAGCTTTGGTACTTGAGTCCTGTTTAAGATAATATTCCATTCCCTGCACCATGCTAAAAGTGAAATAGTTGTCAAGAGAGTTATTATTATTTTTTTTGCAATATGTAAAACTGTGTAAGTTGGGGGAAGTTACTTTGTGGAATATGCCCCAAAATCACATAATTTGGGTACGTTATTTCATATTCTTTTATGCCTAGGAATAATGATAGTTTTTATTCACAAATGCCCACCTCCCTTTACTTACTCTATCTTATTATTTGGCCCCTGAGTACATGGAAGCTCTCCTGCCCAGTGATCTACAGCAATATGGGATGTGTGTCATTCACCTTTACTGCAAAATGTGACATAGATCAATTAGAATAGGTTAGTACTGCACCTGTGCAAATAAGACCATCATGTTTGTCACAGTCCCTGTCATCACAGTCGCAGAATTCTCCCGAAATATACCATTCTTCAGCAGAACAAATGCACTTTCCACAGTGACAAGAACCTGAAATCACAAAGGATATTATTGATTGTCACCACAGAGCTAAAGGTTTCCATCTAGAATAGAATACCATCAATGTACTGACAATCAGCTTCTAATAACCTATCTTCCAAAGGTGAAAGTTTATGGAAGAGCCAGTTGCTCAGAAAGGAGCTTTACTTGCTGTAATTCATAAAGGTTATCCAGGAAGGGCTTCACTGTGGATCTAGACAGTCGCAATTAGCCTTAAGCAAATGTTCCATGGCTCAGTCTGGTTGAAATGTCAATGAGAGCAGAGAGTAGCTGATTTTTATAGATGGCCTTCCAAAAAGGTGTTCAAAAATAGATGTAATTTTTTTTTTAATTTTCTAAATTGAATCATGTTTTCAAAGTGTCTGTCCTTTAAAGAAATTGAATAGTAAGTTCTGTTAAATGCGGGTGCATTTTATAATTAAAACAACTTCTAAATTTATTGTGCTTATAATTTCGGATTTTTTTTTTTTTAAATATATCTTTATTGATTTCAGAGAGAGGAAGGGAGAGAGAGAGATAGAAACATCAAGGATGAGTCATTGATCGGCTGCCTCCTGCATGCCCCCTGCATGTGCCCTGACCAAGAATCGAACCTCAATCTCCTGGATCCTAGGTTGATGCTCAACCGCTAAACCACTCCAGCTGGGCTAATTTCAGAATTTTCTTTACATGATTTTCTTAAAGTGATACACCTGCATATTGGGTTGCTCATTAAAGTGCTAAAAATACACACATAATCACTCATGTATATTTGACTTATCGAATCTCATCCTCAGGATTTCCTGCCATAATCCAGGATGGCTCTAACCCCTGCCCCCCAATGTTCATCTTTTATGAGGCTCTTGATCCAACCAGTTTTCTCATCCACCCATTTCCTTTCTTTTTCCTTCCTACCTAATTAAAAACTTCCTCTTTGATTATTAAAAATATTATGGTTTGCTGAGAAACAGTTTTATTAATGGCACATTTAGAAAAAAAAAAAAAAAAATGAATTAAATGGTGTCAAAGAGGGAAGAAATGTTCCCTTAGTAAAAATATCTTCACATGACTGGCTAAAAAGCCTCACATGGCAAAATTACTTCTACAACAGTAGTAAAGAAAACTTTCAAATTAAAAATAAATACACATAGAAAGGCCCTCCTCTTCCTCCTGTTTCCTTGGATTGATTGCTCTTTCTAAATGCAATTTCCTTTTACTAAGGATGCCTGCCACCTTAAGAGAATGTGAAGTAGAAAAAGTATTTTGACACATTCAACAAAATTCCAGACTTGGTAAATGCAAATATATTGGGAGGAGGCAGGGATCACTCATTAGTGCCTCTATGAAACATTATGACTAAACAATGGATTAACAACCTGGGTGATCAAAATGGTTAGACAAAGAAATTTTTATGTATTTCTGCTATCATGAAAGGATGCACATAAATGAGTCCCAGGCATCAAGCATGTCATGCTATTTCATATTATGGAAACTAGTATATGCATTTTAGCTACAAGAATCCCCAATTGACAAATTAAACTTTTGATATTCCTTGTCACACTTCTCAGGGTAAGGGAGCAGTCAGAATTAGTTACATGCTGAGAACTGTGTTTACATTTATTAACTCCTTACTTAACGGCAGCATGATTTCATTTACTCGTTTTACCGAGGGTCTAGGTTGATTTGCATGCTCTTGAGCAAAATAGACAACTTTCCATTCCAATGAATGACCAGCACCCTGGTGGTTGCTTAGGACCCATAACTGGGCCTCCCAGGCCAGTCTGTGAGAGTTGGTAGTCTCATCCTGGTACAGTGTTTCTTTATTTAGAAATTTATTTATCCTAATTTTAAAGACTTTCTGTCCAATTTCTAGGCATAGAAATGTTCAACATTCAACTGTGCATTTTGCAAATGGTTAGAGCAATTTTGGAAAACCAAGAAAACTTGGGGCATTTTAATGACTTCATTAACATACCCTCAGAAGGTATCATACTTAGTGCTTATTTCTATGAGTGGAGGAAGATTATTGGAAGAATACAATTGTTTAATTATTTCTAAAATAGTATCTCCCTTATATTCCAAAACTATTTCTACAGCAGAAGCAGAAGTTAATTACTTTATATGTCCATGACATTTATGTGTTAAATCTTGGATATATATATATTTTTGCCACAATTCATGAAAAAAAATCACATTTCATCATTAAATTTGTCCCCTGGCTTTAGAATTATTCTGATCACTGGTCTTGCTTCTGGAATGCTTAGCTTCAGGCCATAGTATTTTCCTAAAACTGGTCAGCTCAGCTAATGTCAACATAGTATACACTGGGAGACCATTTGACAAGTAAATTCTAGTTCTAGAAGTCTACTAGTCACTGAAATACTTAGAATGAAAAATGGGAATGATTTTTGTATGTGCTATGAAAAGCTAGCTTTTCTCGGTCAGCATTTTCCCCAGCTGTGTTGTTCTTTCCTGTTTGTCAGTTCTCAGTGCATCTTAGAGGTAGGAAATTCTTCTACTGCTTGTGAAACTAGGGGTAGCATAGCATGTAATAACAACAATGTGATTGTTATTAGGATGTCTCATAGCACCTTTGTTATTGAATGCTCTGGCTGCTTCATCAATAACCGGGCGCCAAATTGCTCATCTCTGGAAAGGGAAAATCTTAGGGAGAGGGCTCTGTCAGACAGATATAAACCACATGACTGCCAAGAGGTGACTGAGTATTCAGCTTATGAGACCCAGTCCAGCCATAGGGAGCAGCTGGCCCATCTCGGCAGGAAGTCTATGGTGGTAAATTCATGACCACGACACCACTAATCCATTTATTTTTTCTCAGTGTGAGGACCCTTAAGAATGCCCTGATCTCCCTTCTGTGCTTTTTACTGGCTTCTATTCCTGGGGAATCAGTCACATTTTCTCGTTTGTCTTCAGAGCATCCTTAGGATTAAAAAGGGGAAGAAATGAAATTCTTCTGCCTTCAAAGATGAGAAAATGGATGTACAGGAAGGATAAGAGAATTGCCCAGAGCCACAGGGGCAATAAACAACAGTTCAGTTAAGAGTTCAATATGATTCAGTCTACTATTTTATCTACCTATCTGTCTATCTGTAATGTCTCCCACAAGAAAAAACCATATAGTTTCAAAAAGGAGTTGTGTGTTCCCACTGACAGCCGTATTGGGTAATGCAACTAAAACACTAGTCTGAGTCTGGTTTTTGAATCCTAACTTTTACCCTGTCTCTTTTCAGGGATGGAGAACTGGCCAGGGTAGGGTGTAGTGAGGGACAGGTAGGTGGGTGTACCATGTAATTATTCAGATGATAAGGGACTCAATAGTGTAATTGTGAGTGTTCTAAGGAGACCTTTAATGACATGCAATTACAGCCATCGTCAGCCAACACCTTTAAGAACGTTAGAGGTGATGACCTGGACCTAGGTTGAAGTTCTCAAGGTAAAAAGGTTATTATGTACTCTTGGATACAAATAAATACCCAAACAAACAAACAAACTGCTGATGAATTATATCATGTATTCCACAAAGGTAGCTAAACTTAGGGGAGACCTGGCTCTAAGCCCCTCTCTCTGGTTATTGATGTAAACAGTTTGGGTGCGAGGGCGAGCACCTTTGTTAGTGGCCCCATTAACAAAATGGACTTTCTTTTAAACTCATCAAGCCTGACAAAATGCTGCAACCTGACATCCCAGCAGGCAGTTTTCACTACTGTACTCATGACTCCATCTGTTATGAAGGTCACAACAATGTATCTTGTTTTAAATTTTTCTATGGAGTGATTTATTGTCTTGGCTATAAATTTGTAAAGAAATAAAACGCTATTTCTTCATCGTCTCCTGAGGTGACGGCTTTATTCGCAGCTCACAGGGAGCACATGTTTCAGGTTTTTCTTTCTGGTAGAAACAGTTGGGTCCTGGCTACTAAGTGGCGTGTGCCACCGTGACCTCAGGCCCACTGCTCCTACCTGTCCCCTAGTTGGAGAAAGAAAAACACTCCAGTTTCTTTTGTAATAATCAGGGTGAGGGGTTTTCATTTACAGTTTTGAGGAAAAGTATATGGAATTCTGGCAAGTCTATGAAATCTATCAAGAGATATCTGGCCCCAGTCAAATAACCTGGAATAGGTTTCTCTTCTCTGTTACCATAACAAAAACCCGTAGTCTATTTCATAAGTTAAACTTTTTGTGGTTCTTGAGGTGAGGGGTGGAGTTGGACCCTCTACGGAGACAGAAATAACGGCTGCAGCCCCACTATTCTCTGTGCCTTTGGAAGAGCACAGCCCCCAGGCCCGTTCTTCCTCACCCACCACTGATGCCTCGGCAAAGAGGAAGGAAGGAGCCTACAGCCAGCTGCCTCCACCCTCACTAGCCGGCCTCAAAACATGCAGCCCCAGGGCAGCGTTTATGTTCATTCCTTTTTGAGATTCAAGATTAAAAACTCTACACACTGAAGGGTAAACAAATAGCTTGGAATATATGCTTTCAACCCTTCACTGATCTGTAGATAGAGTTCCACCACCTAAAGCAAACAATTTGAAAAAGGCATTAGCTAGAGAGATTTTCTTGTTTTGTTTTGAGGAAATGCCTTTGGGTTCACCCATTTTTGTGTGTGTGGCATTTTCTACATTTATGATGCTGAAAAATGAGGCTTTCTCCTCAGACTGTTATGACTTTAATAAGAATGTTTATTTCTTGAAAACAAACCAGTCCTCTTTCTGCAGGAACTTCAGTTTAGGAAATGACAGGCTGGTATTCACTACACAGGTGAGCTTGGCTTTGGGTTTTCCTTCTGTACCTGCCACTGGGCATGACTTAGCAGAGCCCTGCTTATGAACAATAGTAATGACTTTATAATGTGTCTAGTAAATACACACACACATGAAATGGCTGATTTTAAAAATAAACAAATATAAACAAGCACACTCATGTTATAAGAGTTTCCTCATTCAGTAGAGTTTCTGTGAAAAGTTAATATCCTTAATCCAAGGATAATGTCATCATGAAAAGCAACTAAAGTATCTAAACTTTAGGAATATGTGTTTGGTGCTATACTCAGGAAAAAAAAAAAAATCTAATTCAGGCAAATTAATCATTCTCAGTGCTTTTTTATACATAGGACACTCCCTTATGGTCTGACAACATTTCTTTTTTCCCTCCTGCTTCCCCTATGAAGGTTAATTCTGTTCCTACCCCCTTTCCTGTTCTCTGTTAATCTCTTCCTCTGCAATTCCTTCCCTGTCTCTTCCTTGTAACCTCTCCTTCCTCCTCCCTACAATACTTTTTTTTTTTTTTTGAAGTATTTTTAGAGAGAGAAGAAGGGAGAGGGAGAGAGAAGAAACTTCAATGTAAGAGCAAAACACCAATGCTGCCGGTACGCCCCTACTGGGAACTGAGCCAGCAACTGGGGCATGTGGCCTGACTGGGAATCAAACTGGCCACCTTTCAGTGCCTGGGCAATGCCCAGCCAGCTGAGCCACAGTAGCCAGGGCCCAACGGAACTTTGTGAACCTGAAGCAAGTGTTTTTCAGGACCTGAGGGCCCCTGAGAACTGAAAATGGAGCAATATTTGTTTGGGACTTGAAATTTGATTGAATTTAATAGAACAAACGGGAACAAAGTGATTGCTTTAAATTCTTCTAAGTGCAGCCTGGCTGCTGTAATTGCATTAGGCGACAGGCACGGCCTCCTTGCCAGGGCACTGCACACACCAGTCTCAAATACAGAATTCCTGGAAAAACAAGGCATGGTTGTCTATTGAAATGAGCACGTTTGCATCAACTTTCATTCTTCCTCCTGACACCATGTGGCCACAGCATCCATCTGATTTCATCTTTGCAGTCACGTCAGGATGCCCCTTTCCTGCCCACAGCATTGGCCTTGAGCGGCAGGTAAAGCCGCAGCCACTGTGACGGGCGCGTCCCCGGGGTGCATTCTGCTCCTGAGACGCCTCAGCAGAGTGGCCTTGCTTCCCTGCATTGTCTTCGGAAAGATACTTACTTGCTACACCTGACCCAGGGTAGGCGCTGGAGGGTAAATGCAGCTCCTGCTATAAAAGTCTGAAAAGGGGGGGTTGTTTGTTTTGCAAGGAGGTGACTGAGCAGAAGAGGAGGGCTGGGAAATGACATCCAGTTCCAGGCAGGGCAGCTCCCTAACATTCAGTGAGAACCCCATGAGAGTCCGGAGTGTCTCATGCAGTTCTGGGCTCTGCTACTTCACAGGTGAACTCAACAATTATACTTTTGCCTTTGGGGGGGAGGGTGGCATTCAGTACCCAGCATATCTTATTGTACTTTGTTCTTTACACAATTATTCATTCATAACGAGGCTGTGCACAAGTGGCTGAGGATCTTTTCACTTGCAACCCACCTCACGCATCTCGTTTTCTTGGATACTAGACTTCACGTGGTTAACTTTCACGCTTAATGTCTGGCACAAGCAGAGGACAGAGTGATTTTCATTCACGTGAAGCGCCGTCTGAAAAGATGTTTGCTACGTGCTGCTGTACAAATCATGTGTCACGGCGGGGACCCAGTCCAAGCTCCGGCAGGGATACTCACCCTTTCCTGAGCACAATATGCCATCTGCTGACTCACACAGACTCTTGCTCAGCTCCTCCGTCATGTTGCACTTCCTGGGGTGCTGGCAGAGCTTTCCAAACCATCCTCTCTCGCAGACGCAGCGACCGCAGGAACACGTGCCGTGGCCTGCGAAGCAATCACAGGGCGGCGTGAGAGGAGGTGGCTCGCATCCGCTGACTCGCGGTGTTTAAGGAAGAAAGATGTGAACCATAGGCTCTCATTTCCTACCCAGCAAACCCACTTTCCCTCTATGCATAGTCAAATCGGGCCTGTCACTGCTTCAGAGAACTTCACAACAAAGCTCTAGCTTCACATAGTACATCTGAGTGAAGCAAAGGAAATGGACTCGAGAGAAAAAAACCTTGAAACAATTTAACATGGAATTTTACCATCTTGATACAAAATGCATCATTTGCATTTTATCAGCATGGAGTCTCGGTGCCAGGACACCCAGACCGATGGGCAAGGCTAGTCGTGGACCGTTGAAGCAGCTTTAATTGATAGCAATCATGCTGTTTACAAATAAAAACAAAAGGTTAATTTCCGTAAGAATGGGCTCTGGGATTATCTTGCTTTGTCTGGGCACCTTGCTACTTGTTAATAAGAGCAGCTATACATGTAAGTAACCCTGTCTCTCTCTATTATTGTCTGGAAGTTGAAAACAGCATGAGGCTTCGATTCATTTCTCAGACTTTCTCTTCCTTTGGCTTCTGCCATTGGCTCCCGGTTTGGGGGATGTTTATCTCTCAGTAATACAGACAATAGTGTATTTGTGGCAGTTATCCATTGGCATATACATCTGTCCAGTTGCTATTAGGTTACATCACCCTCCTACAATGTTTCTTGTTTCCTATCGATGCTTTACCCTTTTCCTCAAATGTGTGTTGCCTTATAGCCAGATCTAGCCCAACAGCACAAGCAACAGCTGTTTTCTCACACCCCCCAGGGATATTCTTCCTCTCCTCTGAATTTCTGCACTACCTTACTTTTCACCTCTGTGGTGAAACTTCTTGTCTCCGTCTTGTGGTATGCAGTTACTTGTCAGATAGATTCGTTCCTTGACTGGATTCCTTGAGATAGGAATGACTTCTGACCCATCACTGTAGCCTTCCGAGTGCTAAGCACACTGCCTAGTCATAGTGGGTCCTCAAAAGACAATTGTAGACTGAGGTAATTTTTTTTTAACAATATCTCCTCATTTTTGAAAAATAAATCACAACTGACAACTGTAAACTGAATCCAGGACATGTTTACAGGTCATCTGGTTAAAGAACTATCCTGCAAAGCCAATGGACAGTTCTTGGATGACTATTTTATTTTTATGTTCTATAGAGTAGAGTGAAGTTAGAGAATTGGTGTCTTCTAATAGCTACACATTCAATCAATAGCTATTAAATTGACTATACCTTGAATTTTCCAATAAGACAAAAGTCCACTTAAAGTAAGGTCTAATTAAGAAGTTAAAAAAAGTTGTCCATCTTTGGGGGCAGATAATCTGGAGTATAAAGTAGGTAAGAAAGCAATAGAGAGCTTCTAGTACCAAACCCACTGAGCTATGGACTTTTCAAATGTCAGTTTCTTACTGACTTGGGTTAGTAAGAATTATAATCAATTTGGCATCATTAGAATCATTAAATATCTATTGCAGAGAAAGGCATTCTGCCTTTGACTTAGAATGTCATTGAGAATAACTCAGTGCAAGGATAGGTGACTTTTTATGTATCAGTTCATTTATCACATATTTCTACATTAGATTGGCAGCTAGCCAAGACAGTAGTCAAAATGCATTAGTATTTACATGTTTTGATTTGCCATTTACATAGCTCCCATTTAGTTAAAAAAAATTTTAAATGCTTTCAACAGTATCCTCTTTATAAACTCTCATAATTTTAGTCATACATTCAAGAGCTATTTATTGGGCACCAGGCATCCTACTAGACCTACCCTTATGGAGCTGTCAGTGCACTAGGGGAGAAAACAAGTAGCAACAAGTGAACAAACACACTGGAGGTACAGGAGAATTAAAGAGCGTGCGAGTGGGTTCAACAGTTAGAACACTGTTGACTGGAGTTGGCAGCGAAGGGCTCTGTGACACCCAAGGGATGAGAAGCAGCTCTAGAGGCATATTCTAGAAAGCTAATGAGAGTTCTTAGAATAAGAAAGAGCTTGGCATGTCGCAGGCAGTGAAAAAGGGCCAATGTGTTTGAAGAATAATAAGAAAAATGGAATACATAATAAAGTTGGAGAAATATTCAGGAATGAGAACATAACAACTGTTTATTCTTGGTAAGGAGTTTACATTTTATTCTAATAGAAATAGGAAATCATAGAAGAGTGGTAACTAAGAGCGACCTGATATAATTTACAATTTGTACATTTATTTTGACAGCTAAGTGTGAGGAATTAAGGAGTGCTGGGAAGCAGCCAGGATGGAGAAAGTGAGAGAGTATTGCAATAGTGCAAGTAAAAGGTGATAGAGGCTTAAAATAGGATGATGGCAGAGCAAATGGAGACAAGTGGATGAGATTTACTTTGGTGGTGCTGCCAATGAGACTTATTGTTGAACTGGATGTGGCAGGTGGATAAAAAATATTTTGAATAATGATGCTACTTATTAGCTATGGAAGCTGTAGGAGGCAGAGGTTGAGAGCAGCAAATCAGCTCTGTTTTGAGCCTCGTGTGATTGAGATAATATTCTTTGTTTCCTTTTCTGTAGGAATTTTTTATTGGGCATTTACCTAAGAGTAGAATTTTGGTGTCTTAGAGTATGTGTAAGTCCATCTTTAGGAGATACTACCAAAGAGTTTCCGAAAGTGGAAGTAACAAATTACACCCACTATGAAAGTATGGAAGTCCAGTTGCTCTCCGTCTTCATCAGTAGTTGGTATTGTCAGTGGTTCTATTCTGTCATTTTATTTATGTTTTGTTTAGTTTCCCTTTACCTTTTACATGAGATACTCCTCTGACAACCACATGGAAAGTTAAGGAAGAGACTGACACAGCCTGGTATTGAGGACAGGGTAGGGCTAGGCATGTACATGCTGCAGTTTCCAAAAGTAGATGGCATTTAAAGCTTTGGAAGAGAAAGAGCCCACCTAGGGAGAAACTCCAATATTTAGGGCTAAGGTAGAAGAGGAGAAGCCAGACAAGTATCAACATTCAGGACAGAAGGAGAAAAATAAGATGATTGTGTTATCTCATAAAATGACAAAGGAGGCCATTAAGAACCTACTAAGTGGAATGATCCTGAAAATTGGAGTTAAAAAGTAAGACCAAACCAGCAGTTTTAGTCAGCTTTTGCTGGGCAAACCCTACTCTGTTGCCACCTAGCCTCTGGGTAGATCTAGGGGTTGCAGAACTACTGCAGAACCAGTGAGAACACTGTCTCTGTTTGGTGGTAGAATCCAGTGATAAGTTATCTTCTTATAAGTTTACAATAATAGATCATTATAACACAAACATGTATGAAGAGCCAGCCTAATGAACCATTTCAAGTAGACTAAACTGGCCTTCACCTGACTTCTGGAGTCTTCACACAGGTGAGTAGTTTTCTATTCCATCTCCATTTCCAGTGCCATTCATCCTGTCCCAGATACTTACTCTTCATCAGTGATTTTTGTTCCTAGTCCTATTTCTTCCCCCACACCAAAATATTCACCAGGATTGCTCTGGACCTGGGTTGTCCAATTTAAATTTATAAAGTAAAATTTAAAATTCAGCCCGACCAGGTGTGGCTCAGAGGTTGAGAGTCAACCTAGGATCTAGGCGATTGGGGTTTGATTCCCTGTCAGGGCACATGCTGGGGTTGCAGGCTCCATCCCCAATGACTCTCTCATCATTGATGTTTCTGTCTGTCTGTCTCTCTTTCTCTCCTTTCCTCTCTCTGAAATCCATAAAGATATATATATTTTTAATTGTTTTAAAATAAATAAATAAAATAAAATAAAATAAAATAAAATTCAGTTTCCCGGTTGTGCTAGACTCATTTCAAGTGCTCTGTAGCCACATGTGACCAATGGCTACTGTGTTGAATAATGTAGAATTAGAACATTCTCATCATCTTTGAAAGTTCTATTGGGCAGAGCTGCTATAGACAATGACTTTTTCCAATGAAATTCATTGGCTCAGAGACATATTTCCTTAAAACACTGCAATGATGGTTCTCAATTGGGAAACTGAACCATGAATGGACACTAATTATATCAGATATGATATTCTGCCTGGGTGATATTCTTCTTGCCTGTTAATGTTAGGAGAGCACTTGTGTTTTTTTCAGGGAAGTGATAATATGTTCATATGAAATATGTTTTATTACCCAGCACCTTTCGACCTAGAGATACCCTTAGAACAGAACTCTAATAAACTAGATATAAGAGAAAACTGTTGGGGGAGGTATCCAGGAAGGTGATTGTCTCCCAAAGAAAATGGGACAGACTCAGTCAACATGTGTCCTTTGCCCTTTGCCCTTTTTTCTTCCCTTTCTTCTTTCCTGGAAGATGGACACAGCTAGAGGTTTTCTAGGAGCGTGACTATAAAAGTCACGCTGGAAGGGCAGAGTGGAAGGGAAGATAGGAGGGGTGTGGGATCTCAGGTAGACCTCAACATCCATCTCTGAAGTGACAACCAGCAGACATATTTGTGTAAATTACCTTCAGCCAACCACAGTCCTAACTGGTACACTTATGAACCCAGGAAAGAAGTTTGTGATTTTAACATGTAATTTGGAGACAATCCCACTACTAACTATATTTTCCAGCTAAAAAAGACTTCGCTTGAGTGAGTGGTCTGAGATCTTTCTCAACCTGAGAAATCCCGTGGTGCTGGGCTCACCACACTCACACTCTCAGGCTGCATGAGCTCCTTCCAATTCAGCTATGAACTAAAGAGCTCCCCAAAGAAATGTAAACTGATTGTGTAATTAAGAGGTGGCTCTTCATTATCCCCACTTGTTTTTTAAATTGGACTCATGGGCAGCTATTCCAGGAGCATAGAAGGAAGAAGAAAAGCAATAAGCAGCTCATTTCTTATTCTAATCCTGGGTATATGGAATACAGGACAGAAGGCTCTGATTATGCTTATTTTAGGCTAAAAACACACATGAGCCAATCTATAGATACATTTTCTTTGTGAAATATTAAAGTCATATGCCACTAAAACATGAGCACATCTTAAGGACTATCACTTTGGACAAAGCATGTTTTTTTCAGTAGTGACTTACCTGATTTTAAAAATCCATGCACTTATAGGTCACATAAAAATGTTATTGTTAATAAAGATGTTTTGAGAGGGTCCACATATGTTTCTATGATCATTGAACATGACTCTCCAATAAGTAAATTAAATGGAGAATGCTATTACTTCATACTTACTTTCTCATTGCCAGTCATTTTCAGGTTGTAATTTTGGTGGAATCAAAACTGAACTGCTTAGAATTATGTAATTACTTATATGCACCTTCAGGTACAATTGCTAATTTATCCCAGCCTGCCAGAACTGGTTTAATCATCTTCAGTGTTATTGTTAGGAAGGTGGATAAACAGCATTGGCTATCAGTTCTCCTGTACCTGCCGATTAGGTAGGTTTACAGATGTTTTTGGTTTTACTATTTGTTGTTTACTGAAATGCTGCTTTGGAGTCAGGGACCTGCATTTTGCTCTGAACACACAAGGGATACACAGGGTCCTATTTCATCCCTCCTGGTGAAAGGCTACAGAAATGATGGCTCAGTGTCTGGTAGTGAACTGAGAAAATTACCCACATTAGTGATTCTCAGTTTTGTTTTCCTCTGAAGCCACACCAGAGGGATGATGTCTGTGAGTTTCACACCCTCCTAGTAGTAAGATTTATGTGACTGCCACGTGATGGGAAATTAAAGGCTTTGAACAAACTAGTTGCCATTCCTTCCCTGACACTGAAATGTCGATTTGTAGGATGCCAATTTCCTTCCAAAATGCTTTGTAACTGGTGCCTCAAGATATCTTAGAGAGATGGATTGTTCTGTCCTGTTATGGAGATGGATACTTCAATCTTTTACTTTGCATTACATACATTGGACACTCATTGACTGCCCACTTATCACATAGTACCAGGCACTTTTCATACTTTATGTCTCATTCTCACCATAAAGCGAGCAGGTGGGCATTATTACCCTTATTGTACACATGAGAAAACCAAGGCAGAGAGAACAAATGGTCCATCCAAATTATGAAGACTAGTAGGCAATAGAGCCAAAATTCAAATGCTGTTCTTTCTGAATATGAGGTTCACATTCATTTTGCTGCTGGGCATTGTCTCACTTTGCTTAAAAGAAAATGGTTACTTCTCAATGAAATCTCATGTGAAAAAAACGTAGCAGAGTGTACACACAGAGAAACCGAAGCAACTGAAAATACCATAGGATGTGAGCTTTCTCCACACAAAATATCAAAACACCCAAAGATTCAAAAATCTAGATTCAAAGATATAAAAAAACAAAACTAGAAGGAAATTAAACAAAATTTCACCAGATATTATTTTTGGATGGTGGATTTATACGTGATTTTTATTTTGTTTTTATATTATTTTAGTTTTATTAAGTGTTGAAAAGAAAAACATTAATATAAAAATATTTTTACGATATCATGATACTTAAAGATGAACAAAGTAAAATAAATGGAGGTGAAATAATGTTATAAATAATAAATAAGTAAACAGTTGGAGAAAAAAAAAAAATCCTTCCCAAGGATGTATTCAAAAGCAGCTGAGAAAAAACTCTTATGTAGGAGAATGAAATAAATATATTCCTTCAGCATATCAAATATTTTTTACCTCTGTGTCTTTGCTTAGCTTCCCCAGGCCTAAAATGTTCACATCCAATATTCGCACCTCTAAATGTTTGCTATTCAAGACCCAGATCAAATGTTAACTCCAACTTGAAGAATTTTCTGATCCCAAACTAGGATCAACATTGCATGCATCCCCCCACTCCTTAACTTATTTGTGACTCCCTTAATTTATAATTTATTCAAAAAGTCCTTAGGCATCAACCTTTATCATAAGTTTGAGGCTACTATAATTTTTCAGAGGGGAAAAAAGTTTTATTATAGTCATGAGAATTGTATAGACTTGGAGAAAAGAGAATAAAATGTGATGGTGTTTTAATGAAGCTATTGCAGTACTGAGGAAGTATTAAATAATTTCAAAAAGACTTTCTAAAAGAGATGATTTGGAAGAATGGGAAAATGATAAAGAGCAATTCAGAAGAAGCAAAGATAAAGAATAGAATGTTAGGTAAAAGGGACAAAATCATAATCCATTTAAGTTTCTCTACTTCTATTGCCCTCTGTGAAAAAAACTCATTTTTTTTCAATAGATGGAGACAATTAATCCAAAAAAAGCACAGTCTCCTCCACCCATTCAGTTGCTGAAACTATCAGAACTCATCCTTGATTGTACCCTCCCCCTGATTCACATCACTCAATCATGAATTTCTACTAATGCCGCTTGTACTGCCCCAGAGCAGGAAAGGGGGGCAACTTTTCTTAGGTGCAGCTAAGTTTTAGAGAGACACATGGCACTAGTCTCCTTAGAAGGATATGGGACAGGAATCATATCCTAGCGGCGGGACAGTATTGGGCTTTCCTCTCCATGGGAGTCCTTGCAGCAATGCATAAGGATAACAGCTCCACATGGTGGTCTGGAGATTACCTTCTCTTCAGGGAACACAGCTCAGGCGCACAAAGATGAGACCCATGCTACACAGATGTTGAGGCTTCTCTGGTTTAGAAGACACCTCATGCTCCACAGGAGCCAAAACCTTTCCTAACAATTCCTTAGCATAGCTTCCAGAAACCCTGCAAGGGACATGCCTGTTGGCAGAGTCATGGCACTCATGGAAGCTGAAAGCATGGCACGTGTAAAAGGTATGTAGATGTAACAGGTTTCTCCAATATCAACTGTTTCAACCAAGTCACCAAAGCATTTGGGCAAGGAGACCCTCATGAGGTAGACACAACATGACAGAGAAAATGACAATGATAATAAGAGCAGAGACGTGTATAAGGCGTTCGCCAGGTGCCAGTCAGGCTTGCTGTACCACATTGTGAGAATTAAATGGGTCAATACACATAAGGGACTTAACAAAAAGACTGCATTCTGCTTAGATACTTCTGGTAACTAATACCAGTACAGGGACAATCTAAACTAAGAGTAATGTTGAGATAAGGTCCAAACAGTTTAATGTCACTCTGGGGAAAACCGTGATATAGGGAAAGATCTGTGAACTGGATGTCAGTGCCCAAGTGCTGGGTCTACCACTTTTTAGTTATGGGACATCAACACCTCAAACCTCACTCACTTTCCCATGTGTAAGATGAAGAAAGCAGGAAAATTAGTTAAGGAGCCTGCTGCTGCAGGGGCTGTGTAAGATAAGCCACCTGGTGTTAGAGAGGGCCTTTGCCTTCTCTCACAAAGGAAAGAAAGAAGAAATTTTTGGTCAACTTGCAAGTGTTCCATGGTTGGTTAGAGAATATACAGATATACATGGTAGTGATAGTGTCCCTGCCTTTCATACACTGTACCTGCAATTTATTTTTTTCTAATGAAGTGCCCAAATGCATTATGATAATTATCTTGAAGAGATCCAGCTATATTCTTTCAGTCTGATCCCACATCCAGTCACCTCAGTTGTACTGGAAACCTGGAAGGAGCTGTCATCAGCATGTGTCATCTCTACAGCATGAGATTTTGCAAGGCTGAACTACAAGAACAATGTTGACTCCCACCTCCTCCTCTGAATGAAGACCAGGTAGACACTGTCAATCTTCTAACTCTGGGACTCTCAGTTGTGCTGTTAACTCTGCTGACCACCTCCTTTCTGCCTTGTTCTTTCTTTACACAGATTCTTGCTTTCAGTAAGCTTTTATTTGGTTCTCAGTGCCATCATGGGAACTGAGATACTGCACATCTCCTGTGATGTTGTAACTAAACTTAGGGAGTTATCTTACTGCTTTTGTCTCAAGTTTGTAAGTGATACTTCCCCCAGTCTTTAAGAGTAGAGTAATAAAAATCATTGTAAAGTGTTCAGTGGCAGCTAAGCCTTTTACTATCTCCATAGAATTTAGGTTAGTCTTAGCAATCTTTTATCAATAGTGTACTGTGTACTTTCACATGTCCCTAAATCAAGAGTCTTCTTTTTAACATTTTTTTTTTAAAAAAAGGACAAGTAGAATAAGGAAGGCAGCTGAAGCAAGCTGCATGCAGTAGCAGAAGGCAGTTAAATTGATCACCTCCACAGACCACTCCGTCCAGGTCTTCACAGCGGCGATCATCACACTCGCACGTCTTCCCATACACCCTGCGGTCTCCCGGCGGGTAGCAGGTACATTTGCCACATTCACATTTACCTGCAAAATACAAAGGAGAGAGCACTTTAATTGGAGATTCACAGAACTAAGAAGGCTTTCAAAGGAAACAGCACACTATTAAACCCAGACCTCTCAGACCAGTTCCAGACTGTGCATGACTCTAGTTCAGCAAATAACTTTTCTTACCTCCCTGCGGTAAGCTGAAGGTCAAACACAAATGCCAACCAAGGTGGTAGGGAGTGAAAGTGCCAATTGCTGGCTCAGAAGTCATTCACCTTTACCACTTTCCACCTTTTGTTTCATTCATTTTTGAAGACGAATTTAGCTGCTAAACTCTCTGGATATTTCATATTCAACTTAGCTTGATGATAACATTTAATGTAGCGGAATCAATTTTACATATTTTGACAAATTTAGCCTAATGTGATCATTTTAAAAAATTGACCACAATTTTTGGATGTATCCACCACATAAAGAAAAAAATGTTCATTGGTACACTGCAACATGACATTTTAGTGATTATTTGGCATCAATTTTATAGTTCATAAAACACATTTTAACATGGAGCATGTGTCAAAGCACATGACCTAAATATCGTTATCATTCTTGACTTAAAAATTAAAAGTATGAACAATTTTTTGTAATGAGTTTGGTTCGTGGTTTGAGTACTCCTTAACTATTGTCATTATGACTTCCACCATCATTTCTTGAGCTGTAAATATGTGTCGAACATTTTAATTCCTTAAATTCCATCTCTTTTGTTTTCATAATACCACACATTGACTAGCATGGCCACTATCATTTTACTAAACAGTATACGGAGACATATTGAGGCCAAGTTACTTTCCATGGTGGCCCAGCTTGTAAGGGCTAGATTCAAAATTTATATCCATTCTCATTAATCTTAAAGCATAAACACTTAACCATTGAGCCATATTGCACCTTAATATACTCATAACACAGCACCAGAAGACTGAATGAGAAAGTAAATTCCTTTTGCTTAAGGAGTTTGTACTGGTTTGGAAAAATTTCAGCTGGGTAACCACTCTGAGACATCTGCTACTCTCTGTCATTAGCCAACCATCATAATTACACACCCACTGAAATGATCATGAGACACTTCAGGGCTGACCCCACAATGTTGTCAGTCATTCTGTTGCTGCATTTGTATCCTGTTAAAGCAATTCTGAGTTGGGAGATGATGGAAGAAAGGAAAATTAGTATTTAGAATCATATAATTTAAGAGCTGTAATTAAAGATAATCCAATGCAGTGATTCATAATCTTTTCTGGCAGAAGTGTTGGGGTCATGATCCCTTTGAGAAGCTGGTGAAAGACATGGCAATAGATACTCTTGTTCTGGCTGCCCTTCAACCAGTCTGTTTTTCTACTTGGAGGCAGGCCCAAGTTCAGCAGAAGACAGAGCCCTTTTCCGCTTCCAGTGACATTCCCTCTTCTTATGTCCTGGTGGACAGAACAGGGACACACCAGGTACTCTTGGCAGGGCTTTGGTTTTTGAGGGTGACTGCAAGGGCACAGGGTCTGTGCAACAGCACAGTAGTGAGTGTCCAGGAGCTGTGGAGCTTGGCACACAGTGGCTGGAGTTCAAAAGTGGTGGCAGCAGGGGCTAGATCTTGGCAGTGGCTTGCTTCCCTGGAGTGCTACTTGAGCTGATTGTCCAAGATTGCATTCTGAGCCTAACCCCTTCTAATAAAATCCTTTTTCATTCCAGTTCATAAAGTTGGTTTCTGTTGTTTGCTATCAAGACCTCTCACTAGTAGACCCCAGATCTCTCCCTAGAAAAATATAGCAGCATACACTTATTTTTTTGTGAAATGTCAGGAAGATCCATGACTTACTGCAATTTATTTAATAGATGAGGAAATTCAAACATGCTGAGACTAATTAGTTTGCCTTAGGCCAGTGAAGTAGACATCAACAGTGTTGGTGCTGGAACCCAGATCTTCTGAGCCCCAGTTACTTTCTGATGTGCATAAACATGCTAGCCCTCACCGTGGGTGGATGTGTGAATGACAATAATAATCCAGACTGTAGAGACAAGGAAACAAACTATAGGATCATCATCAGGATGGTCGGATACAGTTAACTAGTTCTTCATGGACAGATGTCAGAAACATGAATAACCTTACTCCTGACAGGTAATACAGTCCCAGTTACCAAGACAACTTCAATCTTTAAGTTTGAGGGAATATTTATGGTGACAGTTTTATTAATGTTTTGAGGCAAACAGGAAGTTTCCTGATATGTATTATTGGTTTCTCTGCTTCTCTGGAAAGGATGAACCAAATATTGGCATATGTGTTCAACTATCTACATTTCATTGTTTTTACAATGAATAGTTTTTGCCTTGTATTTCTTCTATCAAGTTAAGTAGTGTTAATATTCAGTCCTAGGTACATTGTTTTTCCTGATAAATTGTAATTCATATGTCTCTTTCGATGTAAAAATTCATTTTGCAATTCTTATTTTTGTTGGAGTTTTAAAAAGACACATGAAGGCAACTAATAGATGTAACTTTATAGATGTAACTGTAATGTAGTTTATAGGATATGGTAGCTTCTAATGGAAAAGCAAAAAACCGTATATAAAGAAAGGGTAATTTATTGCAGATAGAAAGATAAAGAAGAGTAAATTCTTCATACACACCACAGTTTAAAGTGCATTTTATTTTGCTGTTTCAGTTCACATCTTCAGTCCAGTCATTACCAAGATATATATACCTGCCTGGTAAATTTCCACTCATTCTTCAAGATCCAAAGTAAATTTCACCAGATTCATGACAACTGTACCTTCCTACTCATGCACCTTTACAAATACAGCACCAATAACTGTACTTCTCATGTGTCCTCATAATGTCTGAATATTATTTATGAAGGCACAAAACAATAATCACCTGCAAATAGTTTGTAAAATTACACAACCCATGAGCTTTAATTGTAGAACTTGAATTTAGAATAGGATGTCTCTCCCCAGTACATAAGCATTTCCAATTGCCTGAATACCTTCACTTGTGTTTCCCACAGTTATGTCAACGGAATATGTCTGACGGCAATTTATCATCTTTATTCACAAACCTACTCCTCTTCCCAGTCCTTTTATCTAGGAGAAGGTCACCATCATCTAATCTGTCAGTGAGACTTAAAAAACTTGATGACATATTTGATTTCTTCCTTTTATTAACTATTCTCCTTTCCATTTAAAGTTTTAAAAAATCCACTTTTCAAAAACATACCTATGATTATGTAATTTCCTCTCTCATGCTGGTCCTACTCGATCTTCAAGACAGAAGTCAATTTTCTCAACAAAGCTCTCTCCACATTTGGTCCAACTCTCCTTTCCAAGTACGTATCCAATGTTTAGAGACTTTTGTTCATGTGCTCCACTTGTCTTTGTTCTGCACTCCCACTTTCTCTCTAAAATTCTACCCAGTGCTACTCAGCCAGCTCAAATCTAATCTCCTCTCTGAATATCAACTATGGGTCAAGTATTGTGCTAGGTGCTGAAAATACAAAATTAAGTAGGACATTAAAATTTTTTTAATACTAGAGGGAATAAAGGTAAAATACATGAGCACACAGACCTTGTAGGATTTGAGAAGTTCCCTGGCAAAGGTGACTTGGGAGTAAGTCTTAAAGTGTTTTTATTTGTCAGTAGACAAAGAAGAAGGGAAATACATTTTACGGCAGAGATACAACTAGAAGCATGGGCTCTGATTTGAAATAAATATGGGTTTTAATCTTGGCCCATCCACTGTTAAATGTGTTCCCTTGGAAGAATAAATTAAACCTCATTTATCATGGTTGCATAATGGGAATATAATAATAATGTTAACATGAGATTATTGTAAAGGCTAACTATTGTAATGCATATAAGGTACATAGGACAGAGCCTGACACTTAGTATTATTTAATAAATAATAGATATTCTTTATATTTTTATAATAAAAACATGTTGGGAGATTTGGATTTCAATTGCTCACATAAAGTTCATACATCTCATTTCTCATTGCATTTCTCTATAAAACAACTGTTTTTAGAGAAATGATCCAAAATAAGCTTGTTTAAGAAGAGCACTATATCATCAAATGTACCTGCCAGCATGCTAACAGCAGGCACACTCCCTATGACCTTATTTTCTTTCACTTTTTAAAACAGTAAAAACCATACTTGCAGTACATGCTCAATAGTTGGAGAGTAATTAGAGTCTCACATAAAACAGAAAAGAGATTAGCACTTTACTAACACAGTTCTCCTTTGACTAAAATAATAGGTTTACCATAGCAACCTGACTGCATTAGAAAAAGCTCCTGCCAAATGCATCCTGAGTTCCCTTGAAATTTCTATGAGAAGGAATTAAACACTTTAGAACTATATTATTCTGTACAATTTCATCCAAGTCCAAATATTTTTTGTGAGACTCAAGTAATCATTTGAAAGTGAAGAGGCACCTTTCACCTTCCATTTCAAAATGGGCAGTGAGACTTATAATTTAAGCCACAGTGACATTACAATTGCTAGCCAAGGAAGAATTGCTCATGGCTTTTAAAAGCACAGATAAATGTCAATCCTTCTGTTTGTTCTTTCTTAGTACAAAAGATTAAAGTAATCAATCATGAACTATGTGAGAAAAAAGGCAAATGTGCTAATATAATTTTCTGTTGTCTGCCTAGAATGTCTGAAATTGAAAATGGGACATGGGAGCACCAGGCCTCACTTTACCCTAAAGGTTTCCCAAAGTATCCAGCAAACTACCCCAGAGGAGATCTATTAGACTTCTAAATTAGACTATCTCACTATTTCAACTTTAAAATAGTTTCTACAATAAAAACTAAAATTACTTGATTCATTTTTTCTAACTATAAATTAGGGAACTGTAGGTAGAAATATCATACTATAAATTGGTGACATTAAAATTAAATAGCAATATCACATTCATTTACCAATTAACTTAGAAACTAAGAGACAGCGCAAGGCTAAAAAAGTCAGTGAATGAATTAAGGTAGGAAATGTGGAGCTTAACTGACTAATCAACGTGGCCCCTCATGAAGTGGCCAAGATCAATTAGAAGAAACTCCTTCTTCCTCCCGAGTAAACCCATTGACCGGATAGTGGACAGTACTGTGCTTCAGAAAATAGGTTTTGGGATTCTGCAAACATAAATCATATCACACATAGACCAATCTTGGTATTGACTTAATGATTCCATTCTAGGTCATAAATAAATACATGCAACTGTAATTCACCGGGAAAGACTCTATGGGATAAATGCCAAAAGACTGCTAAATGCCAAAAGACTGAAACAAATGCTATTCACTAGTGAAAAACAGTGTTCTGTGTGATATAATTAGAGAAATGGTTCTATAAAAAGTTTCTTGAAGATGAACTTTATTTGGGGTGGAATCAGGCCCTAGTCATGTTTAAATTCTTAGTTTTTGTTACTTTATAAAACATTCAAAAGTATGAGTGAATATATCACTTCCTTAATATACATTTAAGAAGTGCTAATTAAATTGATTTGAAACAAGTGTGGGCTTTCTTCCTACATCAGGGATAATTAGCAAATTACATTTTTTTTAATTGAACAATGAAATCCATATAACAATAATATATTTTCCATCAACAAGCTGATTTACGATTAAGAAAAAATATTCTATAAAACAGTATTTTCTACTGATAATTTATTTATTATTCTTTGTTTCTAAATTCACCACTTTTGATTTCCCTAAATCATAAAACATTAGAAAGAACATTGTGTATATGCATAAGTTTATACATATATGAGAATGTAGGTGCCTGTGTACATTTAAATTAGAGGATGATGAAACTCCATGTGAGCAACTTACCTTCAAATTGGCCATTTATAAAAAGCTTTGAACTATTCTTAAATCTTCTAAGTTTAAAATGATTTCAAAATAAAACTATTTTAAAATTTAAAAATATATAAGTAAATCTCTAGACAATTTATATGTAGCTAAATGTTTTTTAAAAGATAAAGTCATCAATAATTATGTATACAACATTTTACATTCAGTTTTAGAAAATATTCATTAACATCACATTTAGGATTTAAGTCAATTTTTTCAATAAAATGGTGTCAAACATGCAAAGCATAGAACTGTACAGCCAAAAATGCCAGAAATTCAATAAACTTAAAATTAAGGATATAGTTAACTTGTTTAACATTGCCATTTTACAGCACAGTTAGCACAATCAGGATTAATAGGTAAAAGTTACAGGGGAAAAGTTTAATATACTGTAATAACATTCTATCCATTAGAGTAGTGCATAATGGAAGTACTGCTATGGTAGGAAGTAAGCCCCATCACAGTGAAGAAATTGAAGTCAAGAAGGTAATCTTTGACAACAGTTAAGCATTTGTGCTCTGGACTCAGAAAGACATAAGAAAGAATTTAATATCTAGCACTTATAGATTCTATAATCTTAGGAAACAAACTTCTCTTTAAAAATTTTCAAAATTGGAAATATCTACTTAATAAGAACCTGTAAAGAAATTGCAATAAAAATGTATATTTTAAGTATTCCTGTTTGGATTTCCTAAGTACCACTGTGATAATATTGTTTGTGGCACAGTGATTAAATATATTAAAAAATTAAATATATAAGTTAAAGGGTAAAAGGTTTCTACAAACAGACCCCAAAAAAGATATAATTTGATATATTTTTGATATAATTGGAAGTAGTATGTCATTTTTTCACAACTAATGTGTTTCTCCTTTAATATGAAGTTCCACTTTATTTTTCTCTCTCTGCCAACAATATGTTTCAGGTAGTTTATAGTTCTACATTAAGTAATGCTATTTCTTTGAGGGTATTTTATACTGACATTATTTTTCAACAAAGTCCTATTGCACCTGAAAGTTCTATCTCCATTTTGTCTCTAGCCTTTGCAATAATTTTTCACTAGCCAAAATTCAATGTAGACAATTAGGTCAAAGGCTCTTAGGCAGCCTAGATTTAGGTGGTCAAGGTCCTAGAGAAAAAGGAACCGTAGAGAAATGATTTCTACCCTCCATGCAAATAATAGCCTTTATGCATTTGTCAAGTCTTGAACTTTTTAGGCAAGAGGTTGAAACATCAGGCAGAAAGCAACATCTAAAAGATAAATAAACTAAACAAAGCTTTTAGTTTTTCCATCTGGTTGGAAAGACAATAACTGGGATTCAGGGGCTTTTGAGAAGAAGAACACTGATAAACATCACATAAACCACCCAAGTTTTCACTTTAGAAATTATTTCAACTCCTGATTGGATTAAGGTTTTTTGGTCTACCAGAAAAAGGAAATTATCTCTTCAAAGAAGATAACATTAGTCATAAAATTCTACCAATTTTATTAAACAATATTTATATTTAATAAAAAATTACAAATATGTCAAGAGAATGGCAGAATGGCCAAAAATAAAAGAAAGACACTGGAAAGAGATCCAAAAAAGATACAAGTGGTCAAACTGGAATTGTTAGTAATGAATTTAAAAATAACTTTAGTAATAGAGATTCAGTGGTAGATAAGACACAAGAGAAGACAGGATTAGTAAACTAGAAGATAGGTCAGTAAAAAATATCTAGACTGAAGCATGGAAAACAAAAAGACTGATGGGGAGGGAAGCATAAGAAATACATTGACATAAAATAACACCTCACATTTTATCATGGGGTTCTCAGAAGAAAAGATAGAATGAGGAAGAAGTAATATTTTAAGAAATAATAGACAAAACACTTCTAATATAATTTAATTTATCTATAATTTAACCTATAGATTCAAGGTGCTTCATAAAGCTTAAGGAGGATTAAATAAAAAGAAAAGCACAGAGCATAGCTGAGACACAGCCAAATCAATTGCTGAAAAACAAAAAGAAAATCTTAAAAGTAGTCAGAGATAAAAATATGTATTAACTTTAAAAGAAAAAATAAAAAGATTGACAATTGAAATACCAAAATTAATTCTTATTAAACCAGATGACAATGAAATTACACCTTTAAAATTCTGAAAGTAACTGTTAAATTGGAGTTCTATGCCTAGCAAAAATATCTTTCCATTTTGATTATAAAATGAGAATACCTACAAAAATTAAAAAGGTGTGACAGAAGAGCCCTGCAATAATGTCAACATTAAAAAAAAATAAGAAAAAAAGTTATTCACACAGAAGAATATGATACAAAACATAAACACTAAAATAAAGGAAAAAATGAAAAAACACAAAGTAATTATAAAATTAATCTAAATAAAAACAGTTCATAGAATTAAAATTAAATCTTGAAAATGAAAAACTAAGTGTAGAATTTAAATTCATGGTGCTAGAATACCCTCTACAACAAAATCATGCAAGGAAATTACAGGAAAAAAAGATGTTAGGAAGTCTCTCATGAACTTTGAATCCAGCAGTTTGCAAAAAGAATCATATGCAAATGGGTATAGACCAAGATTAAAGGATTGGTTTAACATTTTAAAATCAATCAAACTACTTCATCGAATTAACAGAAAAGATGTATTATCATCTCAATAGGTGCACACTATATATTTGGTAATATTCAAAACTCTTTCATGAGAAAAAACAATAAAGGAATAGAAGGTAACTTTCTTATTTGAATGAAGATAATATAAAATAAATCTATAGATTTAGAGTAAAATATTGAATACATTTTCTCCAAGATTAAAAGCAAATCAAGAATGTCTACTATCTCTATTGCTAATCAAAATTGTACATATATCTTATCTAGTGTTCTAAGGCAAGATAAAGAAATAAAAAGCATAAATAGAGGAGGGAATAACATTGTCATTATTTACATATGGCATGATTAGTAGAATATAAAAAAAAACCCACCTATAAACCATTAAAATTAAGAAATAAATTTAGCAAGATCATAAGACACAAGTGGTTATATTAAAATTTTTGTTGTAGTTTTATACAGCAGAAACAAACATAAAATTTTTAATGATAGAATTTTTAATAACATAAAAAAACAAAAGAACTCATGAAAGTTGTGAAGACCTACATATAGAAAACTATAAATTATCAAGTGAAATTAATATAGAAATAGAAGAAAGGCTATACCATGTTTATAAATTAGAACGTTAATGCCCCCATAATTGATTTATAGGTTTAATGCATACCTAGGTAGTCAGGTATTATTATTGTTACATAAATGTAAAGGGATAAAAATATAAATGTAAAGGGCTAAAGCATTGTGCAGAAAAATGGGTGGAAAAATGACAAAACCAGGTTTTAAGACATACTATGAAGCTATAGTATTTAAGAGTGTACTGTTATTAAAAAAATAGATAAATAGAATAGAATAAAAACACTAGAAAGAGACTCATACAATATGAGGCCACTTGATTTATGACAAAGATAATATTACAGTGCAGTGGGAAAAGGTTGGTTTTTTAAAAAATGGTCTTCTCTAGCCAGAACTAGTCACTTTTACTTTTGATAGGTTCACTTTCCTGTACTTATACAAAAAACTATTGGACTAAATGATGTCTAAAGTGTCTCAGATGTAATCATAGGTGTAATTATAAACCTGTACCAATTACAGCTACCAGCCCTGTTTCTAGTTAAATATTCCAAATAGGTCCGGCCAAGTTGTATAATTAAACTCTAATGCTAGCTACCATGGTTTAACTTGCAATTTTCTTCTCAAAGACTATTAATATGCAATGCACATTTTAAAATCATACTGGTTTATAAGACTTATATTTAAATATTAAAATTGTTGCCTTCCATCTCAAATAAATAGCCAACTGCTTGTGATTCCCTTCAAACAATTTCTTTTTTACAGAAACCAAGAGAAATATTTCCACCATTGGCTACAAAGTAAAGATAGTTAAGTATAAGAATACAGTTCCACCTAATGGGACTCAGTGGCACCAAAGTGCTCCAGATCTATGGAAATATATTCCCAAATTATATACTAATAAATATTGCCTATAAAGGCAAAAGAGAGTAGTTAAAGGTCAGAGAGGAAAGTTCAAAGACTGATAAAACATATGAGAAAAATTCCTTGGCCACCTTTTTCACTATTTCAAGATAATTAAATACTTGGTCCTAGGTAAACTTAACTAACTAGAAAAACTGTATGATGACCAATTAATGAGGGCCCTCTATGTTCCTTGGACTCTACCAGATAAGAGGAAACATTTTGTTTTAGTAAGAATATCAAAGGGGTAGTGTAGAGATGGAGAAAGAGAGGAAAATATGCTCCCAATTAAGGGAAAGAAAAGGAAGGTGATGAAAGGAAAAGAGCACTCGAATGCATATGATTATCTGCCCATATTGGCAATGGAAAAAAATGTCAGAAAATAAAGGCATTTGAGACGCAGGCCATTTATGCAGGCCTCCACATCTCTTTGACTGTAGAAAGGGTAGGATAGCCCAGCCGGAGCTGCTCCATTGGCTGAGTGCGGTCCTGCATGAAAAGTTTGGTGGGTTGGGTCCCGGTCAAGGCACATGCCTGGGTTGTGTGTTTGGTCCCCAGTCAGGGAGCTTACCGAAGGCAACCAATCCATGTTTCTCTCTCGCATTGATGTTTCTCTCTCTCCCTTTTCTCTTTTA
Organism: Miniopterus schreibersii; assembly: GCF_964146895.1. Taxonomy (NCBI): domain Eukaryota; kingdom Metazoa; phylum Chordata; class Mammalia; order Chiroptera; family Miniopteridae; genus Miniopterus; species Miniopterus schreibersii. The sequence goes on from NC_138102.1 coordinate 33,969,857, forward strand.
AGTGTGTCCTTGGGTGAGGATTTCAAAAAAGAAAAGAAAATGTAGGATAGGTAAATAATCATTTGTTTGAAATAGAACCTGAGCTTTCTTTGGGTCCCTTTACATTTTGAGTTAAACTGTGCTTATGTGTCTCTCTCATTCAAATCTTCAGTAAAACCAAAGACGTGAATAGAGAACATAAAAACAAAACAAAATCACATGTAATTGTTAATTGTGAAAAGCATTCCTGCCATTATTTGAAAAGCAATGTCTTCTTTGAAGTAACAGGAAATTGCAGTATCAGCTCTGCAGTGAAATGACTTTTGCTTTCACCTGATGTATCAAAAGAAATAAACTATTCAATCAGTCCTAGCAATAATAGTTAACATCACTACTGCAAAAGCTATTCAGGGAATGAAATGAGGTAATAAAAGAGAACAAAAAAAGGCTAAGCGATTAGATGCTTTAAACAATGATAAGCTCTACATCACACAAAAAGCAGTGTTCCAGGACCCTGATTACTTTAGTCTTGAGTTATCTTTGACTTAAATACATCTGATTGCCTAAGAGTCCAAAGGATTGGTTACTTGTCCATGATGCTTTATGTAACGAGAGACATCACATTAATTCCACTGGGAATTTTAATTTGCATATTTTTTATTTTTGTGTGTGTGCTAGAAAATGACAACTGCTTTATGGGAAGTATGGAAGGAAGGGTGTACCATATTTATAAATTCGAACCTTAAACTTGTTAATTCTCCAACAATTGATTTGTAGTTTTAATGCATCTTAGATATGCAGATACCATTAATGCTACGTAAATGTAAAGGGATAAAACAGTGAAAGCATTGTGGAAGAAAAATGGGTAGGGAAATGATAATACCAGGTTTAGTGTAGTGAGTAAACATTCTAAACTCATCCTCTCCCAAACCTCAATTTCTTGCCCATCCTCCACTTAATTTTCAATTTTATTTATTTTTTGGTGAAAATACCCAATTTTAAATGTGCTTTCATTAATTTTCACTTTCAGAAATAGCATTACAAAAGATATACCCCAATGAAGCACACTTTCTATGGGATTTAGCTTCCAGCAAAGAAGAGCAAATAACATGCTGTACCTAAAATAAAGTGTCTGCTCCATTGCTGGGCTTATGGAGAGAAATATAATTCTCCAAATACTCGAAAACAAAAACTATGAGCTAGAACAAGAGCAATTACCATAAGCTCCCACGAAAGTGGTCCCGAGGGTACTTTAAGGAATGAAAGCAGAGAAATTGAACTTGAGACTCCTGAAAAGAGAAGTTAAAGAGATCCAAGATCGGTTATATCCTGTAAGAAACTAACACAAATCCTCCTTGAAAGAAAGTGTCCTGAATTTAGGCTTCGAGATTCTCCAGAGTTTGGGATAAGCCATGTATAAGCTCACAATTGAAGATCAACACAAGTGCTCGCTTTGGCAGCACACGTACTGAAGACCAAAACATGCACACGTAAGGAAACGAACCCCCACCAGTGAAAGTCAGAAAACATTTTTTTTTTTTTAGCTCTGTGCTATATATTGGGTATTGTCTAATTAGCCATCTTGCCATTTTGTTCTTGAATATAATTGTTATAATTATTCTGATATCTGTATCTGATAATCCCAATAACTGGGTCATTTACACATCTGTTTCTATTGTCTGTTGTTATTTCCTTGGTCCTGATTCCTGTTTTTTGATTCAGTGTCAGAAATGGCATATGAAAAGTTTACAGAGCCTTTTGATGGTAATCTTTTCCCCGAAACATTTCGCCTCTTGTAAGCAGATAGAGCAGTGTGTCTCATCTTAGGGATATTCTGACCCCAGGAGACATCTGGCAATGTCTCCAGACACTTTTTAGTGTAGTGATGGGTTGGAGATGTGACTAGCATCTAGTGGGTAGGGTCAGGGATGCTGCTAAACATCCTACAATGCACAGCACAGACTCCAGCCCAAAATGTTAAGCATGCTGCTATTGAGAAGCCCTAAAATGAGTGAGGGCAGATCCAAACAGCAATTGAGCTCACCAGAGGCTAGGTTGTATTTATCTCCTGTTTACCCTCCTCCCCTCAAAGGTCTGAAAACACTGGCACCTGAGCTATGCACACACATCATATTCACATCAACATGCTCACATGAAATGACCGCCACCAAAGTCTACACTACATCCTTGAAAACTAATCATTTTCACCATCTCTCAGAAGCACTGTCTGCGGCTCCCTCAACCCACACACTCAATCACCACTTAAGGCTTGAATAGTATCATTATGATGTTTAAAACAGAACGTTGGTGCTGCTCTAACAGATATTGATTGATCTGAAACGTGCTCCATGGTGTTATGTAATTTTTTAATCGAAACTGTTCATTTGCATCTTGCATCCAGTGTTTATGCAAATAATTAGCATTTTTATGCCATTTCCTAAGGCTCCCATTCACTGTAATTTCAATGTATATCTCCATTATCGTCTTTAAAAATCACTTCCTTAATTTTAAATCCAGATTTTAAAATATTATATATAAACACACATATATGTGTACTAAAATACTAAGTGCCTTTTACTTTTTAAATTATGATTTCACTGATTTAAAATATATTATAAAGCAATACATAAATAATCATAAATCAGTACAGGATCAATGTAAATAAAAAGAAAATACATATGTATAAGGCAGGAAATTCCCTGTTAAACTCAGCTCCAGGGACAATTACTGTTAATGTTCCAATGAATTTCATTCCAGTCTTTTACCTACACCTATTTTTACATATGTGAGTAAACAATGCAATATAATTTTATCTATAATTATAACATAAGTATTTTCGTTGGGAGCACTTTAGAGCGGATTCATTTTATTAAGATCATTCTTTCAGTAGCCCCTTTCATGATCTAAACTATGGCTGGACTTAATCCTAAAGTATGGTTTTATTTTTCTAAGGGAGCAGATAGTGTTTGCCACCAGCCCTGACCTCTGCTGCACACATTTGAATTCCTCCTGCTGACAGAATTTCAAGTACAGATTAATTTACTTAGAGCTTGACTAATTGGCCATTCACTCCCAGGGAGAGAGAATGCTGATTTAGTCACTTAAATCTGTAAGTAGGCTATCTCTAGGAGAGAAAAAAATCATCTTTCTACACCACTCCTTTAAAATTACCCATGAACTCACAAATAAGCTTCTTTGCCTTGTGCGTTACCCAAGCATAAGGAGAAATGTAAGGGTCACAGGAACCCTTTCTTATGCTCCCTTCATTCAGGACTGTTCTAATGTGGATTATTAATAGAGAATCTTTTGCTCTCTGCTTTCTTATCTGCCAAGACAACTATTAATATTCAACCATGTAGACAGCATTCTAAGTACTGTATAAAACACAGAAGGAGAGTATCTAAAATCTAAATCAAACTGATGAGTGCATGAAAATTGATGACCCCAAGGAACAGAAAATTACCCTCCACTGTGAATTCCAATTTCCACAGAAATAAAACTGACCTCCAAATATTTTGTAACTATAAAGAAAACCATTATTATGGGTTGAACAGGTTTAGCTAATGTCTAAGGGGTGTCATATATGATAAAACAAATCAAAATGAAAGAAAGGGCCCCATAGTAAAATGCAGATAGGGATAAGTATGTATCATACAATGCTTAATTTTTATTTTATTTTTTTTAGTTTATGTGTGATAGGCAAGTGAAGGGGAAGGTACAATTACACCCTTGGTGTATGGATTAGACTTTTAAAAATATATATGTCTTTATTGATTTCAGAGAGAGGAAGGGAGAGAGAGAGAAAGAGACAGAAACATCAATGATGAGAGAGTTGTTATTGATCAGCTGCCTCCTGCACGCCCCCGACAGGGGACTGAGCCTGCAACCTGCAACCCAGGTACATGCCCTGACCGGGAACTGAACCAAGTTCTCCTGGATCCTAGGTCCATGCTCAACCGCTGAGCCACGCCCGGCCTGGCAGGACTTTCTTTATAGACTTTGGTATATGTGATAGATTAGGCCGTTTACCCAGGGCCAGTATAATATCAGATCAGCAGTCAGGGGGCATGTTTGATAAAGGCTTAAATAATGAAGCAAATAAAATGTTAGCAATAAATAATTTTATTAAGAAACAAAATAGGACTGGAAACAAGATGGCAGCGTAGGTCACAGCTGCACCTGCCTCCCACAACCACATCAAAATGACAACTAAAATACAGAACCACCATCACTTAAAACCTCCTGAAATCTGGCTGAACAAAAGCCCCACAACCAGGGAACTGAAGGAGCACCGAGACCGGGAGGAGGGGCGGAGACGCAGGCGGATCGGGGCTGAATCGAAGACTCACTGCAGGCCCACACCTGGTGCCGTGGGTTAAACCCGGGAGGGAATCTCGGCGGTGGCAGTTTCCCGAGGAAGCGAGGGGTCCCAGGCCTACAGCAGGCCCCCAGCCCAGGGCTCCAGGGCCTGGAAGAAAGGTACCCACAACTCCGGGCTGTGAAACCAGCAGGACTGTCCCTGAGGGTGGCAGAGGCTGCGGGAGCCCCAGCAGCTCCTCCTAAAGGGCCCGGCACGGACTCACTCGGACGCTCCCTCTGGGCCCAGCGCCGGGCAGCAGCCTGAAAGGACCCGGGACACTCGGGGAGGAACTAACCTGCCTGAGATCCGGGCGAGAGCTGGAGGGGCAGCCTCCTCCCAGGCAGAAGGGCTGGCGGAGGCCATGGCTCCTTTGGCGAGTCCTCCCCGCACAGCCGGCAGGCAGGCGCCATGTTTGAATCTCCAGCACCTGACTCACCTTTGGCTCCGCCCCGTGATTCCCGGAGGCCCCGCCCCTCCCCACCTGCAGCTCATCCAGGCCATTTCCAGGGGCTTTTCTGTGCAAGTGGCCTCTTGAGCCTCATGCTTAGGACTCTCCTAAAATCTCTCAAACAAGCAGCAGGGTGCCCCATATGGCTTGATAAGCGGCCCCAGGCCTGGCACTAGCAGCAGCTGCATTGGCTCATAGCTTGGCCTCTCCTGGACACCTCCAAGCCCAGCACAAGTAGCAGCCATCTACGGTTTGCTGTGTAGCTCATGCTGGGTGGCCCTGGGCAAGGCACTGGCACAGGCTGACTTTGCACCTCCAGGGAGGCCCGAGACAGTGCACCTGGTGGTCAGACTCTACCACGCTGGATTACAGCCCTACCACAGCCACGAGTGACACACTCAAGGGGCGCACTTGGTGAATACCAAAGCCCCACTGAAGTAAATCCTGCTCCATACGGGTGTCTCCAGCACAGCAGCTCTCTGGCTGTAGCTGCAGCTGGTCCTCACAGCTGATTGGCCTGGGGGTCAATTCCTCCCAGGGATGCCAACAGCACCCAAGGCTCAACTACAACAGGACAGTGCACACACCCCCACAGGGGAGCACCTAGAAGGCCCAGCTCAGGTGACTGGGGAGGCTGAGCCACTGGACCCTACGGGACACCTACTACACAAAGCCACTCTACAAATTCCAGGAGACACAGCAGCTCTACCTAATACATAGAAACAAACACCTGGAAGCAGCCAAAATATGGAGGCAAAGAAACATGTCACAAAGGAAAGAACAGAAAAAATCTCTAGAAGAGGAACTAAATGAAATAAATCCAAGCAAGCTAACAGATACAGAGTTCAGAATTTTGGTTATAAGGATGTTTAAGCACACTATTAGGGAAATAACTGAGAAAATCGATAACATAATAAAGTATCCATTTGAAATAAAGGCTACACAAACTGAAATGGAGAATAATTTACATGGAATCAACAGCAGAGTAGAGGACGCTGAGAATCAAATCAGCAGTTTGGAACATGAGGAAACAAAAAACATCCAACCAGAAGAGCAAAAAGAAAAAAGAATCCAGAAATATGAAAATAGTATAAGGAGCCTCTGAGACAACTTTGAGCGGCCCAACACTCGTATTATTGGGGTGCCAGAAAGGGAAGAAACAGACCAAGAAATTGAAAAGCTATTTGAAAAAATAATTAAAGAAAACTTCTCCTACCTGGGGAAAGAAATAGATTTACAAGTCCAGGAAGCACAGAGGGTCCCAAACAAGAGGAACCCAAAGAGGCCCACAGCAAGACACATCATAATTAAAATGCCAAAGGTTAAAGACAAAGAGAGACTCTTAAAAGCAGCAAGAGAAAAGCAATCAGTTACCTACAAGGGAGCACCCATTTGACTGTCAGCTGATATCTCAACAGAAACCTTGCAGGCAAGAAGGGAGTGACAAGAAATATTCAAAGTGATGAAAAACATGGAACTACAACCAAGATTACTCTACCCAGCAAAGCTATCATTTAGAATTGAAGGGCAAATAAAGAGCTTCACAGATAAGAAAAAGCTAATGGAGTTAATCACCACCAGACCAGCACTACAGGAAAAGTCAAAGAGTCTTCTTTAAGAAGAAGCTAATGAACAAAAGAATCTGATGAACTAAATAGATCCAGAGACATTGACACATGCAACAGACGATCATATTTCAGAGAAAAGAGGGAAGGGGGGTGGAAAGTGGGAAGAGATTAACCAAAGAATTTATATGCATATATGCATAACCCATGGACACAGTTAACAATGGAGTGAAGGCCTGGGGAGGGGTGGGAGCAAAGTGGAGCAGGTCATTTGTGGGGGAAAATGGGACACCTGTAATACTCTCAACAATAAAGATAAATTAAAAAAAAAAAAAAGAATCAAAATAATGAATTTTTATGCAACTTGAATTAAAATTGAAGATATACTGGGAAAAAACATAATTTTAAAAGTTCACTAATACAATAAAATGTTGCAATTACACCCATATTCAAATTTAAAACACAATGAACACTATAACAGCTTTGTTATGTTTAAGGCCAAGTCTAGGCACTATTCTTTCTGCACTTGGGCTAGATTTCCATCAGAGGCAATACTGGGGACACAGTCTAATAACTTAAGTCTATTTGAGCTAAAGAGGAGCTCCATATATGTGTGTATTTTACCAACAAAAAGAAAAAAGTAAATAAGTAAGATGTATAAACAGATTATGTAGACTTGGAGCTGCAATAAAATGTTAAACTACTTTCAAAGAACATGTTCAATAAGGGTGAGGGTTCAACAAAGGAAAGGAAGACATTGCCAACTATTACAGACAAATTAGAATAGAAGTGCATAGGGTGTCGATGCAGCTGGTTGGAGTGACATCCCATACACCAAAAAGGTTCCATCCCCAGTCAGGGCGTGTATGGGAGGCAAGGGATCGATGTGATATTTTTCTCTTTCTCTTTCCCTTCCACTCTCTCTAAAAGTTAATCAAAGCATATCCTCGAGTGAGGATTAAAAACAATACAAATAGAGTTTTCAGATGGTTAGCTTTAATTTGCCCTATGAGTATACATCACATTCTCTGAATATGAAGGTTTGCAACTGCTTATCTCAAGGGTGTTGCCAATTACCACTTGTGGCAACTGATGGAAAAGGCATCACCACTGTGGCAAGAACTGCCACCGAACCAGTCAGCTCATGTACCAGTAAACATGGCACATCCATGGGAGGTTGTGACCATCTGATTTAACAGTGGAGAAGCAAATAAATGTTAAACGTAGTAGTAGATCTTTTAAATGAAATTAAAGACACAAGATCTAGCAATTAGCTTCATAGGAAGGGGAAGGAAAAATGGGTTTACAGATATAGAAATATTAAGAAGCAGAAGAGAGAGGAACTTAAAAATACAAATTTCAACGCTTCTTTTCTTATATGCCAACTTGCTCTCAATTCCACTTCTCTAGTTTCCTTGCAACACCAATGCTTTAATTACCACAGGGGTTTGCATTTTCTGAGGATAAATTATTAGTGCATTAATTTAACTAAATTTATCTCGTCTACCACCTCGCTTTTTGCTACATTTAAATATGCATGTCTAACAACTGCTTTTTGCAATATGTCCATTCCTCCCACATAAGAAAATAGATAAGATAAACCAAACACCTATTCTATGCCACCAATCAAAGTGGTAATTTTGGTGTATCCATTTCCTTCTCATGCATCTATGTGTTTCTGAGTGGAACACTTCCACTTTTCCCATCTAGAAGTTATGTTTATTTTTTATTTAATTTGTTTTGTTAATCCTCACCTGAGGATATTTTCCCGTTGATTTTTAGAGAGAGTGGAAGGGAGGGAGGAGTGGGGAGGGAGGGAAGGAGGGAGACAGAGAGAGAGAAACCTTGATATGAGAGAGACACATCGACTGGTTGCCTCCCGCACGCACCCTGACAGGCCGGAGATCAAACCTGCAACCCAGTTCCTTGCCCTTGACTGAGAATCAAACCCATGACCCTTCAGTGCCCAGGCCAACACTATAACCACTGAGCCACACTGGCCAGGGCTAAGTTAATATGTTTAAATAATTGTAAGAAAACACTCATAAGGGAGTAGGCAGTCACTGAGAACTTCATTGTCCTTAGACAATGTTGTGTTTTCCATGTATTAGTTTCGGGGCTGAAAACTACCTGCTGCAATTGTGTGACCATTCAACAAGTTTCCTGGCATTGTACTAAATGCTCCCTGTTCATTGTTTGATTTCTTTTCCACCGTGACCCCATGGATGGAAGTCCTGATTTTATCTCCATTTTGCAGAGGAGGCACATAGACTGATGGGATTTAGATAATTTACTCAAAGTGATGCAGTCAGTAAATGGTGGAGCCAGGATTCCATCCAATATCTGGCTTAGTCAAAAACACATATTTTAAATCACTAGATGATATTTATTTTTTATTGTGGACAAATGCCAAAGATAAGTAATTAACATCATCAGTTAGCATAAAATGTATTTCCTGCTTTTCAAAATAAAATAAGGGTCATGATAGAAAAGTTACTCTAAATACAAAGGGAGGTACTGGGGAAATGTCTCATGCAAAAGTCCAAGTATCTACTATCAGGTATAGCAGGGAAAAAAGTTTATATCACCTCCTTACAAACAAACACATTTGCAAACCAGTTTGTTCATTTGAAAAATAAACTAACCTATTGTTTCTTCATAAAGAAAAGAAAGTAAAGCATATCTTCTAATGCTATTAGTATACAGTATAACTGACAAAATATAAAACCATAGTGTGGAGCATCAACTATATTTAACTTAATAAAAAGTCTTTGGGGCACTTGAGGATATGATGAGAAAATTGGGACCCAATAGCACTGTGAACCTAAGACAGCCATGCATTCTTTTAAGAAAACAGCCAACACTGTCTCTCAGTTTCTCTCTTCCTTTCACTACCCTTCGGGCATCGTACACTCTATTAGGCAGAGCAGACAAAGTAGCCTATGTATTACAGCACAGTATTATGAGAATGTGATAAAAGTAGTCAGGAGAACACAGAGGCTTGGGCAGCTTCTTGGAAAAGGTGACACCTGCAGTGAGTTCTAAAGTTAGCCTAAGTGGGTGTGGGAGAGGGAAAGGGGTCTAGACTTTTCCTAAAGGTTTAACACACTTTAAGCTAGGAAATTAGGAAGTCAAATTTGGATTTCAGCAAGATTACCTTGACAGCAGTAAGGAGAAAACATAAATCAAAGTGCTTGAGACAAATAATAGAGGAAGCAGGTGACAGGTTCTCAGAGTAATACACTAAGAGAAGATGATCTGTGCTAAGGTTATAATAGAGCTGCGGAGAATCAAATATTTCTTCATTTGATGGAAAGAATATCTAAACAAGTGTAAAATTTCCATAAGAAGCATTATCATCCACAGGGCCAATTTCTTAAAATATTTTTAAAATCTATTGCATTATTTTTATGTATTTATTTAAGTATAGTTGGTGTACAATATTAGTTTCAGATGTACAATATAGTGATTCAACATTTATATCACTTACAATGTGATACCACACTAAGTCTAGGAATTATCTGTCACCATGCAAAGTTATCACAATAACCATGCTTTCATTTTTTCTAATCATTTATTTAGGGACCCTCTTATATTCTAATTGAGAAAGGCTAGAATATACAAGTAAAAAGTAAATATTTAATATAAATTTTCACATAAACAAGACAACCATACAAGTTGCTGACTTCAGGACTTTATTGGGTACTTCTTGCCCATAGATAATATGAGGACACATTCCCTGTGTTTTGAATGATTTCTTGGTTCACAATGGTCTCATTTCAGAGTTCACCATAAAAATATGAATCAGAGAAACAGATGTGTTTTCACATTTGAATTTCAATAAAAATTAAAAACCTGTGAATAACAGAAGCAAGCAGATGTTCGAAAGCCAACAAGATTCTAAAACTAAAATGATCTTTTTCTTAATTCATATGCATACGCCTCTTTATTAAGAGGAAAAATATGTTAATTGTAATTTTAATTATGGCCCTTATTTCAATCTTTAAAATCTTGAGTAGGTGTCTCATATTTGTAGTATATTAATTTTAAAGTCATTATAATATACATACAGAAAAGTGCACAAACCATGAGTGTATGACTCAATTTTCATAAAGTGAATGGACCCATGTAACACCCAAGTGAAGAAACCGATAGGTTACCTACAGCTTCAGATGTTCCTCTTCTGTCCTACTCATCAGCCCCAAACACAAACACTAATCTAGTTTCTATTACTATAGATCAGTTTTTGAAATTGATGTAAATGGAATCATACAGAATATATTCTTTTGTGTCTAGCATTGTTGCTGGAATAAAAATTACACAAATAATTTTTTCTTATATTCTTGTCTTCTAAAAACTTTCCAAATTGATTTAATAATTTTAATGGTTTGCCTGAGATTCTTTAGGTATCTATATCTATATCTAGATATATAGATATATTCATGTCGTAGGTTAATAGTGATAGTTTTATTTCTTTTTTCAATCCTATATCTTTTTATAGTTGTCTTTATGTACTAACTAGGTTCACTATAACAATGACAAATACAAATGGTACTATCAGGAATCCTTGTCTTGTTCCCAATCTCATGGGGAAAAGCTTTAAACATTTCACCATTAAATATATATTTTTCATTCTTTTTTAAAAAAATATATCTTTACTGATTTCAGAGAGAGGAAGGGAGAGGGGGAGAGAGAGATAGAAACACCAATGACGAGAGAGCCATTGACCAGCTGCCTCCTGCACGTCCCCGACCGCGGATGGAGCCAGCAACCCGGGCATGTGCCCTGACCAGAATCGAACCACAATCTCCTGGATCCTAGGTCGAAGTTCAACTGCTAAGCCATGCCCGGCCAGGCTGTTTTTTGTTCTTTTTGACTAATACTCTCCTCTGTTAACCCCAATCTGCTGTTAAATCCACCCTCTGAGCTCTTAATATTAGTAACTTTAATTCACATTAGTATTCTTATATTGATTAGAAATACATATCTGATATTTCAGCATCACCTATAGGTCTTTTTCTACTATTATTATTTTCAAATGGTCCTAGTTGGTGGTTGTGTTTTTATTTGTTTTGTTTTCTTGAACATATTTTTATTGAATTCGGAACACTGAAGAGGCTCTGATTGGTGTAATATTTATCGTGAGATAATTTATCTTATTCTCTAGGAGGCATCAAAATTAGAGAGAGATCTCCCCAATCCAATCAGGGACTGAGCTGAATCCAAATAGATTGCAATTCCCGCTAGGTCTGATCTGTCTCTGATTCAGTAACACTTCTACAGGCTTCTATGAGAATATGGGATCCACGCTCTTAGTGGGTCCAGAGATTTGTTTGTCTCCCAAGCACCACATGAGTCCCTGAAGTTCTAATCAGCTGGTTAGTCACTTTCTTCTTGGAGTTTTAGTCTCTAATCTTTCACTGCTTTTGAACTGTGAAATGAAATGCCTTGAAGAGAAAACTAGAGTCAAGTATTAACTCACTTTTCTGTACTTCCCTTATCTCCAAGATCATGACCTCTCAAGTCCTGGCAGTCTTGGTAGTTTCAACCTTGTATATTTTGTCACCATTCTTTAAGACTCCAGAAAGTTCCATTATCTTCTGTTCTTATACCTAAGCCTTCTGCTGGCTTCTTACCCTCTTTTCCTGCTCAAGTTAAAAATCAGTAAATGATCTGAAGGGAAAGCATTACGCAGAATACCAGGTTCACACCTGGTATTGAAATAAAATTAGCTTCTCTTCTCTTTGAGATCTTGGCTTCTCAAGCTCTGGACGTCTCAACAGCATTCCAATTCCTGCAAGTAGATTTTTGGGCATATTTTTCCATCTTTTCTTATCTTTGGCCATAGCAATGGTCTATTAAAACTATTTCAGCATAGTGAGAAACAGAACCACTTGTTAATTTTAAAAATGTGTTTATAGTGAAGTTTTGCCCCATAAAATTTTATATTTTATTATAAACAAATTATAGACAAATATCATTTTTTCATCACAGAGGATTTTGAAAATGTAAAATATTAATTTATGTAACTATTTATATTATTATTTAATCACTTTCTTGATGTTAATTGATTTTTTTAATTTTGGCAAATAAAAGTCTAAAAAACTATTCTTTGAATCATGTGGTATTTTGCTACCATTTGTCCTAGAAGTTGACTTCAAGTAGTTCAGTGAATAATAAATATCATGTTAACCAGGACATTTAATCATGCTGTAATGATTGAATGAATATAAATTTGGAAAATAGAAAAAAGTAATTTATAAATTCACCCCTTTCACATTTTTGGCCTATTTGTATCTTTTAAATAGATCATACACACAATATAATATTATAAAACTTAAGGATATATTTTTAATCTTGCTTATTTTATTTATTATATCATGAGCATTGTCCATGTTTTTCAATTATCCTTTGAAAACTATTTTTTTCTTTAGTGTGGCCCTGCATTCTATTGCACTTAATTATTTAATACTATTATTAGATATATAGGTAGTTTTCCTTTTTTCTGATATTGAAATAAAATTACAAAGACTAATTTTATACATACAAATCTTTTCATTTTGGGGAATTTGCTCAGATAAATTCTTTGAAATAAAACTTTTGGGTCAATGAGTGTAGATTTTTAAGGCTCTTTAATTCACATTGGCAAACTGCTCTAAGAAAATTTAAGCCAAAGCATATTCTTCATAGTGAATCCTTATCAACACTAAATATCACAAAAACATTCTTCCACTTTACATGTTAAAAAGTTTACATTTCCAATTCAAAGGAACTTCTATATACACATTTTTAATTAATTTTTTCCTTTGGGTAAGTTGCTTAAGTCCTTGGACCACTCTTTTTGTGTAATTTGCATTTTTCTTATAGTATTTAGACTTTTTCATAGTAAGAAGAACTTATTTTTCTTCTGAACTCTAACCAAAAAAAGTAATTATAATGATTACCCATAATTGTGCTTTGTTCACTGAGAAACTCAGTGGAGTGGTAGAATACATTCCAAACTGGTGCCCTCCAACAAGGGCATGTTATTCTCAATACAGTGCTTAAAGTTCATACTGTTCTGGATGTGAGGAAACAGAGGATTAAAGCCAATGGAAACACATCAGCCTAAAGGATAGTTGAAGACAACATCCAACATTTCTGTTCCTCCCACTGAGCACACACTCAGCATTAATCATTATTAGCTACTTTCTTCATTAGGCAGAGAACAGCATTATATTGCTCCTGCAGCAAAATTAGATACTGTTTCTGGAGTCCGGTGGAAGAGAAGTTCAACTGGAAGAAAAGAGAACTCTAACATCAAAAGGTAAGAATTAGGCTTTCCTCCTACTTAATTTTCAAAAAATAAAAAAACCCACACACCTATTCTAGCAAATAAAAGATGGGAAATGAAAGATTCATTTACAAAACATACTTACTGAAATTTAGTGTCTTTATACCCATGTCAGAAAAGACCACATGTCCCTCCTGCCTGAGGCAGTCCCAGGGTCTAAATCTTGAAGAGGCCATGCTCTAACCCATCACTGAGTTTTTACCTTCTCAAAGGGCCTGTGTCCAGACTCTGGCTCCACCACATCTCTATTGCTAGATTCAAACCAGATAATTTCTTGCAAAGAGATAGTCAACTATGCACCAAGATATTATTATATTTAAATTTCCTGGATGAGAGAAATATGACACAATGCTAGTGTGGTCTATACAATATAATGGTCTCCTAATGTCTCACTGACAAATTTCGTATTTTACTTATGTTTGCAATGTGACTAAATAAAAAGTTCTGCTCTAAGGCTCACTGGTAGCCAGGCATGGCTAGTACCCTATCTAAAGAGACATAATCCAATGAAATAGAATAGAATGAGATATAAGCAGAACCCACTGGGTAGGCTCCTGAGAAAGCTCCTTTAAAGAAGTTAAGTTGCAATCAACGTTTTTGCCCTTAGCATTTCACTTTCATCTTTCCTGGGACAAGGCATGATGTCTGCAATCTCAACAGATATCTTAAAAGTATAGGGGCAAGAGTGGTCCCACTCTAAGAACCAAAGTAAGCTTGGGCCCCTGATGACATTATACAGTGGTCGTACTGGATAGTATCATACTGGATACACTGCCTGCGCTCAGACTTCCTTAAAATGAGACCTCCTCCAAAATTTGTTTAAGCTACTATTTGATTGGGAGGAGAGGTGTGTGTTAATCAGAACCAAAAGTTATTCCTGACTGATGCAATTCCCTAAGTACTCATTCAACTCATTTGCATTTTCCTCTGCTGCCTCTTTACTTTGATTACATTTTTATTCTATCTAATAGCCTTCCCTCTGCAACTGACTAAATAGTCTTTCCCAAAATCTAGTGCTTAACATGTCATGTGATTTAGAAATCCTTCTTACTTATACAGTCTAATATTTTCATCAGGAACTTCACATCACCCAATTGGTTCCTTTACTTGTCATTGAGTTATTGAATTTTTATTAAATAGAAAATCAGAGCCATGGTTAACTCAGAAATGGAAAAACACACATATGTAGAATAAATTGGTTTTATAATTAGGAAGATATCCAGAAGATAATAGAAACTGAGCTTTTTATAAACTATTAGGTTGTGTTTACCTACTACTACCAATTTATATACAAAGATGACCTTGACTTCTAAGTAACCGCTAAATCTCTAACAGAGAATTTTGAATCTTTATCTGGCAGATATTGTTTAAGAATTTTTTTCAGTGTGAGATTGGTGAATTTTATTTTTCCTGATGCAATCTCATTCTAGTTATAGTTAGAAATCTAAGGATATCCTACTTAATGCCTTTGATGCTATATCAGTATCTATATATATATATACATATATATATATATATATCACAGTAATTTGCTATTACCATTATCTGTAGTAAATATTAAACACTACTTCTAATATTTCATATCTTTATTGTCCTCTTCATAAATATCATTCAGTCTCCAAGTGCAGTGAAAGGGATAGAATTAAACTTGACTATTTCCTTCTAGTTTACACATAAAACTCCACTATTTTGCACTCTGGTGGGGAAAGAACCAACTCAAATATCTACAGTAACCAAGAGTGTAAATTGAATGAGTAAAGGCACAGAGTTTGTATTTTATATTCCTCTTGACTCTACTAAACAAGTGTGAAGACATCTGGCAGCTGCCACTAAGGTTTAGGCGAGAAAGCAAATAGTACTAGGGCCAGCCCACAGGGAAGGCGTGTGATCTCCCACACAGCCATTCTTTTTTTTTTTTTTTTTTTTTAATATATCTTTATTGATTTCAGAGAGAGGAAAGGAGAGGGAGAGAGAGAGCTAGAAACATCAATGATGAGAGACTCATTGATTGGCTGCAGCCCGCAACCCGGGCATGTGCCCTGACCGGGAACCGAACCCTGATCGCCTGGATCCTAGGTCGACGCTTAACTGCTGAGCCACGTCCGGCCGGGCCCACACAGCCATTCTTGGTTGAGGTGATGTGGCCAGTCAGGGAACTGGGCCAATGGTGTCCATCTTCCACTGGCCCATGAAGTCAGCCCTGCCTGCCACAGCAGACATCAGTGTCCCTGATTTTCAAATAAGTGAACAGAAACCTGAAGAGATCAAGTGACTTTCCCAAGCCATAAGGTAGATCTAGCTGGTCTCAAAGGGCCCCCTATTAACCTGTACCAAGAATATGGGGGAATGAAAGTCCATTCTCACTGGTGACTAAAAATCACATGTGAGCAAATGAAACCTTAGATTTTAACAACATGGTGATGGAATGGAGAAATACACATAAAGTTATAAAGGAGCTCTGTGCAGAATTAAGAATGAAAACCTTAATTGCATAAATAGATGATTGAAAAAATTGAAGGGGGTGGCAAAATCATCTATTTTAACTCCTTTCTTATATAAAGAGAAAATAAAGAAAAATATACAGAGAAAAATTTAAAATATTCTTTTTATGAATTAATATATGTATATGTGTGTGTACATATGTGTACACACACAGAAGAGAGTGTTGCCTTATTCATGAGTAGTCAGGTTATTTTTGAACTAAAGCATTTATTCACCAACCATCATTTGACACTCACCAGGTACCCAGAGATATACCATAGACTAGTCATTGAGCTCCTAATCTATGTCAGAAAATACACAACTCATAAGATGAAGATATTGCAAATTGCTTCCTTTGGCATGTTTCTATTCTAATTGAGAAGATTCATATATATACATATAGATATGTGTGTGTGTATAAACTAAAGAATAATTACATGCAGAAAACAGGCACAAGAAAATATGCTGACATAAAGATCCACGGTGAAGTCCTGCAGTGAGGATTTCAAAACCTTTAGTCACAGATGCTATAAAAAGTACGTGGTAGCAAAATGTACGCTCCTACTCTATCAACAATGTAAGGGATTTTTCACTGATTCAGTCAGTCAGTCATCAGCCGTCTATTGGGACACCATAGTTCTTTTGTGCCATGTACTAGAGTAGAGCTAAAGACCACAGGGGTAAATAAGGAAAGTGTGCACTCTTCTGTAATTTCTACTTTTAGAAGTAAACACAAATACATATGATTTCAGGTAGTAAAAAAAGCTACAGAAAAATATATACCAGGGTAAAGGTTAAACAGTGAGCAGGCTTGGTGCTCCACATAGATTAGCTTGAGTGAACCACGTCTTATAAACTTTTAATGTGGAAATAATGTTTCCTACCAAATAGACTCCCAACTTTTTTCTCAACTTTATTCTTAGAACATTTACATATAAGTAAATCAGTAGTGTTACCACAAATATATAGATTTCATATATTTTATTCTTCAAATTATGACAAGTAATAAATGTAATCCTTAAACTCTGAATTCATTGTTCTCTGAGATAAGTTCTTTCTCAAAAGCAATAGACTGCAACCAATTTTCATGGGGTTGTTGCCTTTTTGAAAGTCAATTCAAAAATTAGTGTGTAAAGTTCCTGCTTTTAAGTATAATCATTTTCACTTGTGAATATGAGCAAGGAAGATTATAAGCTGTCAAGAATTTCCAGAGCTTCTGCCCATGACAGAATGATGGGTCCACATGCTGCATTGAAACCCCAGCTGAATGGATAAAAATAGTATTTAACTTTCATCGTCATTACCAGCCAAAGCAATTTATTGAACCCTTCAATCAGGAAAGGAAACAAAGGACGGGAAATGGGTGAATGACTCATTTCTTCATGTGTTGTCTACATAGTGCTATTCTGATAATTGGATGATCTGAAGTTTAAATAAAATTGCTTTAATGCATTTTAGGGAGGATGCAACCACAAAATATTTTAAAAACAAAAACAAAATACTGTGAAAGACTGAAAGAATCCAATGTCTTATAATGAGAGACACACAAAGATCGTGCCTAAAATGTAGATGAATAAAGGCATACTTAAATAAATTTTAAAATAAAAAGTCAGGGAGAAAAGCCCTCCTTATACCTAAAAAACCAAAATTGAAATCTTGCATCTATTCAATGCAGTAAAATATTTTGTTTTAGAATGAATACTAAAAGTAAATATTTACATCCATTATAAATATATTTGAAAGGATAGCAATTTCACCAATTCTGTAGACTATACTTGAAATAATTGACTTGATCATATTTAATGTGAAATAATTTGAAAACAACTCACCCAACTGCCAGTCAGAATGAAATAATGCGTATTTTTGTTTCCTGTGAAACATTCATCAGTACCCTCAAATATCACTTATTCAAGCTATTTTATCTCATGAATTTCAGAACAAAAGAAAATTTTGGTTTTAGGAAAACACTGGCCATGAGTTGAAAAAGATGATATAGAAAATTTATGAGATATCTGAACTTTAAAAAATGTGTTTTGTTTTTTTCACTTCTAGATTAGGTGTTTAAAACAGAATACTTATAATACTATCTCCCAAATGTAAACAGCCATTTTAGGTCTTGATTTCAGGAAGTAGTGTTGATCTTTTTAAATGTGGGCTTCTAGTGGTGGGTTCTCAGATGGGAGACAGGAGCTGGGCTCTCATGAGGAAGAGAATATGCTGTGAGCCTGATCATCTACTTGAAAACAGCACTGTGTTAGCTTCCTTTTGTCTTAGTTGGTTATGCTTTTTTAATGTTTCTATATGATTAATAAATGCAAACAGTTAAGTAAAACATGCAACACTATGTTCATTATTGAAAGACAAAATTACTTTTTAACTCCAAAAGAAATTATGGTGAAAGATTTTCAATTCTATCTCATTTTGCATTTCATAATAATTATTCCCAACAATGGCTGATTTTTTTGAGTAAGAAAATAAACAGATACTGAAAGCCAAATACATGCCCAGCAATGTGCCAATTCATTTAATCCTCAAATCACACTAAGATGTGACAGTGTTCTCTTCTCTTTGTACTTCAAAAGCTGTGCCTTAAGGGCAGCAGCAACTTATAATATACACACTGTGTAGCAATTGCAAATATGATGCCTTTGCCTTTATATGGCATTAAATTGCATTTCATTCTTACCCAACATTCTATAAAATAATGCCATTGACTCTCTTTGAAGAGGGGGAGTTGAACTTCCAAAGATGAGCAGTACACTTTCATCAGAAGCTCTGAAAACATTCTTAAATTGTCTATTTCAGGTAAAACTTCTTTTTTATTATATTTTTAATATAGAATAAAAGGACGTCAGATTCATTTAAGTGCTAGCAGTGTTGGACAATGGGAAAGCTTACTACCATTCCCTAGGAAATGTATTCCTCTATAGCTAGATATGGGACTTTCATGTAAACTAAAGTTAGAAGATGTACTTCGCATAGAGTAATGGAAGGTTTTTCTGTGTGATGCGGCCAATATAACAATAATTGATGTCTTCAAATTATTGTTCCATTCATTTTGATTTTGCTTCCCACATCACTGATTTCAACACCAATGCATACACACACACGCATACATATATATGGCATCTTAGTGCATGAATACAACACACATTGAATTGAAATGGTTTTAAATTATTTTAGTTGAAAATATCAACTATAAGCCACTGAAAATGCCAATATATACCAAAAATTCAGCTTTAGCAATACCTACTCTAAACAACTTTTGATGTATCTTCTCATTTTGTTATTTTTGATAAACACATGAAACTCTTTATGACTATACAAAGTTTTTAATTAGTACCCATGGAATTGTCTAGACTTAGTAGATTCAAACCATAGCCTCAGTGAAGAATTAATTGCAGAATTAAGTCGGATGTGATTATTTAGTTATATCACATATAAAATTGCTCTAATTAAATTCTTTCCTAAAACATATTTGATGTAATGAGCCAGGAAAAAAATTATCAGAGCAGTAGGCTGGAACTTTGGCATCCAAACAAATAACATGACATATTTTCAGCACAAGGTGTAGCTAAATCAAGACTAGAAAATTCAGAAATGCTCAAACACACTGAAGTATTAAAAATTTTCATGACCAGTTTATTACCCAGTGGAAGTGAGGAATAATTATCTGCAAAAGCTTGTCCTCCCCACCTCTGCAGAGCACAAGCTGAAGCTATTTTTAAGTAGTTCAATACACTGAAACATATTCTGCCAATTTAGGACTAGAACTCGGTGTCTCCAAAGAAAGTCAATGAAAAGGTTCCAATTAAAATTTAAATTGTTTCTTTTTATTAAAAAAATAATGAGGAAATATAAGTAATATATTTAAAAGCCTCTTATCTGTAAGTGTTTGAACATTTATAGTATAATCTAATCAATTATGGATACTCTATATTTATATGCTAGTTCCTTTGGTAGCCCTTCATTAAACAACAGGTCATGCAAGTGTCTGATTTACTCAGCTTGAAAATGAATCATAAGATTAAATTATAATAAACTAAGATAACTTTCCCACTAACAAGGTATATGATTGATGATTAGAATATCAGGTGGATTTGCCACTGGCTAATTGGACAGTAGCCTTTCTCCCTGAAAAGAAAATCATTTACAAAAGGTTTCTGGTGCCCCAAATTATATTTCTGGATTTAAAGGTTCTTCTATTCTGAACTGCCATTGGGGATCTCTTGGCTAACATTACGGGCAAGCTGAAAAGGAAATACATTGTGGAACTGTAAATGTACTATGTAAAAGAATAAAATGGAAGGAAAAATATCAAAATGTGGTCTCTGACCCATTGGAAAAAATGTTCAATCTTATCACTGAGTAAATTATTAATTTTTAGAGTTCTAGATGCTCTATATTTTCTAATAGTTCATTGGAAAATATGTCACTTAAAACAAAAATAGCTTTGTTTTTTGGTGTTGATGGTTAGATGAACAATAATCATTTTCTCTCAGTTTTCTTTAAATACTGGTCAAATTATGCCAAAATTAAGCTATGATGAGTATAAATGAAGCATTTTATAGTTTGAGTTTCCTTCAGTTCATATCATCATATGAGGGTAGAAAATTAATTTAAGGACTGTTTTGAGTATTTGGAAAAGCTTTGCATGCCCATCTTTATTCATATATAAACAATATCTCTATATAGTTCAGTTAACATTAGTTATTGGACTTAGCTCAAATACACAAAGAGCTGTGCATATAATCTTCTCTACCTGAGTGCATCCTGATTAAGGGATATGTCTTCTGTTCCTACCATGGGCACTAGTGAAGTATTCATACAACAGCATTAATTGAAATGGGGCCATGTTTTATGTATTTCTAACCTTCCAGCAAATAACACAATTATATTGCCTTTAATAAACTTTGAGACAGATTTTTTTACAGCATACAACTACATAATACAGAACAATATTGTTGTAGCTAACAAAGAGAATTTACATATGACTACACTGGAGTTGTTTTCAGAGATGCTCTTCCTGCTCATTCTGTTGAAATCGTTGTTGTTTTAGATTCTTTTATT
Organism: Miniopterus schreibersii; assembly: GCF_964146895.1. NCBI lineage: Eukaryota > Metazoa > Chordata > Mammalia > Chiroptera > Miniopteridae > Miniopterus > Miniopterus schreibersii. Next base: position 33,991,093 of record NC_138102.1, read on the forward strand.
TGGTTTATTTATCCAGATATTTAACATGTATTTTATTTTTTTATTTGAGGTGTTTTTGTTTGTTTGTTGTGGGGTCTTTTTTAGAGGGGGACCATGGGTGAGAATAGTCCAGTGACTAAATATTTTGCTCCATAAAACATTTGGGGTCAAAATTTCACAAAAGCTTAAGAAATTTATTTGCAGAGGCAGCACAGACAATTTAGACAACAAAAATTATTTTTCAAAAACTTTGTATGAATGATATGAAACTCCCCAGGTAATTGTACATCCTCATTTTCTTTCTGACTATACAATATATAATTTAACATGGTCCCAGTACAGCTGTTACAGTTAAGATATGCCCATCAGGCTAAAAAATAAAGTAAAAATAAATCAAACTAGCAATTGAGCATACTTGCCTATGAAAATAATTTTTTAAAAGAAGCCCAACAACGGAAACACATGTTCTTATATTCAAAAGGCTATATATAGTATTTATATCTATGTATCGTTTTAAATGTAGGCAACATTGGCCTTGGTGATATTATGGAACATGAAGACCTCATTGATGCTTAAGGCATTTTCCCCTTGCTGGTACCATCCCAGGGACGGTCTCCTTCCAAACTTTTCTTCAGTCTCAGCTCACATATCAGGTTCTCTTCAGTGTCCTTTCCGACTCACCATATCAGCCCCTCCTGCAAATACCACCCGCCAACAAATAGTCACACTCAATCCAGTCTTCCTTTATCATTCTCTTCATCCCATTTGTGATTTCCAAAAGCTTATTGCTTCTGTTTGTTTCCCCCACCAGGATGTAAGAGACCTATGAGAGCAGGTTTATTTCCTATTTGCTGCATATAACCCACACCTAGCACGCTTGGCAGAGAACAGATGCATTATAAACACTTGTTGAAAGAATGAATGAATAAAACATATGAGAAAGCTAGCCTACATCACAATGGATTCTCTAATCTTTCCTCATAAAACATCTCTCCCACTTTAATGGAAAAGGACCTTACCTTGTATATACCTAAGCTTAGCCTCTTCATTAACACAGCCTCCTAAATACAAACCCTGAATTCCAGGGCCTTCATCATCTCTCCTTTGAATCCCTCATTGACTGCATCACTAACAACCAATCTTTAATGATCTATTAAGTTGTAATGTTTATTTACTCATCTAAATTTTTCTTAAATTCAGGCTAATATTATTTCTCTATTCATTCACCTTATTGGAGTCTTATCTTCCACTTTCAAACATCAAATCCTTAGGCCATTCTTGATGTTAGCCTATCTACTCCAAAAAAGGCTAATTAAATTATACTCAGACTTTTGAAGAGTAAATATTTTTAACTGGAGTTTTTTGCTCTGAGTGGTTAAAGATGTATTTAGTTGACTCTGAATGGAAAAACCAATTTTGGTGGAGGAGGTTCTGCTATTTTCTATAGCTGCATTAACTCTGCACATTGATTAAGATATTGGGATTAGAAACGGTAAGCTAATAATATTTCCTAATAAATTTTACTTTCTTTGGATATAATCTTATTTACTTATATATCACCATTTTATGCATTACTATACCATGGTATAATTTTTAAAAATCTCTAACCAATTAGTGGGGTCAACTCTCTGTAACCATATTTTCTTCTCTATAATTCCAGTAAGACTATCTAACTAATAGGATTATTGTGATAACTGAAACTAAAATCCTATACATAATCAGCCTAACCTAATACCTGGTACCAAGTAGGAGGTAATTCAACAATTTTCTCTAGATTTTGCTACAATAATAGCTCCCAAATCTCACTGACATTTAATAAAAAATATTCATTTCTTGGTCAGATAACAAATTGGCTATGAGGAGCAGCCACTGTTTGTGATATACCATTCTTCTGGCAAAGGGGGAAAAACAGTTGAAAAATCATAGAAGGGCTTGCAAAGTTTCCACTTAGAACTGTACATTCCGCTTGCTTTTTGTTGGCCAAGACAACTCATATGACTAAGCTTTGGTCAGGTGGAAAAGTATCCTTTCCCATAACCCCATCCCATACAGCAATATAAGACATATGGCAACATGCATGGAAGAAAGAATTGGGTTCAGTAATAAAATTTACCGCACCATCCCACCCCTTTCAATAAATCAATGATGTAGCTTAATAGCCTTTCATGATTGCTACTTCTCAGATCAAGTAGATATGAAAGCAGTAAATTTTAACCAAACACATTCATTATGAATGTGGTTTAAGTGGTTTAAAGAACTCAAACAGTAGTCAGATCAATGATATACCTCAAAAGGCAGGACTCAGCAGGTGAAAAAAAATACCAAAAAAATGTATTTTTTGAATACAAATTTGAAAGCTAATTATTCTTGTCAGCTCTTCAACTGTTACCAAGAGAAGCCATTATCCAGTGGAAAGCCTCTGTTCCCTGACCAGCAGTATTAGCATCACCTGGAAACTTATTATAAATGAAAATACCCTTTTTTTTGTCTACACACCAATAACAGATAATCAGAAAAAGAAATTAATAAAATAATACCATTTACAATTGCATCACAAAGCATAAAATATCTAGGAATAAATTAAACCAAGGAAGTGAAAGACCTGTACTCTGAAAACTGTACCACACTGAAGAAAGAAATTCAACAAGACACAAATAAATGGAAGGATATACTTTGCTCATGGAATGGAAGGACTAATATTGTTTAAATGACCTTATTACCTAAAGCAATATAAAGATTCGATGCAATCACATTTAAAATACCAGTGTGCATTCTTCTCAGAATTAGAACTAATCCTAAAATTTATATGGAACCACAAAAGACTGCAGATAACCAAAGAAATTTTGAGAAAGAACAAAGTGAGAGGCAACATTGTTCTCTGATATCAAACTATCTTATACAGCAACAGTCATCAAAATAGTATGATATTGGCATAAAAACAAATATATAGATCAACAGAATAGGGTAGAGAGCCCATAAATAAACCCTCACTTACACAATCAATCTGCAACAAAAGAAGCAAGGATATATAATAGAGCAAAAGACAGTCTCTTCAATATGTGGTGTTGGCAAAATTGGACAGATACATGCAAAAAAATGAAATTGGAACACTCTTTCACCATATACAAAAATGAACTCAAAATGAATTAAATGTTAAGACCTGAAACCATAAATCTCCTAGAAAAAACATGAGCACTAAACTTTATGACATTATTCTTAGCAATATCTTTTTTGATATGTCTCCTTGGGCAAGGGCAACAAAAGAAAAAAAATAAACAAATGGGACTACATCAAACTAAAAAGGTTTTGCACAGTAAAGGAAACATCAACAAAACAAAAATGCAACTTATTGAATGGGGAAAGATATTTGCAAATGATACATCTGATAAGGGGTTAATATCCAAAACATATAAGGAACTCATACAAATTCACACACACATACACACACATAAACAATCCAATTTAAAAATGGGCAGAGGACCTGAATAGATATTTCTCCAAAGAGGATATATAGATGACCAACAGACATATTAAAAGATGCTCAACATCACTAATCATCAAGGAAATGCAAATTAAAACCACAATGGGATATCAGCACACACCTGTCAGAGTGGCTGTCATCAATAAATCAACAAACAGCAAGTGATGGCGAGGATGTGGAGAAAAGAAGCCCTTATTCACTGATGGTGGTATTGTAAATTAGTGCAGCCAGTATGAAAAACAATATGGAGATTCTTCAAAAAGTTAAAAATATAGCTGCCATAAGATCCAGCAGCTCCATTTCTGGGTATTTATTAAAAGAAAGTAAAAACACTAATTCTAAAATATACATGCACTCCGATGTTCATTTTAGCATTACTTTTAATAGCCAAAATATGGAGGCAACCTAGATGTCCATCAATAGATAAATGGATAAAGAAGATGTGGTATGTAAATACAATAGAATATTATTCAACAATATAAAAGATCAAAATGTCATCATTTGCAACAACATGGATGGATCTAAGTGAAATAAGTCAGACAGAGGAAGACAAATACCATATAATTTCACTTATACATGGAATGTAAAAAAACAAAACAAATAAAAAACCAAAATTGAAACAGATGCATAAATATAAAGAACAAGTTGATGGTTGCCAAAGGGGACAATGGAGGAATTTTTTAAATGATGGATGGACAAAATTTTTTTTAAATAATAAACAAAATTATGTATTTATTTATAAAACAAAGAAAGCTGAAAGACAAATCAACTTTTAATAGCCTTCATTTAAATTCAGACTTATTAAACATTCTTTTTTATAAGCAAATGTGATAATAGAATTTTTCCTGCTCAAAAAAAAAAATAAAGAAAAAGGAAAATTTTCAGGCTCTGCTCCAGATCTGTTAAACCTGAAACTCTAGGTGATTCTGATGTACAATAAGGTTTGAGAACCACTGTTAACAGTAATTATCAGGTAAAAGTGATATTTCAGGTGAAATTAAACTGAGGGCTGAACTTAGCGACTCAGGAGTTCTTCTCTTCTGACTTGGTGTTTCTACAAATGTGCATTCTTACTTCCAAACTTAAAAACCTGATAGTCTCTTTTAAGGAAAGCTCAGCTAAAGAAAGAAAATAATGTATCTTCTCAAAAGTGCTTTTTTGTTGAGTGGAGATAAATATAAGCTGTATAAATAGATCCATATTTTTGTGTATATCATCCATAGAATCCATATTTTGGGGTATATTGTGCATTCCCTCTTATTAAGTGGGTATTCCATTTTATGAATTACCATCATTTACTTACTCACATCTATTTTTTGCAGACATTTATCTTGGGTTAAACTTAAGTGGAATTGCTGAATCAAAAAATATGGTATAATTTTTCCAAAGTGTTGCATTTTATACTCCCAACAACAATGTATGAGATTTCTGAGCTTCTAGTCTTTGGTGTCCTAGTCTCTTTAATTTTGTCCATTCTAGTGGATGTATAGGAGTAACTCACTGGGGTTCTTATTTATACTTCCCTGATAATGACATTGAGTACCTTTTCATGGGGTTATGTCAAACATATATCTTCTCTTGTGAAGCCTAATCAAGTCTTTTTCCAATGAAATTGGGTAGTTTATCTTTTTATTACTGAGTAATAAAGATTCTTTGTATCTTTTAGGTACAAGTAAACAATATATAGAATTGTTTATGTATTATAAGTACAAGTTATTGTTATATATATACATATATAGAGTGTTCCCAAAGGATGTATACACACTCTTTGAATAATTATAAAGGCAGTGTTTATTAAAATACATTTCATTTTCAAAATTGAGCTATCAGCTGTTAAAATGTCTATTTTGGGGGATACCATATACATGAGAGAGAGAGAGACTATTTTATCCACTGTGCAACTCTCTTTTTTGTTTTATTTATAATGTATTTTGATAACTAGAGTTTATTATTTTATTATAAGGCAGTTCAATTTATCAATATTTATTTTATGGTTTGTGTTTCTTGTTTCCCCTATGAAAATCTCAGCCTAACCAAAGGTCATGAAAATATTGTCTCACGTTTTCTTCTAGAAACGCTACTGTCTGATTTTTACATTGGGCTCTATCTGCTGTGTAGTGGTGGTCCATTCACTTATTTTATTGTTCCAGCACCATTTGTTGAAGAGGTTTCCTGTACTCATTGGCTTGCTTTGGTGACTAGTTGTAGTTCCCTCTTCATTTTTATTTTTTACATACTTTTGTGCAAACATCTTTTATATTCTATGTAGCTATAAGATACACAAAAATAAGAGCCATTGAAATGTTCCATCCCCTGACATAGAATCCTCCAAATGGCAAAGTTAGGCAAAAACATGAGTTCACATCCTGTAATTAGTTGTTTTGACAACTTTTAACATCTTTTGCAATGAATGTGATCTATGATAGTACGATGTGTGATGATTTTGCAGTTTTCTTCTGCAGTTTCTCTCTGTGGGTGTCTATAAAAATTTCATTAAATGATATTCTTTCTCGCTTATGGAATTAGATGATATAGACTTAACATGTGCTTATTTTTTCAAAGCAAAGAAAAAAAACACTGGGAAACTGCATCGCTTTTTTTTTTTTTCATTTGTAAAGACACTTCTAACTAAATATAAAACTACAATAAATTGTCCTTAAAGTGAAAACGAGTAATAGTTGATAATGATAGCACTCAAAGATTTCTCGGAATGCTTACAGATTATAAAATGACTGATTTTTAGCCATTTATGGTCAAATATAATTTCATGAAACACTTGCTCCGTGAGGTGTTTCACCAGGTGGAAAGTTCTAGGATCCATTAATTTTAGGAGATATTGGTTTGGACAGAGTTAAAGAGTTTTCTTTCTGCTGGATGTGCCAGTGCCTGTAACAAATTGATGGGCATTAGTACTGCGAAGAATAGGACAGAGTCATCAACATGGGGCGGGGGGGAGAGCACAGGACAAGCAGAACAAGCGCAAGTCAAGAAAAGCCATGTGTCCAAAAACTGTTAGCACTGAAGGAAGACTTTTCTTTTTTGTCTCTGTTAATTGCAGTAAAACCACATAGTTTCAATTTATTTATTTTTTATTTTTTTAAAAAATATATCTTTATTGATTTCAGAGAGAGGAAGGGAGAGGGAGGGATAAAAACATCAATGATGAGAGAGTCATTGATCGAGCCCACAACCCGGGCATGTGCCCTGACTGGGAATCAAACCCCGATCGCCTGGATCTCAGGTCGATGCTCAGCCGCTGAGCCACGCCCGGCCAGGCAATAGTTTCAATTTAAAAAGAAAAAAAAAAGCCACACAGTAGTGAAAACAAAGCATAAAAGGGAGCAGGGTGAGAAAGATAACAAAAAAAGGAAAGCAGATTGGTAACATTAAATTGTCCCAAAAAACAATCAAGAGAAGCACTTACAAGAGGGGATCAATTTAATCAGTGATTCGGCATCAAACTTAGCAATGTCTCCAAAACTGCAGTGAAAATGAATAAAGACAAAATTCCTGGAAGATGAGCTGAGATGTAGAACAATCGAATTTAAGAGTCATGGGTCCTCTGTAGAAAGAATCAAGCACAACAGACCAGAAGTAACACTGAAGAAATCACCAGAGAATATGTTTTGTACCTAAAACCACATCTGAGTATGAAGCTAACAATTTATTATGCTCCACGGAAAGATCAATGAAAAGAAATTCACATAATGATAAATTTAAGTTTATAGGTGGAAAATAAGCATAGATCACCTACAAAGGATCAGATTTTATTATAATTAAACATCAAAGAAAGTGGGGCATATAGAAACCAAAGATCATCATTCAAGACATTGATTTCCAAAGGTAAATCAATGTTCAAGTCTGGGAACTACAGAAAAAATAATGTTGGCTATTCAAGATTTGGGAAAATAAATTTCCCAAATAAAATTATTTTAAAATTTGCTCCAAAATGCATAACAAAGAAATGTGAATAAAGTATTAGAGAAGTAGAAAATGGGACTATAATCATGGCCTACAATAGTTAGATTTAATATCCATTATAATAGGGTTACATTCTTCAATAAAAATGTCAAAGACAGTGCTTGAAACAGAAGTACTATGAAATAATCATAGTTTAATTTTTTAAATCTAGTTCTCAAATCCAAAATTACATTAAAAATGCCAGTGAGTAAAGATGAGAGGAAAATAAAGAGATGCTAAATCTTTCATTTTAAATAGATGAAGGACAAATGATACTATTTAATTTGAGATCTTGATAATTGCAAAAATTACTACTGACAATATTTTAAAAATAATATGTTAATCATCAGGAGAAATATAAACAGATATATTTATCTGCAAAGCATTGGAGATTAAAACTTATAAAATGTGTTTCATACAGGAATTGAAACAAAACACAGAAAATAAAAAATGGAATGAAGAAAGAACAAAACAAGTTGGCAGGAAAAAATCAAATACATCAGTTTTGATAATAAACTCACATAGTTTAATCCAGACCCTCTTAGAGAAAAGATTCACAGACTAAAGGATAAACAAAATAATAAACCCAAGTGTGTGATGCTCACAAGAGACAAATTTATCTCAAAAGAATAAAGAAGAATAAAAGCCCCAGAATTGGCAAAGGTTTACCAAGAATATTGAAAAAACAGATGGTGATGTAAATTTCAGAACCTAGAAATACAAAACAGCTAAACTAATCAAGAAAGCCATATGATTTGGTTCTTTTACAATTTCAATGTTAATGAATACGTGAAGTTATGAATTTTTGTCCATCTCATGCATTCTCAATACATATGATGTAATGATTGCTAGAAACAAAATGAGAAATTGATTATTACTATGAGGAAATGTAGTGCTCTTCTTTCTGTCTTGGATAGAGTAAGTCGAAATAAGGTCATATATGATCTGAACAAAATAATGAGTAGAGCTAATTTAGTAAACATCAACTTTCTTTAAACTACCCATAGAACATTTACCAAAATTATCTACATCATACACATCACATTACAAAACCATTGAAATATTCTGAGACATGGTTTCTATAGGTTACATTCTGTGATCATAATACCATAAAGCTAGAAAGAAATAACCAAAAACAAATGTAAATGAAAGAGAAATCCTACACTTTGAGAAGGAGTAAAAAGAAAAGTAAAACATAAAATCTGTTGCAAAGATTAGAAAAATAGAAAACTCCACAAATTAATCCTTATTTAATCCCAATGAAAGATTTCTTCTTATTTGCAGATAGGATAAAGGAGACGCAGAAAGGCTAAGTGATGGCTGTGAAGTCACATAGCCTGAAAGTGGCTGGCGTGGGACTTCACCCCAGATCTTGTCTCCTATTCCAGGGCTATTTTCAAGACACCCCATGGGCTCTCTACTGAATAACTAAGATCATAACTGGAAAGCATTTAGGTGCTGATCCCTTGATTCTAAAATATTTTTTATTTTTCTAAGTTCTCAGAAATTAGAATGAACCAAAATTATTTCTTTTTAAAAAATGATGTACTTGCAATGCCTGAGAATAGGGAAATTAACATCAATAAAAAATGTGTACTGATTAGATTTTCTCCTCAATTGAATTACTGACTTTAATGAGAAGGTGTGCTGTGGGATTTTAATTTCAATTCAAATCTTTTATTTGTATTTAAATTATCTCAACAAAGCACTGAAACACAAGAAAGTCACTGTATCTGCAAAAGACTACCTTAGGCAAAGCAAAAATCAACGCAGTTAAAGGCAGTAGAAAGTGGGGGGTTTCCTGGAGTAGATGGTACCTTTTGAAGCTGGGGGAGAGAGATGTGACTGATTCTTCAGGAGCAGCATCGCTCAAGTACTAGCACCAAGCAGTGACAAGTAACTTTTGAGTTAAGTGGCTTATCTTGGAGAAAGTTATTCACTTACATACAATTACATTTTAAAAACCTGAAATGCCTACAAAACTCTGTTATTCTTTTTTGTGCCATGAAATTATAGCATCAGTTTCAAAATGTTTAATAGATAGAAGATTATGGGAAAGTTATAAAAATGTATGGCCCATAGTGACATGTGTTTTAAAATAGAAAAAAATATATATATTGTTTCTGGAGAGTCTGTAGACACTATGAAGAAGGCTTAAATTAAATTTTATTTTATTGGAAATAATCATATATATTTGCTATTTTCAATTCTTTTAATGTAAAAATTTTATATAGCATTCGTATGCCTAAACCAGTTACTCAAGTACTGCCAATCATCAGCATGCTTTATCATTGAATAAATGTCTTACATCTAGAAAATAGGTTGGGCTAGGCATAGTGGGATGTTGCTGCACCTTTTCCGGACCACCACAGTCCCTTTCTAGAGAACTTTTTTCAGAAAAAAATGATTGATATCCATCCACTTCTACCTGTTTTCAAAGTTTTAATTTTGGTTACTTTATTGAACACCCTGACTGAAATTTATTTTGTTAGGATGGTAATATTGAAGCTGACAAGCATCATAAACTTGAGATGCCAGTTTCACTTCTACTTTAATTATTCTTTTTAAAAAAATTATTCTTCAAATAATTGATGTTAACAACAAAAGTAATATAATGAAATACGATAATAGTAATTAGGCTTTTGGGGCTTTGCACTTACTGCTTTTTGTTTCTAACTTAAAACGGTGCACTATTATGTTTCTTCTAGGGCCTGTTTGAAATACTGAATATGCTTAACCTTTAAATGGCTTCTCAAATCACTCAAACTAAAAGCAAAAATCTTCAACCCCTGCATGATCCGTTTTTCATTACATCTCTGACCATGTTGCCAACTTTTCCCAATGCATTGACCTGCACAAAATACTGCATATTTTTAAATGTTACAGGATTTATGTGAAATTCTTAGAATGTGTCTAACATATTATAAGCACTCAACAAAAAGTTAGCTATTATTATTGGATATAAATACAGATTGGGCCAGATGAGTTCTTGTGGCACAGTATAGTTATAGAACTATCTAGCCACTATACCTAACCCTCAACCTATAGATCAAACATTGCCATCCCTAAAATCAAATAAATTGTGTCACCTCATATGTCGCTGGCCAGCTGACTTTTCACTGACAAAGCAAATCTACAGTAAGTCTTAACTGGCAGGAATATAACTGATTTAGAATTTTAGGAGCTGCATAATTAAAAATCTACCCATCTATAACTGAATAGTCATTCAATGGCTCAAATCTGTACCCAAAGTGTACACTACGTCAGCCTTCACACAGCGGGGTAGTGTCACCGGGCTTACTTCTATCACTCTGTGCCCCAGCCCTCCATCAAGCATGATGATTAAATCTCCAACCTTTCATCTGGTAAAAGAGGAAAGGTAATCACAAGAGCTGCAATTGTGTCACTGACAAAATGTCTCTTGCTTTAAAAAATAAGTGCACTGTCTTTGCCTCTATATTTATCTACCCGCAGGGGACCATTATGTGGTGACAACATTTTGTTCCAGAAGCATTATCTCTGAATAACTACCTGCTTCCTCTCTCCGATGACTGCTTGCTGCACCACCATAAGCTCTTTTAATTTGGTATATGGCAGGATTCGCAGATTCACCTTATTACTATTTAAAAATACCTTCTCCATCCCCTACTAAAATGAGGGTGAATGTGAGTTCTGTCCTGAACTGGGCTGCAGTTCAGTTCATTCGCAGCCTGCTGGTGGGAAGGGTTTCCCTTATCTCCCTGAGCCACTTACCAACAAAGGGAATCTGTGGCTGGCTCCAGCAGGTTGCAGTGACCAGGGTTTGAAGGGAGAGGAAATCCTTGATGCTGGGCTCTCCTGACTGCTTCTCGGTGAAGCTACTGATTTATCAGGAATAAAATGCAGAGCAGCTGCCAGCCATGTGTCAGTACTGGACAAGGAGAAAGCACAATGCTCATTCTTGTCCTTTTGATTTCATTCTACTTCCGCTTTGCTTTTGGTCTCAGTTGTTGACCAAACCCAGGTAAATCTGTAATCCTCAGCCCTCCCCAAGCCCCCTTTCAGGGACATTTACTTCATTTCCTTTTGGAGTGACAGAGTAAATGCTTTCAGGTGAACCCTTAAAGGCTGAGAGAAAATTAAAAGTATTGTAGTCATTGGAGCAGAGAATATAAACGTTTGCCTGGAGAGGAGATGTGATTCGGAAAGAAATGGTGTTTGCTTTCACTAAAGCAAAGGTTTTCACACCTGAGCAATCAAAAAGTAGAAACCAGCAGAAACACTTTATTCCAAAGGAAATCAATAAAAGATCCTTGCTAAATAAAACATGCGTGACAGTGACCTGGAAGAAGCAAGGGGTAGGAATGGGCAAAGCGCAGACCCAGACTTCTCTCTCTCTCAAGTAACTTCTCGAGAACATCTCTCGGAACCCTGGACGCTCTGGGTTACCCTGAACACATCACAACTCTGAATGTGTACAAGGGGCTGAAGAGCGCTATTTTTAATAGATCGCAGAGGGGCATATTTAACCAGCCTAATGGAACTTTTATGAAATTTGTTCCTTTAGTTGTTTTATGCAGTGGGAAATTTTGAAATGAGATTTAAAACAGGCTCAAAAGGCTAGAGTCTATAGTAAAAAAGTAATATTTCCTTCTTTTAAAATGATCTATAATTAGACCATTCACCAGTCGGCTCTGATGATCTCAATGTGAAGGAGAAAGTTCTTATGTCAACTGTCCATTTTTAAATCTTTCATCTCCCCCTAAAACCCATGCTATGTGAAGGTTAAGTGTGGTGGCAAGAGATTTCTTTACATCTCTGGAACTAACTACAATGACTCCCAAGTGACCTCACTACCTGTCCTCAGATGCAAGTCAACAGGAGACCTGGGTTTTATAAATTGTATAGAATCATCTTGTCAGGATTCTGTATGGAACCAAAAATAAAGGAGAAACTAAACGTATTTGTATGCCTTTTATAAAAATGATGTCTCTCTATGTGGAATAAGAAATAAAATAAAACTATGATTAGGTATTTAGGTAGAAATAAAAAAAAACAAGTTCAGTATAAAAAATATGAGATTTGATTCATTTAACAAACTTTTTTTAACTTTTAGCAAAAAAGGTAGTTATCACCCTTATTAGAATAACTAACAGGTAACCTCTAAGCATTTCTTACAGGTCGTTGATCATATGTTAAATATTAGATCACTTTATGACAGGATCAAGCTAAATTAATAAATAGTTTGCATTACTGTATTAATTTTTAAAGTTTTCTTCAAATTTTTGGTGATTTATGTTTAATGAAAAGATTAAAACATACAATGTACGTGGATAATAAAATCCATCTTAATGTTAACAAGTGCCAGTGATTCATAGAAATTACATATTATCAATGAATTAAAATTTTGTTCATCTGTGTGCAAAATGTAAATGTAGTCTAAAGTCAGTTAGAGAGAAAAAAGCATAGGTAATGGAAAATCCCATAGTTTTTGCTAGCTGACCTTAGAATTAAGTCACAAGTACAGGAAAATATAAACATGTACACATACAACAACCTCACTCCAGATTCAATTTTCCTTTTCCCTCCCAGAGCACTGCTAAGGAACATAGAAATAAACCCATGGCCTGTATTCACTGAAATCAAGATTTTCCATTCGTGAGTCTCTAACTACTTAGGAACCCATGCTGAGAACTGGCTCTTTAATTACTTGCGCATGACCATCTATTTAAAAGAGGAAATACTGGAGTCATGTGTGCATTCACTTAGTCATTTATTTCACAATCACTGCTCTTTACTCTCAGCAAAGTACTTGCTCGATGTTAGAATCTAGAAATATAAATACCAGCATTCACGGAACAGGAATAAGAGAGACCACCATAAACAAATAATTATAGTAAAATAGTGTATATGCAAAAATAAAGGTGTCTACAGATTTACCTGTAACATGAGAAAAAAATGATTACATTTACATGTGAGGTTTGATTCGCTCCAGCATACAAGGTCTCAGTGGATATCCTGGGTAGAGAGAAAGACACACGCAAGAACTGGGACTAGAATAGTATCTATGGAAATAGAAACAACAGAATTTACACAGACAGAAAGAGAGAGACATATTATTAGCTGTGTAGGCCTAATCATGATACCGCCATCATGAGAACATTAAGTGAGATACATATATCAAGCACCGAGCACAGTACCTCGCACTAACACAAAGTCTTCACTACATGTTAACTACTATCGCTCACTCAACCTTCAACCTAATGTTAGAGACACTGCATAAGAACAGAAGTTTGATCATACAGACTTTTGCATATAGGGAAAGGTTAAATCAACCAACATCTAAGCCTCTATTACCTTTCTAGGTACTATTCAGACAAAGGAAACGAAAGAAATAGAAAAATGACTTGTGCCCCCAAAGGCCCTGCTTATACATACACCACTGTCTTCATTCTGTTAAGACATTTCCTCCCGTTTCTTTTTGTTCTGTTCTATCATTTTGCTCCCAGCCAGCCCAGGCCCCTGCCCTGAGGGTACATCTTCACTTAAATCTGTGCTACCCGTGGTTTATTTTCTTGTCTGATCCAAACTTTTCCACTTCCTTATTTCACTTATCCCCCCAAACCTTCATTTGTCATCCAACCATTTTATTCCCTTTTGCCGAAGATAAAGGTCTGCTTTCCCCCTGAAAGTTGTAGAGAATAAAAAAGTTTTGAAAAACTTTCTCTTTGTATTATCTTCATATCATTAAAACATATTATTTCAGACAGATACCTGAAAATCTTCTGTCTCCAAATTTTGTGAAGAGATGGACAAGAGCATTTAAAAAGGTGGGCTAAGGACTCTAGAGTGTGCGAATACTTTCCATGAGCACGCAAAGCTCGCTTCAGCCTTGGCGTCGATCGGGTGGATCAGCTTCCTGATCTCTTTTTAAGTGAAAGCTCCAATTCTGAATTTCTATCACCAAAAGTCTAGCATCTTATGGACCATGAAACTAAAACTCAAGGTCATATCACATTTTGGTGGAAGAGCTTAATGTCTGCAAGAGGTTCGGGTGAGAAGTGACATCCTGTATAATAAATAAACAAAAATAGAAACATTGAGGCTCCAGGCCATATACTTTCAGTTTAAAAGAAAAAATGATTTGGAAGCTGATCATTTGACAAATATTTCTAATTCCTTGGCACTCCCATGTAACAAAACTCTAAACAGGTACTTTCCTGTTAATAGTTCAGAAGAATGTTTATAATATTATCATGCAACAGATAGCTGCCAGGCGACAAAGTTGTCAGCAATGCCCATAGGGGAGCATCCTGAAGAGTTACAAACTTCACTTTTTATAGTGCTATAAAGAAGGACTGAAACTAGAGCAGGTGTTTCACCTGTGCGAATGATTCACTTCGTTTTCTTTTTTTGTAGAGGGAAGCTCAGAAAGTCAATGACAGGTTGTAAAACTCAGTGTTCTCTATTTTGGGTACAGCCCCAGGTGCGGTTCTTCAGCATCAATCATCAAAGAGTCAGACCACACTGACCATGGAGCTAATGGCAATGAATCCTCAGATTTCTTCACCTGTGGCAGTCCCTTCCATGCTGCTGGGGAGGAATCTGACAAGAGGTGACATAATTTTGAAAATTTCAAAATATAAGAAATTTTAACTGAATCGATTAGGACCATTCTCTCTCTTTTTATCCCAACTTCCACTCAGCCTTACTGTCCCTCAGGTCCAGTGACATTGGAATGGCTCTAGGCACTTGGGGAATTCAGCTAAAGGGAAGTTGAATTGAAGATACATTTACTTGGGATTAGTTGGGGTATAGTGACTTCCATAGTTTTCAGGGTGTAGGAATGGCTTCTAAAAATACTCCTAAAGTCCCCTTGATCATGACAACGTAAAGATGGAGATCCATTTATAATACTGAATGCATTCTATAATGTTCATCCCACACTTGAGAAGTTGAAAAGAAACAAGTTTTGAAGTACACAGAGCTACTTATAATAGATTCATAAAATTATAATTACATCATATTCTGAATTTTATGTCTGTGGTATTTGCCTGTTTTAAAAAAATGTAATTTGTGTTGATTTACTTTCTAATCCTAAATATATATTCACCATAACTAATTTTGTACTTCCTATTTTGAATTCATTTTATTAAGAAGGGTTCTCAAAATGTAGGTTCTGCAAAACTTGTATCTACTTATCTATCTAGGTAATAATGTGTACCCAAAATTACAATGCAGAATTATGATGGAGAAACAGGGAAAAATTCAAATCCAGGGATTAAACTCTTATAATTGTATTCATGGGCTGTTTAAATAGAATAATGGGTTAAATCATGGAACAAAGTTGCCTATTATGCTTGCTCAAAATACCTTAATATAGTGTTAGCCATTAGAAACAATGTATCCAGACTATATTACAACAGAGAATAAACTATAAAATCTCATATAAATGCAAAAAGCAGGATATAAAGTTGTGCTTAAAAACTAGTTTCTATTATTTTAAAATGATGCAAGGGGAAAGCCAACAAGGAAATTATGCTTTGGCTAATATCTTTATGTTTATGCTGATAAAGTACTAGCAGTAAAAGAAAGAAATAAACATTTTAACATTAATCTTTTTTCAAATTTTCTGTAAAAAGACTTTAGTACTTCATGGGAATACATAATTTGCTCAGAAACAGATTCTGATGTAATTTTAGTGATTATGACAAAGAATATTTTGATAGATCACTGTATTACTTTCCTGTTGCTACTCTAACAAATTACCACAAATTTGTGTTGCTAAAAACAACACAAATATATTACTTTATAGTTCTGAAGATCAGAAGTCTAAATGGATTTCTCTAAGTTAAAATCAAGGTGTCAGCAGGACCTCATTCCTTCTGGAGGCTCTAGGAGCACTCTTTTTCCTTGCCTTTTCAAGTTTCTAGAAGCTAAATGCATTCTTTGGCTCTTGGCCCCATTCTTCCATCATCGAAGTCAGCAACACAAGATTAAGTCCTTCCCTTACTGTTTTTATCTGATTCTGACTCCTCTTCTGTCCCCATTTCCACTTGTAAGGACCCTTGCGATTATATCAGCCCCACTCAGATAATCTGCTATAATCTCTTGGTTAGCAATCTTAATTGCTAAATCTAAATTTTCTAATTTGCTATGTGGTTTAACACAGTTGTACGTTCCAGGGATCAGGGAGTGAATGTCTTTGGGACCCATTATTTTGGTGTCCTTTGGTTATAAATCTGAAAATGCGCTATATCATCCTTACTACACCAAGAAGACTCTACATGTAATCAAAGATTCTCAAGATAGATACCAACCTCCAAGGCAGCTGTAGTCAGTAAAAATTGTTTTGTCTGCTCATAAAAATTCTTTTAAGTCTTATAATCTTGCATCTCACCATTCCAGTATTGCCCCAACAGGGGCCAAGTTTAGCACTCTACCATCCATCCCTCTGGACAGTGATTGGTTGTGGACTGATCACTGTTCCAAGCTAAGCCAATCAGAGTTTTTCCTCAGAGTTTTTACCCTCCCTTGAACTTCCAGGAAAGAAAGTCTCTCATCCTCCTTGGTCAGATTACAGTAAAAATATAACTTTAAATGATGCTAAAATCCATGTTCTTTTCACATGGAGAAAAATCACTCTGCAGTAGGCAAGTTTAAGACCAAGTAGCTAACAAGTTGAAATGTCTGTGCTGGGGTCAGGTGAGTATGAACATGTGTGTGTGTGTGTCTATGATAGAGAGATAGAGTGAGAAAGACTGTTGTGAGGTTACCTAAATCCCTCTTCCATTCATCCTAAAGGTCATCTTTACCCCCTGTCCTTCTTGGTTATGTGAGCACATAACTCATTTGTTTGTTCTGATTGAATTGGGACTCTGCCACTTGCATCCAAATGACTCTTAATTAAAATAGATGCTGTGTAATTTTGTTATATCCTCAGCACTGTAATTAATGACAAAGAAATTAAAAACATAATCAAGAAAGCTAGAGTGTTTCAGGACATAAAAACTAAGCAACTCTTTATATGTCCCGAACTGGGGATTGCTGTTAAGTGTGATCTGGTAGCAGTAATGCTACACCTTTTTGTTGCTGAGCATCTTTGATCTATACAAGGCATCAAACATGGTCTCTTGAATACTTTATAAATTTTGATTGAACAAGTAATAGCAAATATTCTCATTAAACATCATTTCTCTCAGTGTGACCAGTTTATAACATAGAAATAAAGCCCGTGGATTCAACCAGAAGCTGAAGCAACAGCTACCCAAATTATTCCATTAAAGTAAATATTATAGAGATTTTCCTTGTCATATTATATTGCCAATATAATTAATTGTATTGAAAAATAAATGAATAAATAAATGGATGTTTGATAAACAGTAATAAGCCCAGGATGTATGTAGGCCCTGGATCATTCGATGTTAATAACCAACAGTTACAGCTGCTTTGTGACCTGTTTGTCTATCTTCTCTACTATTTCCTCAGGTTATGTGCTCAGTCACACTGCTTGACATTTTCTTTGATAATTTAGCCTTATCCCACACATTTCCAAGATTTATAGGGACATTACCTAGCCATAGTTAAAAGTAGGATAATATGGCTGAATGTTGATTAGAAATAAGTTTATAGCTAAATCTTAGTTTGGAGCGATGTAAGAACTGCAAAACAGCTATTATATTTCCTTTTTAAATTTTTATATTTTTTCTAAAACACTATTTTTACATAATAAGATGGGTCTCCTTAAAAAAATTCAAAACGAAACTTGATTAGCGTACAAATTAAATTTCCTTCTGTTCTTGTTCCCATACTCCTGTTATTTCTGAAATGCCAGGTTGTACTGTTACGAACAATCAACATTTATTAATCAGAATGGACACCCCTCATGGGTACAGGCTAAAACCGAAAGCATTACAGAAGAAATGTCATTCTGTTCTGAGAGAAAAAACATGAATGGAATTTTTTTCTTCTATCCTAATCAGAATCTTCAATGACTAATTCTCATGACTTTGAATAAAAAGGTTTTTGGCTTGGTCCATCTTTTCATTCCAAATTTAAATCTACTCAACACTTTTTTCTTTAAAAAAAGAAGTCAAATCATAAGTTCCATATACAACCATATACAAAGTATTTATATATTTGATCTCTATTTGAAATATTTACTAATTCAACTATTAAACTATTCAGTGTATAGCTAAGACACATCTAGTTCAAAATATGTTCCTTAATAATCTGCCGTCACACCTTTCTTACAGTGTTTGGGTTTTATGTAGTTGTATCTAAATTGCTGTCACTTTTTGTCAATATCGTGTAGTCTTTTTAGAACTTGGTATTAAAAAAAAAAGCTATGGGCCTTTTTTTCATAAAAATATAAACAAAAAGGTACATACAATATATTTGTGCTATTTTAAGAGATTCTTATTACCCTGACACCCAACCATAAACCTCCAGGATTGAATGAATTTCAGGTTAAGAATCCCTGGATATAGAATTAAAAGAACCCCTCATTACAATACAAATTATTCTGGTCAAGGAAACATATCACAGATTAGTTCTCAGAAAACTATGAAGGTTGAGAAAGCAGGTTTAAGGCTTCTGAGCAATTGAGGACCATGGAAGAACATTTTTGTGAAAGCGATATACCCCCAGCATTCACACCCAATGCTTCATAATTACACTGGAGACCTATTTAAAAATATAGATTTTCACTCCCACCGCAGATATATAAAACTGGGACGGAACAATTCCCTGAACAAACATACGATATTCTTTCTTATTTGTGTGCCTCCTGATGCAATTTCCTGTTTTTGAAACTATTGTCCCTCTTTTCCAAGAGCAAACCTTCCCCCAAACCCTCATTCCTGCCTTATTACTTTCCCACATATTCAACAGAACATCAGGAAAAGACCCCACAAGACAGTAATTTTTTTGCAAGTCTTAAGCATTCCCTGAAGCCCTGTTTGCTCTGTGGGATGTAGGGCAAAAACAAAAGTGTCTTCTGCTTAGTCCTTTCTGTTGCACAACTACGTCCATTACACAACCCTGCAGAGCAGTGATTCTTAATGTGGCTGCAGGGTGGAATCACCAGGGAGCTTTTAAAATCCCTGATGCCCAGGCAACATCACAGACAAATTAAATCAGGTGGAGGCTCAGCACTGGTGTTTTAAAGATACTTCAACAAACTCTAAGTCTCCTTTATGGACTCTTGAAGGGCTAGGGTTACCTGGCTTTGATTTCTTCCTGGAAACCTTCATCACCCAAGTCTGCAATTTTGTGTAAACCACTTTTATTTCTGATTTTCCTTCAGTTCTTATTTGGCCCCCTTTCAATACTCAGATCTGGCCAAACAGGACCTCCTCAGAGAGGGTCCCTGACAGCCTCATCTGGAGCAGCCCCCAGCCCTCTGGAGAGTCCAACTAGGCCACTCTAATATAATATCTTGATTTCCTTCTCCTAGCACTAACCAACATTATTTACTTTCTGGTTTAACTCCTCCAACCAAACTTCTAGGATCTCTATGAGATCTCTCACATTGGTTGCCTTATTTATTATTCTGTCTTTGGCACCTGGACTGGTTCTAGGCAAATAGTAGAATCCCAATAAATATATGCTGACTATATAAATGAATTGAAGAGTGAATGAGTGAATATTGGTCATGTTTTCTCTATTAAGCTCTATATCTTTGAATTCATCTGTAGTCATCTACTTAAACCCTTATAATCCTTTACAATTATGTATTAGTTTTTAAGTTAACAAAACAATTTCCTATGTATCATCTTAATTTGCCTCACAGCATTTTAGAAGAAACAGAGCAGTTACAATACTGCTTTTATGGACAACAAAGCTGAGGGTCCATAGAGCTAAAAAAAACCACACAACTAAAACTTTACAGGGGCACACTAACAATAAATGGTCTGAGCACATCTGCCTGTGTGGATGTCATAGGCCATGCGGTCATCTCTTTAATTCTTGTCCCCTCAAAGGCATATGTCCTCATAATTGAAGTGGCTGACTGGTTAAGGCTCTAGATACTTAAAGGAAGCACAATGTTGGCAGAGTGTATGAGCCTCTCTACCCAACCAGGAAAGTGGTGCCTGTTGATAGTTTCCCTAGGGATCATGCAAGTAAAGGATGGGAGTAACATTTGGGAAGATGGTTGAATAATGTGAGCATGTATCAGCCCTGTCACAGCCTTGTGTATTCACAAGACTTCAGACCCCATAACACATCCAGAACCCATTTACTAATAATCCCTCTATTTTTTCTCCCTTTATGTAGTAGAATCATCCAGAAGAGTGGATCTAGAATAGACATGCATTATACCATGTGGGTTTGGCTACTAGTTCTTTTACAATTACAATAAACTATATTCAAGAGCATAAGTTGATTCTGTCTTACCATGGCGACCATAACCCAATAGCAATGTTAACAATACCCAGACTTCTAGCAAATTAATCAAGTGAAGCAAGAGACCTTTCCAGTCACTATATACTCTATATTTGTTTGCATTTTTCATACTTTTTAAAAGTTCCTTCATTTAACAATTGTGCAATACCAGGCCTTAGGAAGAAATCTAGAGAAAGAAATCCTGGCAAAGGATTTAATGTCCTTATAAAGGAGTTTACATATGACCTCAAATATTTGCTATTTCACCCTAGGGACCATTCAAACCTTAAATGGCTCACGACTGTACTATGCCAGACCATTTGGTCCTATTTACAAGCATCCACATGTCATGGATATTTTAAGCAGTAAATAGACCAAAATTATTTAGAAACTTTAAGAAGCCAAAGTATCCTGATTTTCCTCTTTGTATCCAAATAAAAGGCACCACATGAGGAATAAATATTCATGGAGAACAAAAAGTCATTCATCTTAACTGTTATATTCCAAATGAAAGGATGCCATACTGAAGACTCAATTACTCTATACCCAAAACAGTCACTTGGTAAAAGCAGAATTGAGAAGGACAGCTTGGCTAGTCACCTGATTCCCCTGAGTAGTCAGCTCTCTGTATGTCTCATTAACTATGTCCAACTAGACACACAGTCTATATGAAAGTGAGTTGGAAATAAAAGGCATGAAGCCCATGAAAACAAACACAAAATCTAGGGCTCCAAATGAGTCGGAACACAGAGTCAAACTCACATACTGCAGAGAGAAATGAAGGTGGGAAAGTAGTCTGAAAAAAATAAGTTCAAAGTCACCATCAGGGTGTTGCTGCTATTTTAGCCTGTGACTTGTTGGCTCACACACCTAAGGGAGCCCAGACTAAGTCTAGAGTCTCTGGCTCCGATACCAATAACCCCCTATCTTGCCTCACTGTGACATGATCTCCCTTTGCTGTTTAAAACATGTAGGTATGTGTATACATACCCAATACAGAAAATGTGACCCTCATGTACTAATCTAACTGCTAAACTGTTGTCATTTTACTACTTTGTTTATATGATTGACTTTTAATAAAACAGCCACTTTAGATCTGTATTTGTCTTCTCTTATGCTGTCAGTAAATAAGTAAGCATGATGTGAGGTACAAGAAAGAGGAAGAAGGGGACATGAGAGGATGCTAATGCATTTATCTGGTTCATGGAAAGATTTAGATCTTGGTACCTTGAGTTACATTAAACATGGTATTTCAGCAATGACATAATGCAGTGGGCACTGAGCAAGGTTAACCTGGCATTTTTACGATATCATTTTAATGTATTTACTTTCAATGTATATCCTTTTTACTAACAATTGACCTCATAAGACAATTACGAGAATGAGAGCTCTCAAAGAAGTTGCTTCTTCTGTCCCAAGACGACCACAGTATGGAGAAGGGTAATGGGGGAATGGGAGAGATGACCTTTGCCCCTAGGCTGTCTCCCACCACTTTCTTATTCTTTATGTATCACCAAAAGTGAATTTGTTCCTGTTTTCCTGCTAAAGTTATTCCCCTGTTAATTCAATGTGTCTCTCTATGCTGCTCCTTAGACCTGGAATGCACTTTTATCTAAATCATTATCTGTCTATTGCTACTCATCCCTGCTGACTCAATTCTAATTTCACTCACTTCATGAAGTCATATTTTTTCACCCAAATTTATTTAGAAAATATTATCTTCCTATTCTGATTCTCAAGATGCTTAATTTCTTTTCCCACCACAATTTTCACATTTATCACAAAGATTTATCATAGGGAGTAGCAAATGTTTTGCATAAAGGGTTAGATAGTATATTTTAGGCTTTGTGTGCCATACATTTTCTGTAGCAACTCTTCAACTCTGCCATTTCAGCAAGAAAACAGCCATATGTAAACAAGTGAGCACTGCTGTGTTCTAATAAAACTTTATTTATAAAAACAGAATGCAGTCCTCATGGTTCTAGCTTCCTGGCCCCTTGTTTAGCAAAGCGATACATGGTAGGTGGTCAATAAAAATTAGATGGATCAAATTTGATAAACAACTAATGGAAATATGATGCATGTGTTGACTATACACTGTAGTATAATTATATATTAAATACAGTCATTATGCAAATAAAGCACAATGGCTAACCCTATTGATTTTTATTAATATTTTATGTATCTAAGAGGGTAATTACAGAGTTCTGATAAGCTATATGACCCTAAGGCCTCATCAAAATACTGACATTCTGTCTCATTGATTTTCCATTAAAGAGAAAATCTGTAGAGTATATGGTCCCATAAAGATTATGGCAGCCCGGCTGGGCATGGCTCAGCGGCTGAGAATCCACCTAGGATCCAGGAGAGCGAGGTTCGATTCCTGGTCAGGGCACATGCCCAGGTTGTGGGCTTGATCCCTAGTGGGGACATGCAGGAGGCAGCCAATCAATGCCTCTCATCATTGATGTTTCAACTCTCTCTCTCCCTCTCTCTTCCTCTCTCCGAAATCAATTTAAAAAACACACCATATATTTAAAAAAAAAAAAAAAAGAAAAAGGAAAAAAAAGATTATGGCAAATAGCCAAACCAGTTTGTTTCTCACTAAAATTATCTGGTTTGCTTGTTTATATTGAGTAAAAAATCAAGTAAATAACCACTAGAGCTCCACATTACATCCTTCACTATGTGTTTAATGCTTTAATAGAAATAAATATATAATTGTGGTAACAAAATTGTCACAGTTGTCACACATTTCATTTTAAGCTCACTTAAAGAAATTAGGATTGAATTCTTGCCCAATTTTCTATTTTCATTTCAAATACATTTTGACAATATTTGTTGCAGCCTTTTCTAGGAAGTTTTCTTGGCCAAAGAATTTCACTGGACTTCAATTTACATTATGCAAAATGTAATAAAAAATATCTATTGATTTGGATAGATTCCTATCTTTGACACAAAGTGTTCTGTTGCCATAGAGAAAACATTTAAACAAATCATTGAATGGAACACACAAAGTAAAATACTGTCTTGAGAGTAATACAGTTTTTTGGACTATGGATTAGAGAAGACTCAAGTAATTAAAAAAATACTATTTTTATTATTTTCCACAGAAATCTCTCCTCCTGTTTGTTCTGTTGAATATAAAATAAAATGAAGAAGGCAAGATAAAATAAAGGAGAAATAAGAAACATGGATAATTATTTACCCACTAGAAAGAGGAGCCTCTGAATAATCACCTTGCATGAAACCCTCTTCTCTGTTTAACTTGACTCTTTTCAATTCTTCTTAGTCATTCCCTTCAATATATGCAGATCATGGTTTTAGTTTAGTAAATGCTGCTTTTTCATATGAATGAGAGATTTAATATTGGATTTAATCAGGACCTTCCACTTATGGGCACCTGCACTGCTGGCCTCCTCATGAGGATAGAAAATATCCCAACACACAGAAGTCCCTGTAGATCATGGGAACAGAGGGAAACCATGCTGGAGACATCATATTTAGTTCTTCCTGAATCTCAATCATTTTGTCTCCATACTATCTTTAATAAAATCATAATAAACAACATTTACATTTGTGAGGTTTTGTAAAATATAGGATGTATGTACAGTTTATGACATTCTGAAAAGTTTTCTGAGTCCAAAGAAAGCAAATAATAAACAGGCTTTTTTTCTTTCCTGATACCATATTACCATTCTAGGTCATTCCACGATAATAGAACATATAAAAGACATAACAGAAAGGGAACACTGTAAGTTCAGCGTGTGCTCAAAGACCCATGGAAGACTCTCTGAATGCACAGGCTGATTTCTCATCATTTAATGTCTACCATACGACAAAGTGCCAACTTTTGCTTTGGATATGATTTAGCAGTTCACTGGTATTTTCCACATTTAGTGTAGCACTAAAAGCAGGACCATTCCTTCAGGATAAGGAAGAGTAAAGAAGTTAATTTTACAGGATCATTTCTTCTTCTTTGGCTGTGGCCCTTAACGACTGTTTGAAATGCCATAATTTACTGCATCGCTGTTCCAAAGTCATTGAGCGCTGACAGATGCACAGCATCAACCAACCTGCGCACTCAGAACAGAGATCATCTGAATCCCCTGCACTACCTCAAAATACTACTGAAATTACACACTGGGGTTCCTTGTCACTTGAAAACTGTGCATTTCCCACTGCAATTAACTTAAAATAAGGTATTTAATTAGGCCACTGATAATTTTTAAAATATAATCAAAATCACAATAGGTGGTCTGGTGCTTAATTTAAAATATTTGGAGGTCTCTCCTCTCGATAAACGTTTAAGTTCACTATAATGTATTGTTAACTATGGGCACTATGTTGGACAGCAGATCTCTAGAAATGATTCATCTTGTGTGGCTGTGGCTTCAGACACAATGAATAACAACTCCCCATTTCCCCTCCCTCTCTCCCTTGGCAACCGCCATTCTATTTTCAGCTTCTCTAGAGTTTGACTGTTTCAAGTGCCTCTCACGTTAAGCACCTTTTATACATACACACAAAAGCAGAGGGATGCAAGGACATTTTTGGAGGTAGTGGGTATATTTATTATCTTGGCTGTGGTGAAGGCATCATGGGTGTATGCATATGTCCAAACTCATCAAATTGCATAGGTTATATAAGTGCAGGTATTCTTTGTATATCAATTATAACTTAATAAAGCCATAAAAATTTTAATAAAAAGATCCTCTCTCCCCCAAATTAAATATGTATATATGGAGGACTTCCAATTTTTATTACTTTTAATCAGTTCCAAATAATAACATTTCTGTATACATGAATAAGAAAAATAATGATTCATTTGTAAAACATCGAGAGAGTAACTAACACATAGGATTAAAAAATACATGCATCATGGGAAACTTCTCTGGTAAATAAAGCAAGAAATTTTAAAGATGTGCTTTACTAGTGAAAAAGAGAGATATATTCTGGCTTAAATTGAAAAGTCTCCAGACGGTGTGAATTTGGCACTATTATTCTTTGAAAGTATGTTCCTAGGTAAGGGAATTGAACCAGACTTGCTTAATTCATTAATTAAAACATACTAATTGATAAAAACGAGTACATGGTTTCTATTTTCTAGAAGAAACAATATTAAATAATTAGCCTCAGTTTCTCATTGTTGCTCCATTTACACCTTCCTCTGCGGGCGTGTATGGTTATATGTGTTTAAGAACTGAAACATATGCAATACCTCTTTGAAAAAGGCTAATAAAAGAAAACCAAAGGGCACAGAGGATAGGCAAGGAGAACACATGGGATTTCAGTACCAAACAAAAAGATGACTCAGGGCAAGGACAACTGATGATCAAAGAAGGTAAATACCTCAAGCACAGCCTCCGAATAACAATGCCTGCAGATAAGCCATTCCCTCTGACACATAGGAGTAAATAAAAGGAGTTTGATAAATGGTAAAAGTATGTAACATTACAAGTAAAACATATTGAGAAGAGCTAACTGATTATTTAAATTGTCAGTATCGGGGTTTTAAGGGCACCCCTGTTACGCTGCTGGTGGCAGGGGATACTGGCATAATTATTCTAGAGAATATAAATTGTTGGGGCAATTTTTTCAATGAAAAGCTTTAATATATTTTTATTCATTTAGATCTATGCATTCCACATGTCAGAATACTAAGAACTGGTGCAAAATTTAGACTATAAGAATGTAAAATACAATATTTAGAACTTGAGTAAAATGGGACAATTTAGATGTCTAAGAAAAGAAAGTTGGTTCTTTTTGTTACAATCATATTATGGAGTTCAATGCAGTCATATCAATAATTTTGCATAAGGATGTTTGTAACAAAGAAATAAATATATTCATCACATATTGTTCAGCAAATTGGTATGATAACAAAACCAGCTTATCATCTAAAATGACAGCTCTGGAGCCGGAGGGCCTGTAGTAAACATTTGTATTAAAACTTACACCTCTGACACTTACTATGTAAGAGGCAAACTGTTCCAATTTCCAATTTCTTTTTCTGTAAAAAGAAAAATAATTGTTCTTTGTATTTGGGGGATATTAAAAAAGACAATATATTCAATGTTCTTAGGATTTTACCTGTTGAGTAAGTGTGCATAACAAGCTGTTGATAGAATGGCGTAGATACAACATTTATAAAATATGTATGTTTATATTTATTTTGATTTAGATATTGATATTGATAAGATGTACATACAGTAATAACTTCAACTGTTTTTTGCTTATTTCTATGGGTCAAAGTATGATTTTTGTTGGGTTTGCTTGTTTGTTTGCTTTGGTTTAACCGTGTTCCCTAAATACTGTATGTGGAAGAGTATGAGCCAGGAGTTCTGCTGCAATAACAAGCAACCTTAATATCTGAGCTGCTTGAAAAAACATAAACTTATTTCTCACTCCTGTTACAGGTTCCTTGGTGGTGTCAGCAGGGGTTTCTGCTAATCACCCTCATTCAGAGACTCAGGCTAATGGATCAGCCACCATCTCAAACACTCCAAATCCCCAGGCCAGAGTGAAAAGGAGATGGCAAATCTCTCACTGCTGCTTAAACTTCTGCTCTGAAGTGAGCACATCACTTTGCTCACATTTTTTTACCTAAGCCAGACACAGACCCAGGGAAAGAATCTCAATAATTTAAAAAACGTATTTCTAAGTCAAGAAGAGTTCAAAACTAATGTGTAGTCTATCATAAGACATTTTCAGTTTTTGAGTAGAACATTGGTATGAAAATAGAAAAAGCTATCAACCATACCTAACTCCCGAGAGCAGAAATTATGATGAATAACTGTATATCCATATTGACTACATGAGAGTCATCTAAACTAAATGAAAAGATATTCATAGGCAATAAAAAATAGAAATCAAGGAATCAGAGGATGAATAGAGAATGTAATAGATCACTAAATCTTTCCCCTACATTTAGAAGGTAATGGTCACATTTGGTCATCACCAGCAGAATCTAGTAATCTAATTTAATTTCCAGTGGAAAATGCCTTCACTTGGCCCTGAGGTGGACTGTACCAAGGAACTTCAGTACAGTCTACCAGGAGAATATTTTTTTCTTGGCCCCAGCTAGTAAGCTGAAGAAGCTCTCAGGCTTGTGAATTGATGGGCCTTGTAATTGGTTTCCTCACTCATGTAACCACTGATGCAATTGTCATTCATATATTACAGAACTTACCCTTTGAAAGTTTTCAAATTGGCTACTTGCTTTGAAACATCAAATGCCAATGAGTTTGCAGATGTAGCACCATGAGAAAGGAAGGGCCTCTGATCATTGGTCCAAGCACTAGCTGGCTCATAAGTCCTTGATCTTCACTTTCAAAATCCTTATATTTTGTTGTGGTTCCCTGGGAAATCACTTCACTCATCAATACCTCCATTTCCCCATGAGAAAACTAGAAAAGCTTATTATTTATCTGTAAAGAACTTCAAAAGGCTTAAATGAATTATAAAAAATTTAAAATGTCATAACTTAATACATATGTTCAGCACCTTTTTAATGATAAACTTTAAATACTCTATTATTTTAAATGGTAGCTAAATTTATTAGTCAATCTCTAGAAAGGTAAGAGACAAATATGTGTTTATCAGAGTTTATTAAAAAATTATATATAAAGCCCATAAGAATCTTTTTGCACTAGCACTAAATTAAAAACTTTCGAAACAAATGAAAAACTGATAAACATTTATATTTACAGTGATTTTTCTGTTTGAGAAATATTTTGTATGCTTTTTTCTTTTCCATTATATAACTTATTTTTAACAATGAATGAATGAGAGTGAATGAATAAATAACTGTAGTCTGAGGGATACTAACTTTTAATCTTTGTTGCTTTAAAATCATGACTTACTCAAGCACTACAATGGTACTGTATTGATGCAGGTAGAACATTGGTTTTTGTCTAGGATTATTGGTGAAAGATGGGATGTCAGAAAAGCTTGTGAATTAAAAAATTCCTCCTACCTATATATTATCTTCCTACTTATCGTTAGAGATAAATATCAAAGTGTAGGAAAATACCTACAGTACAAATAATCTTGGAGACTTTGGAGGTTTTCTACATAAGGAAACCTGTGAGTAATAAAAAGTCAGATGATAACAAATAATGGCAAGGATGTGAGGAAACTGGAACCCTCATGCGTTGCTGGTGGGAATGTAAAGTGGTATAGCCGCCTTAGAAACAATACCTCAAAAAGTCAAACATAGAGTTAGCATAAGTCCCACTTATGGATATAAACCCAAGAGAATTTAAAACACAGTTCATACAAAAACGTATACATGGTGTTTACAGAACTCATGATGGACAAAAGCTAGAAACATCCAAATGTCCAGTAAGAGATAAAAGGATAAATGAATGTGGTCTATCCATACAAGTGAATATTACTCAGCCATAAGAAGGAATGAAGTTCATGCTACAACACAGATAAAGCTTGAAAACGTTATCCTACGTGAAAAAAGCCAGAAACAAAAAGGCCACATATTTTATTATTCCATTTATATGAAATATCCAGCTTAGGTAAATCCATAGGGACAGGAAGTAGATGAATGGTTTCTAGGGGTTGAGGGAAGGGGAGAATGAGGCATGACTGGTAAGGGGTACAGAGATTCTTTTTGTGGTGATGAAATGTTCTAGAATGAGACGGTGGTGATAGTTGCATAATTCTGTTAACATACAAAAAAAACCCACTAAGTTGTACTCTTTCAAAGAATGAATTTTATAATATTTGAATTAAATCTCAATATAATTTTATCTCAATAAAATTTATTTTTCCTAAAGAAAACTGAGACATAAAATTAAATTTCTGATCTAACATTCAGGTAAAGGAAGAATTCCTTCTTTCCCTCTCTCATGAATAAAATTTGTAATAACTTCAATTACCAGTTCTTCTGAAAGCATATTTCATAACAACTTTGCCACTTTCATGTTAGAGGTGAAACTGTATTCCTTATTTTGCTAAATCAAAAACAATGGAACCAGCTTTCCTCTAGATGAACTCTTCCGTCTCCAATTTGCACTGATCTGGTACCAAGAGCACGCCTGAGACCACATGCCTTCTGAACAACAAAAGCCTACACAGAATTCTCTGTTGGTACAATGCTGTTTCAAAAGCCAACACTCTCCTCAATACACCAGTGTTATTGAGTTTCAGAAATGTCAGGGAACAATAGATGGTCTCATTCAGACAATTTTAAGCAAATATCCTAACATTTTTATTTTCTCTTTAATGTAGCACTGAACTGAATTGAACTGAACTGAACTTGAACAAATCTCAAAACTACAGTGGACTGATAGCATCTGAGTGCATGTGGGCACATAAGTAAGACAGAAAGGGAAAGAGACATTATATTTCTCCATGTACTTTCACTCATGGAACTTGAATTTTTTAATTAAATTTATTGGGGTGACATTGGTTAATAAGATTAGATAAGCTTCAAGTGTACAATTCTATGATACATCATCTGTATATTTTATTCATTCTTAAAAGACTAATCTCTCATTCAGGAATCTTAACTATCTTTTTAATAAGATATATGTGTATTGAATTCATTTCACTCATAGGATTAGGAGGCGGTGACAAGGCCTGAGAGCCCTCACTTACCCCTTCCAGAGCAGGGCAGATCAGAGCTCCCTTGGCACTTCTTGATGCTCTCCTCGGCCGACAGCGGGCAGGAACGTGGGTGCTCACACTTTTTTCCAAACCAGCCTACTTTGCAGTCACATCTTCCACAATTACATTGTCCATGACCTTCACAATGAGAGTAGTAAAAAATATATATATACATATACATGTGAAGTCAGAATTCATTTCAGTAGGGAATTTCACAAATGAGTCAGGATCTTAATTAACAATATAAAACATTAAGGCAAAGGTACATTTTTCTCAAGTCCTTAAATACCTAATTTATATTAATTGCTCATGAGGAGTAAAAAAAGCAACAACTACAGATATGATAAACAAACTCATAAGGCTATGCACTTGAATTTATCAAAATCCATATGCATGTGATTACATTGGCATTGGGCTGCTGGGGCCTAAATGGAGTATTTGATGGATTTGGCAATTAATTCATGTGGAAGAGAGCACTGGAAATGTAAAACAATTTGTTTTGAAGTGGGGTCCTATCTTTTGTTGTCACCCACACTTTATTTGATTACTTTTTTACCACAAACTATATGATTAGCCTTAAGACCAGTAACTTGTGCGGAGTTCACAATTGTTGAAGACCAATGAAATACACACAAAAGAGGTCAGGGAAGATATTAAATTTCTTTACACATGGACACAGAGTCTGTAAAGAACTATAAGTAGTGGTATGGGATAGTAAAAAAAAAAAAAAAGGCCTCCATTAATCAATCAAATAATTGGGTTCAAATCTTGACATCCACATTGAAGTTAGTGTCTTCATTTTTAAATGGGGTAATAGTGCATTATCTATCCACATTTATCAAGAAGTACATAATACATCTTAAAATGTTACATAAAAGTGACCTATTGTTATTTTTATTTATTTGAGCCCACACATGTGATCAAGGAGGAACAGAAAGGAAAGCAAGATAACTTGAGCTGAGCTTTTCCTAACTCCTAGGAAACATTCAGATACTCATTGCAGATGCAGAACAACATGGATTTCTACAATTGCTGCAAATATGGATGAAGAATTTTCAAGGAAATGAAATTACACTTTAAGTAAATCAAGTAAGATACTAATGGGTGAAATCCATGTTATTTTTTCAATAACATCGGAGATTAATATATATCACACAATATGGAAATTGGCCTTCAGTGAAGAGTGGCCTTTTTTATAAATATTACATGAGGTTTTGGGCAGACATCTATCTTTTGAGTTTGGAGAATGGAACAATTCACATCAGGAATCTTTTCACCATTAATTAACCTGATTCTTCATGGAACAAATCATAAAATCATAGGTCAAAGTGAGATGAGATATTAGGGATCATTGTATAGAAATCTTTCATTTTTAACACTAAATTCAATTCAAAAACCATTTATTGCATACCTACCATGTAACAAAGTCTAAAAAAAAATTGCCGTTTTCATTAATACTCTGCCTCAGATAGAACTCATCATTTTAAAGGAAAAGAAAATTAGGATTACTAGTAAATACGTATAGCATGTGAACAGGATCATTTAGACCTTCAAATATAAGAATTTTCATTATAATAGCTGAATTTATTAGCAATTAGTTTTCATAGGTTGTTAGGTTCTGTGGTGTTTTTCTTTTACCATTTATCCCAGCTTAAGAAATTCCTACCCTCTTCTCAACCCTCATATAATTTAGAGGAAAATTTGTAAACAGAGCTGTATTGCAAATGCATAGTTAAATAACAGTGTTCAAAACAAAATCTTTAACATTTAAAGTACAATCTATTCTGCCCTTTTATAGGAGCCAAGGGCTTTGAAATTTTTGAAGAAAAGATTTCAAGAACAGTTAGATCTGCCACGAGGATACCAAAGTACAGAACATGCTGCCATTTGTGGAAAACCAGCTGATACTTTAACAAAAGAACTGAACAAGAAAGTTAGATTGAAAGGGGAAAAAAGTTTTACTCTTGAAAGTTTAAAATAGCTACAAAAGTTATAACAAAACAACCAACAGGTTTAAGATGCCAAGAAATCCCTATCTACCTAGGAGGATGCCACCTACTGCTGCAGTTGCTTGAAATTCACAGGCAGCCACCCTTGCCCAGCGCGAGGGTCCCAATAGAGAGGCACCTGGAATGAAGCAGGAGCCTGTGCTGGGGACTTGTGACTGAGGGGAGAACAGTCTCAAGTTCTGTAGTTGGGGTACAGATTTAAGAGCAGTTATTATTTTCTACCTGAAGATCATCCACATTTCAATATTAAAAAAATTGTGGTAGAATAAAACTAATTTGTGAGGACAGTCAGAGATTATTAATAAAATATTTTTAAAGTTAAAATCTGGTCTAATTAATATTAAAAGGAAGTCAGGTTAATTGTGGATGCATTAACAAATTATGGAAAAAATGCAGCTTCTCTAGAAAAAATAGCTCTATGCTATTATTGCGGCTTCATTTTTTTTTAATCCTTTGTTATTTCTGTACTCTGCTATAAATACTAGGGGAAGACATAGCCTATAATATCTTGCACCTCTATGTCCTGCATTTAATGCAGCATCATGGACCATCTCAAGGATGACTCCTGTAAATTTATACTTCACCTCCTGCCATTGCCAACTCCAAGCAAAGTTGGGAACAACATACACCATGTATCCCCACTTTTGCCTATGTGATGACCCCTGATTTACTGTGGTGCCTTCTGCCTCCGTCTCAGTCTTTACCTAATCAAAATGCCCTCTCAATGCCCCAGCTACATTGGAGTGCTTACACATTGGAGTAAATTAATAAGATAGTGTCATTTCTATGATTGGCTGTGGGATGAAAGGCTTTGTCTCTAAATAGGAAAGTGTCCGAGTGGGAGGTGTTGTCTAGTCCAGAATGGCCACTGTTCCTCCTCAAATCATCCACTTATGAGTCTTCTACACTTTGCCCTCAAACATTGACATGACATCAATTGAACAAGTTCAAGCTGAGGAAAAAAGGGTTATTAAAATATGAGCGACCCAAGTAAATGATCCATAATCAATAAAATTTCTGAGAGTCAGTGTAGCATATAACAATAGGTTTAATGATGAAATAATGGCATGTAGGATGTTTTCATGGTTGCTTTGTTTTCAGAAAGTAGGAGTACCTGATTCAAATATCACAATGAAGATCATAGAAGAAGCAAATGCAAAAACAATAGACAAAATGTTTAAATAATTCTAATCTGATATGACAAAACACAGTATTGACAGTGGTATTGTCTAATCTGTTTATTAAAGATTAATTGACAAATTAAAGCATAAACACAAGTTTTGCTTTCGCAGTACTGAAAATTTACATCCTACATCTTTCAATAACTCAGTCACATTCTGTCAAAATATATTTTAGAATGTTATGGATCCAAATTTAAATGAAACTACCTTTTCTATAAAGTCGATATAGTTAGGAAATCACTTAGAAAGGCAAGGCATTTTGATACCAGATTCTGAAGTAGATATTGAGCCTTTCAGGCAAGACAGGAGATCATAAATGAAACTGCCATTTTTCTTCTGGAGTTCCTAGTCTCTCAATTCTACTATAAAAATTATGCCAAAGAGTGAGAGAAGGAATCATTTTATAAGGACAAAATGAAGATGAAAATGTGTGGTTTTGATATACAAAGAAAAATTTAGAAAAGGTAACATCCATTTAGCACCAAAATCCTTTAGACTGACACAACATATTTTATCAGAGTATTTTATAAACAAATAGTGAAAAGGGCATAAAAGAAATTAGGATACCCATGTCCTTGATCTAAATGTGTCACTTGTTCACCTTTCTGGGCCTCATCGCACAGGATTTTATCTTTAAAAGTGAGAGAACCAGAAGATGCAAATTTTACCATCCTGATCTGAAATTTAATGCTCTCATGCTCATTTCTCAAACATATAGATTATGCCTGCAGAAGTTAAATTCACTGCTTTTAAGAAGTATTCCCTTAAACTGTGCACGCAGATGATAACAAATAGAGATGAAAGATACAGATTGTTGTTATTTTTTCCTGATGTCACATATGAGGAGAATGCACTCTAGAGAATGGCTTTCAAAAGATCCATATGTATACATTAAAGACACACACACAGCAATGGAAGAACAACATGGTGCTAGTGTTGGTATATAAATGGGATCACAGCCCGCTCTGTACCATGTGGGCAAGGAGTTGGCAGTAAGACCAGACAACAAGTGGCATCATGGCCATGTTGCACAGATAGAACTAAAAAGTCTCTCAAACCATTATATTAGAGACTGTTGACACCAAAACTTATTTTCTCTTTGCAATCATTGTGCTCCTCCAAGTTAAGTTATCTAAACTCAGAAATATCAATCCAGGAAAAATGCAGTTTCATTTGCTCCAGGCAAACATCCTTCTGCTATAGAAGATATTTCTTTCTTTTAAAATGCTTGTGAATTGGAATCTGACACTTACAGGTAGCTTATTACAAAGTAACATGAAGACCATCAATAGGAAAAAGTTTGGGGAAATAAATTTTATTAACCAGTACTTGTTTTTTGTTTTGTTTTTTAATTCCATTCACTATATTGATACATTGATTTCCCTTTAAGACAAGGCAAACTGAACATACTTAATTTCCTTCCACTTCTTTCCTTAATGTTTTAGTAATCCACAATGATAAATTTCCCCACATGATATGACTCTATCAAATGATTCCATTTTCTAAACTAATAGTACTGTAAGATAGGACTAATCTTATATTTTTATTATTTTGGTAGGCAAGACAAGCTGAAAGAGAATTTAAGGTCACACTGACGCACAGTATTCCAATTATGGGAATTTGAAAACTAAATCAGAGTGGTAAGCAGTCATCAGGAATAAGTTATTTCAGAATCAGAAAGTAAATTCAGTGAAGCAGCTCATAGAAGTAAAGTAACAGACAAAGCAGTTGGTATACTTCAGGATCACTGATCACGTCCTGGTCATTTCAGTCACACTCAAATTTTGTCGACAGTACCATGTTTGAGAAGTTCGTGTGTGCATGTGTGTATCTGTGTCTGAGTCATGTTTTTGTATGAATAAATACACACACATACACACCATGTGGATGATGAACAACATATAGAAATAAAAGAAAAATAAATAAAGCAAGTTTATTTGAAAGCAAGGATGTGTTTTAAAATATTTGTATCTTCCATAGCCATGAGTAGGCACAAAATATCTACATTCAAGTGCATTATTGAACAGGTGAATGGACAGTGAGAATGAACAAATAAAGCGAGGATGTCAATTAAGAGTCAACTTAAACTAATCCATCAGGAGATTTCCTATGGATTTAAATAAGACCAACACTCTCAGGATGGCAAGAATGGGAGCTAAAAATAAAGCTGCATTTCATCTGAACCTTATTACACTCCAGCTTTGCATAAATCACTAGAGAATATTGATGTAGTTGGGTTACTTCTGTCTCATAAAACTAAGCTATTAACATACTCGATAATTACCTGCATGTCACCCTTCCTATGGTGCAACTTAGACAATTAGGAAAATTATAAAGACTAATAATTCACTAAGCATAATATATAAAATTACACATACTTAGTAAGAATAAAGAAATATGACTGATATCGATGCTTACCCAAGATCATAACTATGTTCGGAGAAGCTTAGTTTTATGAGAATTTTGAATATCGACAGGACAGTTCTTCCTTACCAAAATAAATTGAAGAATTTTATTTTCATCACTTGGAGATTAAATTACACGAGTACTTAGGCCATATGTGTTTTCAGATGACGCTTAAAGGCAGTGTGAACTTTTTCAAGTTACTTAATTTCTATGAACTTCTTTCCTCTTCTTGTTAAAATACAGATAATCATGTCTCCTTCTCTGAGTCAGTGTGAACATAAAATGGAATG
Source organism: Miniopterus schreibersii (assembly GCF_964146895.1). Classification (NCBI taxonomy): domain Eukaryota; kingdom Metazoa; phylum Chordata; class Mammalia; order Chiroptera; family Miniopteridae; genus Miniopterus; species Miniopterus schreibersii. The sequence goes on from NC_138102.1 coordinate 34,027,388, forward strand.
AGGTATGTGAATGAACTTGGTGTCTATCAGAGTAAGATCTCTATTAATATCTCTTCTTTCCTAAATTCCTCATCTTAACTGTGAGAGGCAGACTGTGGAGAACTGGACACATTCAGTTTACTCAACAAACGAAAAATAAAATCACAATTACAGATTTTGTCTCATTGTCTTGTGTCTTATGTCTTACTGTTCAAACTACAGTCTATTACCTTAACACTTTAGCCCACCCCTACCTGTCTACACCGACAGCATGGAGACCACACATAAAGGGTTAATCATTCTCTTCTAAACGCCTCCCATGAGAAACTCCAGTTGCTTAACGTTCTTATTTGAAATCTCAGGATAGGGAAGAATTAAAAATGAGAGGAAGAGAAAATTAGGGTAGAAGGAAGAAGGGCAAGAATAAATGAAGTGCTAATTTCAGATTCCAAGGAGTCCTACTTAATGGTTTTCACCTACCCAACCTAGAGCAGTAATCCTAAGACTCAATAACATGTAACAAGAATTGTGAGCTTATAAAAGGATGGAAATATCAATTAAAATGCCAATGCCCATCTTTACCCCATAGTCCTAGTCCCTCACTGAGATAGACCAGTTCACATGATCCTGAATTATCACTATAATGTATTTATTTTGAATTTTTCAACCCCACTTCCAGAGCAGGATCATGGCTTTAACAAGGAAGAGTGTACCATATGGTGTAAAAAAAATGGTATGTCAGAAAGCTACACATTTATTTTATATATATATATATAGCCTGATTGATTCTCTCCTTTATTTTCCTATTTTAAATTGTGTGAATTCATGTTTTATCTCACAGTCTTAAAATGACATTTTTAATTGGTGTTCTCTGAGCCCCAGTATAATTTTCATTACCAGCTCTGTGCTTATGACGAGATTCTCATGTTCAGTGCTGATCCTTTAGATCCACAGATTCAATAGGCTGAAAAAAGCACCAATTTTAGGTTGCCATTTGTCCTTTATAACCAATATATCTAGAAACAAATTTGACAACTTCCTTCTATATTCCCCATCTTAGTAAATGGCACCAACATTTACCCAGACATCAGACTAAAAACCTGTGACTATAGCACTCCACTGCCTAAAACCATCACAAACTCCCCATTGTCTTTACAAGAGAGTCAAGTTCTTCATTATGCTGATAACTATGATAATACAGAACATTCATAATAATAAATAATAGAAAAACCTGAAAAGAACATCATCCCTCCAAGAGAACAAAGTTAATGAAATCCTTAGGAAATCCTCCTGAACACCAGGGCTAATCAGAAAAGGGAAACCCTTCCTCCCTGGGAAGTTTAAACAACAGGCCCCCTCAACCAGGCCAGGGAAGTCTTTGCAGCTGCATAATCATGATTACATAGGGAAGCTCTTTTATCCCCCTCTGCTGGCAAACTCTCAATAGACCTGTGGAGTTCCCTATCCTTGGACACCAATCAAGAAGTCAAGCTTAAAGAGATGTATGTGCATATGTCTCTGCCTTCTGGATTATCAAACTTAACTGGGCTGAAAATCCATAATCCATTTTTGCTAAATGACACATTTTCAGACAGATGTGACTATTTTTTTCCCTTTGAACCATTAAAAATTCTGGCAAGTCATATATTTCCCTTTGCATTTAGATTGCAAGCTCCATAAAGTCAAGAATCATGTTTGTCTCCTTCACTGCTAGACCCAGAAGCCCAGATGCAGTCCAGACCCTGGCAAATACTATTTCCTCTATAAATATTTATGAAATAAAAACTTTTAATCCACTAATTGATATTCAATTGTAAACTAATTTATAGAAAAATTTAATTATATAAATTATATCAAAGAATTAATGCATTCAAATATCCATGAGAGTTGTCCTATCCTAAGTTTTGCAATATATTAGTATAGCTTGTCATAATGGTGCCTATCATGTTCACTGTCATCAGGTCGGCCAGTTTTGTATTCTCAGAGTTGAGCAAAAGATATCTAGAGCTAATGGTTTTCCTTGGAGAGGAATTAGACTAATTGTAAGGGAGTGAGTGCATTTTCATCTCTAGTCTTAGTCACTTGTGGTTTCCAAGTGACTAATAGGAGAGCTGCGGATATCCTATGTTTTAGAATGCACATTCTGTTTCTTTATAGTTTCTGTGAGAATCAAAATGAATCTTCAAAATAGGAAAATTAATACTTTTTTATTTAAAATAGGAATTGGAAGGGGACTTACCCGAACAGAAGTCATCAGAATATCTGTCGTAGACAGCTTTACAGTCCCTTTCATCACATTCACAGGTGTCTCCGTGAATATCTCCCCAGTCTCCAGTTGGGTCAACATCGTGGCAAGAACATTCACCACACACACAAGTCCCTACATGGGAAAAATAATTTTATATGGGTGTAGTGAGAAGAATTCATGAAAGAAAGTAGCTTATATATTGCTTTATTTTAATCTGTTGCTTACTTTGTATTTGAAAAATACATGTACTCAGAAAAAATATTCTACAAAGGAAAAACTCCATCTAAAGTTGACTGTAGAGATTCTTTAATTAACAAAAGTTATCATCTAGGTCAATAATTATATGGGATTGTGGAATCTGTCATTAGCACTGTGTTGGTTTGTCTCAAAGAAAATATGAAAACAATTAAAAGAGCATAAGATAAAATTCTTGCCCTCAAGAAGCTTATAATCTACTGGACAAAAAGAAAGCTAATGAAAGAAAAATTAGCAAACATGAATGTATGAGTACTAGCATTTGTAAACTAGGACATCAGTACTGTGAGAATTACTGTTAAGAGTTTGGGGAAAAAGAAATCAATGTGGGCTGAAGTAATTAGGGTAGATGGTCTGGATATGCAGGGAGATGGGGAAATGTTCTAGGATCAGCTGGAGGTAGAACAAATAAAGTCAAGAAAGCAAGAATAAGCAAAGAAGGGTAGGAATGGTTGTGGGAATCCTAAGGAATCCTGCATCACCGGAGTAGAAGGTGCATGTTAAGGAAACCTAAGAGTAAGGTTGGTGAGGTAAGATGAGCTCTGGTTATAGAGTATGTTGGAGATTAGGTAGAGAGGTACAAACTTGGTCACATGGAGATTTGCAAATGGGAAGTGCCCAATTGTAGATCACATTTACTTTGTGTAGATTATCAATCATCATCTTTAGAGTAACCAGCTAATCATTTGAGGGAAAGATAAAGTTAAATCCTTTCACATCAAAGTAAATTCTAGTTAAACTAAAGATTTTAAAATATAAACTAAAACCATAAAATATAAAATAAATACTTTTTTATTCAAAATCCCCAAAACAAATTACTAAAAAGAAAAACAGAACTAAATTTAGCTATCTAAAAATGTAAAATTTTGGTTGGAAGCAAAATACCAAAAAACAAACAGAAAAACTAAAATAATTGGAATAACTAGTCATATGTGTGCAAAAGATGAAGAGTTACTTTCACAAATAAAAACAATTCTTAGGAGTCAATATATAAAGGACAAATATGCCTAAAGCAAAATAGACAAAGGCAAAGAACACCAACCAGAGATTTTGTAGAGATGTAAGGATGATAGAAAAACATGAAAGGAGTTTACCACTCAACTTATGATTACTAAGGGGTTGGGGTAGGGGATCTGTAAAACAATAGTGAGTTAGAATTATTTTGGAGCTCATATGGGCAGAGGTGAAAAGATTGCTAGGATCAAGGACTGGTGAAAGTATGAAGTACAAAATAGTACAACTCTAGATGTACCATTTTTTTCACAATATGTACTTTGAAAATGTGGGTATTATTTAGTATAAGAGTCTACTTCAATTGATATATCCAAGGGGAAAAAAGTACACAAAAGCACATGTTCAGGAATATTAAATATAGTGTCATTTATGTTATTGAAAAACAACTAGTGACATAAATATCAATCAAAAAAGAGTTAGTACAATGCGTAGCTTGGATTACCAAGCAGCCATTAAAAGTAAAAATTAAGTTTTTGCTCTGTGAGCATGGAAAGATACCCAAAATATATGATTGAATTAAAAAAACACAAATTACAAATGAGTATGTATAATATGATTGAATTTTATTATTAAATGAGAAGAAAATACATGTCAGGGAGCACATAGGTGATGAATTTTTAAAAATAAATAACAGAAACAGATCAAAAAATTATGTACCAAAATTTAAAAGGAGGTTACATCTGTATGTTGGATTCTGGATCATTTTCTACTTTACTATCAGAATTTTTAAAGATGAACATGAATTGCTTTCATAATAATATAAATGATGTGGGGGGATGGGCAGGTGTTAAACTGTGTCCAATGGGAAACTGTGATTAAACCAAAGTAGGCAGTAAAGGACATTTATTCTATCACCGATTAACTGTGTTCACAAACTTCGGATTTTTGGCCTCTGAAGATGGGCTAGAAAGGAAGGTGAGGTAGGCATGTGCAGGATTAATGTCTCTCGCTTACCCAGGAAACAATGATAAGGGAATTCTAGGAGTGACGTGAGTGGCCCCTTCTGAGGAAAGGGGCTCACTAGTGCCTGCTCCTGGTCTGCCTTCACACCCCTGACTCACTGGCTGCCAGCCTCATTGAGACAAGCTCAGCCTCCGCCAGGTCTCCAAATCAGAAAACTTCAAGCACCCAGAAGGGGAGGCAGGCAGTGAGACACGGAGAAATGGTAAGCAATTTGTGTTTCTGAAGGATGTCTGTCTCAAAGAGCCCACAGATCCCTGCAGAACCAGGACCTGATCCACAGCCCAGTCAGTTCCAATTTTCTCCTCTCTCTTTTCAACACCAAAATGGTATTTCCCACAGTAACACAGGTCGAGCTTCATACACTGACATCCTTATGGTGACTACTCAACCTCCTGAGTCAAAGAGCTGAAGCAGAAACATGTCCTTATATGTTAAGGGAAAACACAACGTGAATTAGTGTGATATACAGTCAGGTCTATTCTGTATAAATTAAGGAGAGAAAATTTTTAAATGATTTTTGTTCCAAGTTCAGGCCCTTATCTTTCTTTCCTCTGTGTACAAGTATGTGACACATTTTACTCTTCTATGTCAATCTTTAAAAGGATAAAACTGGTTGTGTGTTATGGCTTTTCCTGGAAGCATTATCTATTAAAATGCGTCATTCATTTACAGAAATAAAAAAAATATTTTCCAGCTTTCTAGATTTTTATAGAAGGAAATATGGCACTTATTTATCTCATCAGGTAGGCAAAGAACAGTACAGCATGACTATTTTTATCCACAAGCACAGCTGACAAGGGGACATAAACAAGTCCTTTTAAGGATTTTTAAGGAGTGTTTTAAACGAGTGGATTTTATATCAATAGTCAACTCACTTTAAATTATATTTTAGTAATAGTAATGTATTTTGAAAATTCATGCCTAAAGCCAGTCTAAATCTCATATGGCTTTTGATACAGTTTCCAAATATATTGTGTTCGATATGACATTTTTATTATTGTGTATAAAAGATAAATGACTCTATATCAATTCTGTATTTCAACCAAGACTTCAATTTACTCATAATTAAGATGAGAGGTTTGTGGGTTTTTTAATGGTCTCTGGATAATTAGATGCTCATGCTGTAGATGATTCTGTTAGTCAAGAGACATTTAACCAAAGTATCTATAAGAATTGCCTTTTAGCTGCACTAAACTATTTCTGGATGGACACCAAAGAAATTACAGTCCCTATGTTAACTATTTGTTCAGTGAAGCTTAATGAATGACATCAACTTTCTTCTTTTTCTCTTTTCTACTCAATAAAAAACAAAAAAGAGAAAATTGTTGGTATAATAAACGTTGATTTTCATCAAAGTCAGTAACTATCAAAGATGACTTCCTTCCACATGGAAGGAAATACAGAGAAAAGAAGTGTTAACAATTAAGAGCTTTGTTTGCCTCCCAATTACGTAGTAATGTGTATGAATGACACACCTCTGTTACTGCAGATTTTGCCATCTGGAGATGTGCATCTTCGCTTGCTCTCCCAGGGGGTGATATCGCACTGGAATTCGCATTTATCTCCATGCCAACCAGCCTCACAGTAACAGTTTCCACAGTAACACTTTCCATGGCCTTTATCCAAAATGAATTTTATACAGTGAAGAGAAAAGCAACTTTAAAAGCAGAATTAACTTTCTATCCCTTCATGATCATTTTTGCCTTCTGAAATAATAGATCTGCTTTATACTCATTGCTTAAAATAATCAAATTATATAGCCTGTCCCTGAAACATTACAGTTATGCTTATACTTACGTAATTATACACATAAGCAAGTCAGAGTGTCCTCTAACTTGTCCTAGCCAGGTAGCTGCTTAAAATGAATGAATTTTAAAGAAATAGTATGAAAGACCGTGAAAGTCTATTACATTCCAATCTCAAATGTATGCATCAAACTCAAAAGCATTTAAGTATTTACTCTAAGGACAATTCTTGAATTAGTCATTAAAATATTTTATTTAAAATCAACTACTGAGAAACCAATGGTGTGTATTTACTTGGATGCACATTATTAATGACAGAACCATTTCTTAAACCAGAGGAAACGTTTCATCTTTTCATTCAACTGTATCCCACAAGCTGTTGTGTTCCACCACATGGAAAAGAGGATTTCAGCTAAGTCAATGTTTAGAACTCATTTAGACCAATGAAATATCATGGACCCTGGGTCTCACAGTCAAAGTCCCACAGTGTTTGTGAAGGGGACACAGATGATAGGTAAGGGCACCCCATCATTTTGTGTCCAGATACCACCACACCCTTTCAAACTGTTACCCTACTCCTTTGTACTTATGACCAAGAAATCTGCAATGAATTGTCCATATCTAGCAATCCTTCTACAAATTCCCAAAAGATGGCAATTCTATTGAGCTCAAAATCACTTTAACGTCCTCCCTTTTTGTAGTTATGCCACCCAAACATGAATGTATCTTTCTTGTTCTTGTAAGTATAACAAAAACCAGGGTCACACCGAACTTTGTTGTTTAGTCTATTTTTTCTGTAACATAGGTATTTATATTTTATCAGAGTCTATGGCTAAAGTCTTTGTACTTCTCTCTTTTTTCTCCTACAGGCATAATTCCAGAGGATTAATGGGAAACTGATTGTGAGGCTACTTTTCTTTCTAAACACTATGGCATTCTTGGCCAATGGCAAGAGCATCAGTAGGGTCTCTTATGCTACTCTTTTCCCTCAGATGAGACTTCCTTCAAGCCAACACAAATCAGAGAGACGAAGAGGAAGGCCAAGAGATGAAGAGAAACAATGCTCTAATGAGATATAGAGAAAGAGACCCACGCATACAATGCCATGTTTTATGTCTGAATGGGCTGTAACTGGGGAATCCATAAAAAAAAACCTCTTCTTAACCTAATATGATCATTTCTAACAAATTTAATTTTAATTACTTCACTTGAGTAAATACAAAAAGCTATCAAGCTATACATTTATATTTATAATTACATATTATAATTATAATATATGCATGTATTATACATTTTATTTATGAACTTAAAAATACCTCTGCATGTACATACACACAAAATATCACATTACAGTGCTATATCACAAGCCTTAGAAACTTGAGGGTTACCCTGGAAAAAGGCAAGACAACTGTGTACTAAAAGCTTTTCCTACAAGTCACTTATTTTTTTTAAGTTGATTAACTTCTTAAACCTCTGTAATTTCAGGAAATTTATCTAAGTTGCTGTATATGTAAGGGTTACTTTGACATTAACAAATGATCATAAATCTACATTCTTCACACCCAAAATCTTTATATATTTATGAAATTCAGTGTTCAATTAAAGTTTTACTAAAAAATCCTGAGGTAGAGGTGAAAAAGGAAAGAAAGATCATGTAAAGCTACACCTGTATGCACTTATGGAAAATTAATCAGGTATGCTCCTAACTCAAATGAAAATATTGTAACAAGACACATCTGAATAATTGAGATAAAATATAAGCTTCAGGACAATACACATTCCAGACAATAAACATCATTCTTTGCATTGTGTAAATAGATGGAGCAAGAAAATCTCATTTTGAATTGCTTCACTGATGGGCTGTAGAATGACTTCTCAACAGATTGGTTTTATGTGAATGGCAGGTAGAAAGATCTATACAAGCCCAGTCAAAGTCACCCCAGAGGATGTTTACCAGAGAGCTGGGGTCTGTGGTCAGAGACTTAGCACCATGAAATTGCTTAAGCCTCAAACAAATGGAAATCTAAATGAAAGGTTGGGAGTTAAACATTTCCTGTTTTGTTGTTTCAAGTTAAACGTTTACATTTACACATGCAAATAGACTTTGCTTTGGTGGCCTGCATCAGGACACATTGGCCAGAGCACATTCCCTTCCTCTTTTTTTATCTGAAATGAAACACCAGGAGGACAAATATATCATATTTGTAGGTGTATTTATCTAATTGTTCTAATTATTTTGGACTGAACCCTTTAACAGAATTCTCAGAGCAGCATCTAGCTTAGGTCACTGGCTTGAAAAAAGGTTTTTGCATTTGTTTGTTTTATCCTGGTGGGTGGTCCAGCAAGGAAACCAGAGAGAAAGAACCAAGCAGATCTAAAATAAGAGTATCTGGATGACCACAGGAATTGGAGCTATAATTTGTTTTTTTAACCAAAGGAACAGTTTGTCATGTTATTGACACTTTTTCTATGGTCCTCTGGTTCCTCCTGGCCCCACTGGCCCCTGATTCTCCCAAGGAAATACTTCTGAAATCACCCATTCTGCATACAGGATAGGATTCCATGGACTGGAATCTTGTCAGAGATAAATGAAATAAGCAATTGCTAATCAATAGAAAGATGGTCTCACACTAAAATAAACTATAAACAGCAGAGAAGAGTTTACCTAAACTAAAGGGATTCTCACTGCTGTCTACTTTCTTCCCTTGTGTCAGTCACGGTTGCAAATTGAAACCCTAGGAACATGCTTGCAGATAGGTAAGCAGAAGAGAGGGACACTATGGGTGGAGAGGAGGTGATCTTCTCCTGGAGCTCTATACTCCTGTGCATTGATGCAGTTCTCTTTGGTGTCGGGTCAAGAGCACAGTCTTTGGTGTCAGACAGACAGGAATATAAATTCCACTAGAATTGCTGGAATGACCCTGTGTAAATTACCTGATGAATGTGAACTATTTATTGCAGTGCTTGGCACTAGCAAGCATGCAATCACTAGTACAACAGAAAAAAACGATTTCAATAATGGTGGTACATAGAAAAGATCATGAAAAATGTTCTCTCTCTCTCTCTCTCTCTCTCTCTCTCTCTCTCTCTCTCTGTGTGTGTGTGTGAGTGTGAGTGTTGGGGGATGGATAAATTTTAGGCTAATAAGGCTGTTGGCCTTGTGTCCTCAATAGGACATGAGACTATTTAAAGGCTAATGATTTAGAAAGGAAAATCAAACGAAATGAAAACATGCAATTGAAAGATTGGGAGAAAAGAGACAATAAAAGCAGCTAAGGTGAGAAGAGGTCCAACTAGGACCACCTCAGAACTATGTAGTTGGCCTGTTTGTCATACAAACTGGCTCTCTTCTGGCAATAATCTGATTTTGCATTTAAAAAGTACAAGCTATTCTCAATGCCTTAGTCTAACTTTCCTAATATAAAACATTTTCCAAATAAACATAGGTTCAGACTAAATTAGTAAACTTAGTGCAGAAATGTATAGAGAGATAAAAATACAATGAAACAAAAAATCAAGTACTTTATTAATTTCTGCAGTCCTCAGTTAATATACATACCTCCACATATTTCTTCTGTTTCATCATCTATGCATTCTCTATCATCACACTCACAAAATTTACCATAAACAAGTCCATTTCCATCTGAATTATCACACTTACACCTGCCACAGTGACATGTACCTAAACCATTAAAACAAAGCAAAAATCATTTGTCAAATGCATACAAATTATAATCAATGAGTATTAACCTCTTTCACAGAAATACAAAATTCAAATCAATTTAATATTTATTTGAATTATGCACTTTTGTGGGTATGATGAGACAGATAACAAGACATTCTTTCTTGAGATTATTGTAGTACAGAAATTATATTTTCTAGCACAGCTATTATGCTTGGCCTCTAATAGTTTCATGAATGTAAATTTGACCTCCTAAGTGCTGATTACACCTGGGTCGGAAGTGAACTAAAGCAGAAAATTCTAAGCTTTGTCAGGGAAGTAACCTTGCTTATCTTTCTCACCAGTATTTATTCAATGCTTTGCATAATACTTGAGCATACTATTTATGTAATAAACATTTATGGAATTCATTATCAAATGCATAAATGAAAAATGTAGATGCCCATAATAATTTCACATCCACAGTGTTGAACTGATACACATATTCTAATGACAAGGGACCAGAGTGGCTTCCTTAGGCATAGAAACCTAGGACCTCATCAAAACCACAGGGCAGCTCAGGATGAGAGGCACTGAAGTCATCTGGTCTACCATACAACACATACTCAGCCAAGTTTGCAGAGTTGAGTACAACCCCTGAGAGTAATTTCTTGACAGTAAAACAGCATTCAAGTGATATTGAGAGGTTGAAGGTTCATTTGAGAAACTTCCTTTTTAATACTCATTTTTCAATTTTTAATCGATCATCACAATATTCAACATAAATGAGACCTTACCACTTACCAGACAACACCCTAGATTCTGGAAATATAACAGGAGATTAACTCAGTCAAATGCTCCTCTCAGAGTTTTATATGAGCAGAAGTTAATGTGATAAAATAAATGGAGAAGTGCAAAGTGTTGCAAAAGCACTTAGCAAGGGGATTTAACTGAGACCTGGAGGTCAAAGATAGGGTCCCTGGAGACTCAGTAGCTTTTATTTAAGCTGAAAACTGAAAACCAAGCCAAAAAAAAAGCTAAGAGAAAAAGTGGCATGAAAAGAATAAGGCAACTAAAGGTGCAGTTTATAGAAGTCTTATAGGTTATGTTACATATTCCCAACTGTAGTCCAAGAATAATGAGAAGCCATAGAAACATTTTCAGCAATGGAGTCATGTGATCATTTATGAATTTTTATCAGATTGCTCTAGTTGTCATATGAAGAATACACTGAAATGAGGGAAAGGTGGATATGAGGAAAGAATTATTATATTTGTCTGCAGGAAAGAAGGTAGAGGCTGATTAGGGTGATGGCAGTGAGTTTAGAAAGAAACAAACACCTTTTTTCCCTTAAGAAGAAACAGACAAAACCTGGGACCAAGGATGATACTGATATTTGACTTGAGCTACCGGATATTGGAGATTCTGTATGTGACCTACTGGAAAGAGCACGGATTTAGGACTAAGGTAGTGTGTAGCCAAATCCAGGTTTTAATTCCCACTAGCTATACCTTCTTGAGGTCATTACTTTCATCCGTAACTCTCAAATTACTTATCTACAAATAATATCTACCTCATAGAGCTGCTGTGAGGACCAAGTAATAAATATATCACCCAATCATCTTTCTAAAAATACTACTGTGTCTAGTACATTGTAGGCATTCAGAAAACTTTAGGTTCTTCCTTTTCTCCCATTAAGATGCCTAGTATATTTCTCCAGATACACTTTATATTTTATGGGTGCCACAATATCCTCCTTTCATACCTTCTGCATGATTCTGTTACTCCAGTCACTTGAAATTTGCTATTATCTGTAAGACCTTTTTATCTTATAGTCGCATATAAATGGGTCCATTTTACAGAATTTGAGCTTGTTCTTTTTCTCCCTTGAGAATGCATGTGTGAATTTTACTTTTATTAAACTTCATTTTCTTGTGTGTTTTTCCCAAAAAAACTATTTTAATTTATAAAAATTCATTTCAAATCTAATGTTATAATTCATGGTATTGACTCATCTCAGTTTTTTTTCTTTAATTATCACCCTTCTTTTTCATTTTCACATTTATTAATGCTGTCTTTCAACCCTCCACATATGCATTCATTAAATTTTCTTGTTGCCTATTATATTATTGGCAAGCTAGTAGGTGCTATAGGAGTGAATAAGATGAATAAAATTAAAACAAAGAAAATCACAGACCAGGAAGAAGGAGCTAGATGATCAATAATTTACACAGGGGTGGGCAAAAGAAGGTTTATGGTTGTAAAACATAAATAATAAGATAATAAATAATAACACAAGAATAAACTTTGTGTTTCACATACTCACAACTGTAAACTTGCTTTTGTATGTATATATACGTATATATATAAAACCAGATGATGCAAAGGCATTTGCAATAGGTTTGTGCCAAATGCTTTGTAGGAAGTATAAACCTAAATCTTAGTCTGGCTCTGTGAAAGAGGAAAGGCACAATAAAGGAGTAAATTCTAGAGTTGGCACTTGATACAGAGATGGAAATTTCAACAAGTACAGATGAAGAATAGACTTGCGATGTTGAGGAAAGAGCTTGAGCTAAGGAATACGAATGGAAAATTAAAGAACAGTGAAGCATCTGGCCTGAGTTCGGAGAAAAGGGTAGGTTGAAGGCAGATAGTAGAAGATCAAGACTATTGGTGAAAAATTTTAGAACTTATCTGTTGGAATTCCTGGAGGCTTCATGGTTTGGGAGTGAGGTGTAACATCGGACTGTATGCAGTAGTTATTTTCAGGAGAGATGGGAAGGAACAGTCTCTTCCTCTGAATTCTACAACTTCTCACTGACATCTCCCACAGTCAGGCTCACTCCCGTCCACACATCAGAACCATTCCTGGCTGATGTGGGAAGTTTACAACAGCTCAGAGACTTCCTGTCTCACCTATCAAGTAGAATTCATAATCGAGGCTCCAAGATATGGCATATGGAAGATCAGGCAAAAGTGCCAGACACTTGTGTTCATGCTATGTCATCCTGTTTCTTTTTCTTGGTTGTCAATTAACTTAGTTTCTAGGCTTGGTCTGCTTTATGCTAGATTATTTTAGCTGACTTATCATTCTGACTAATATAACTGTCTCTGCCTAGGATGACTTCCTGTCGTGAACATTAGCCTATACCCTTGTGCAATGGCATCATGCTTCACTTCACCCTGAGACTGTGCTTGCCTTTCTGGGCCCCTACAGAGTCAGGGGACTCTGGGACTTTGTTAGTCCCCAGCTCCATCTTAGGCTGCCCTTCAGTATTATGCCCATTCCATTTATCTCTTTTCCCCATTCTGTTCCAAGTAACATCCTACAAACCACACTGTAATACAAAGTGAAAAGACTAGTAGAGAGAACTCATAGGCTAATGCAATTTGGGGGAAGTAGTCCTGAACTAGGCTGATAGAAATAGACATTAAAAGAAAGAGAGGTGAGAATGAGATTGTCAAAGTAAACTTGAAAGGCTTAGATACTGAAAGGAAAGAGAGGAAGAAAAGATTAAATCTAATATTGAGCTTGAATTTACATTTTGGCCCAGCAATTTCACTTCTAGTAATTTACACTGAAGACACAACTCCAAAAATTTGAAAATACATATATACCAGTGCATTTTTGCATTAATATTTGTAATTTCAAAATAGTGGAAACTGCCTAAATGCCCAAGCATAGGAGATTCATTAAGCTATGTCAGCTGCATGGAGTTGCATTTGGATAATGAATGAGGAAGGTTTCTTTGTGCTGATATGGATTGAATTCCAAGGTATAATGTTAAGTGGCAAAAGCAGAGTGAAAAAGAGCACTTATAGCATGCTACCTTTCGCATAGGAAAAACTGAAAAATAATAATTACCAAAAATAAACACAGACACAGATGAAGCAGAAACCAATAAAGATAATTACCTATAAGGTATGAAGGGAAGCAGGATGAAAGGTTTAAGGAAGAGAGTAATGATTCACAGGCTCTTTGGAAAAGTGGTTGATTCCAAAGTTGCTGCAGGACAGGAGCAATATGACTATGAAATATTTTATTATGCCAGAAAGTAAAGAACTATTAAAACAAAACAAAACAAAACAATGGAGGCATGTCACTGGGACAGAGAAGCTAGTTTGAAGGGGCTCCAACTGTCTAGTCTGGGATAATCTGAGCACTAGAATGATTATATACAGTAATAAATAATAAACCACTGAAATAATAAGAATTGTGATCCTAGTCTGATAATAAATCACTAAGCAAATGATTAACTGGTAGATGAGAAAAGACTCTCATTTGTGGTAGAATGTTGAGTGCCAACTGGTAAATATAGAGGGAACTTTGGAGTTTGGAAATCATCATTTTTCAGTCATAATTGTAAACACTGGAACAGGTGAGTGTCGCCCATGTATAGTAAATTGGGATATCTTATGCCTTGGGATATCTTATGGTTTCAAAATGTTTCCCCACAGACTGCTCATTTTTGACAATGGTCAAACCAGTAATTACAGAGCTCAGACATCAGACAACACCTTGACCAAGTGATCATAATTAACCTGGCCAGGGAGAGTAGATGGATATCATGTACTTACAGAGGACACATCCTAAGAACACATAATCATCTATCTAGTATTTCAGCTAAGAATGTTCAACATGAATCAGATAAACCTGAAATGATTTAAATTCTATTTAAAAAGAAGTTGGGGACAATTTTCTTCAAAATCATCAATACTACAATGCCATCCATCATCTGTGGAAATGGTCCAGATTAAAGGAGGCTAAAGAGAGATGATAACTAAATCTAACAGTACCTTTAGACTGAATCTTATATAGAGGTAGTAGGAGCTATAAAGGACATTGTTGGGTCAATTGAAAAAAACTGGAATATGAACGGTAGATCATATAAAAATATTATATCAATGTTAAAAAATATAGGGGTACAGATATCTGAGACATGTGTTTTGTAGCTTATTAAATGTTTTTATCTATTAAAGGAATTCTGTAAATTTTCTTCTTAAAGATATCTTAATGTTTAGATTTCTTACGTTGGAACATGTTTGGATTCCTAAGTTAAAATCTATTTGTTATTGATGTATTATTAAAAATAAAAAAATAATGCCCTGAATTTAACTTGAAAACAAAATAATAAATCCAAAAAATAAAGAACAAACAAATTAACAAAAGTCAAGTCTTACTACTTAAAGAGGTTTGGAAAGTATAAAGTTTTCAAAACAAAAGAAGCTGTGTGAGGGCAAGGGGCTAAGTGAGGGTGCACACATTTAGAGGGTTGGGTGTTATGAACTGGAAGTAGAGAAATCCTACTAAGAGGAAAGAAAAGACTGAAGTGCTGAAAGAAGCAAGAATATAAACAACACAAAAAGTGACCTGACTGTTGAGAGCATTTGTCATGGTCCCTGATTGGTCCACTCACACCTTGCATTGGGTATGGTCCTGATTTCTATGAGCAAAACAACCTCACTGCACTTAGCCTGCACAGAGCAATTTGTTGCAATCAAAAACTGTGGAAAGGTCTTAGCTCAGATTGCAGGAATCAACCAACAAGATGAGCTTCAGGAGGGAAGATACTCATTCATGTAGTCAAATCCATGACTGTAACAGAAAGAACAATGGCTCCGACCCCTGGATCTACATAAAAATTACACAAGAGCTTTAAAAATCAACTATAGCCCAGCCGGCATGGCTCAGTAGTTGAGCATCAACCTATGATCCAGGAGATCATGGTTCGATTCTGGGTCAGGGCACATGCCCGGGTTTCTGGCTCAATCCCCAGCAGGGGGCATGTAGGAGGCAGCTCATCAATGACTGTTTCATCATTGACATTTCTGTCTCTCCCTCCTTCTCCCTTCCTCTCTCTCTGAAATCAGTAAAAATTTATATATTTTAAAAATCAACTATAGTCCAGACCACACCCTAAGACAACTGAATCACAGCCTCTAGTTTAGGACACAGGCATTCTGAAGTTCAACCAGGTTGAGAAAAGCTGACTTTGAGGCTCCACAAGCCCAAATGTTAAAAGAGTATCTAATTATAGTAATACTGGCTGAAAACCATTGAAATGGAAACTGTAGTGTTTTTTTATTGTTTTTTTTTTAAATAGGATTTTGGTAATTAATTTTAACAGCTTCTCTGTGAATTTCTAAAAAATATTTTTAAATGATTTCTATAAGATATAAAAATATTTTGGCCAAAAAAAAAATCTTGCTGTCACTATATTCTTCAATGAGTTTCATATCACACATCAGAAACTTCTATTTAATTTAAAAGGTTTGGTTCTATTTGATGGCTAAGGTATAAATTCAAAGCACCCTTGATCTGTAACAGAAAATAATTAAGTTGGTTTATATAAATCCTTTTTCAAAGATTTAATTCAGCATTCAAAATCAGGGTTGACAATTTGCTTCAAATATTATCGGGGTGTTGTTCCAGTGAATATCTTACTTGAAAGAGGCATTTGGAACAGCTGGAGAATATCAAACTTGCCACTCTCAGCAAGATGACATTTTTTTCTATTGATTTTCTGAATTTCATTTCTAAAAAAAATACTCAAAAGCAGTCTCATTCAGATTTCAACATTTCTCAACGCCTACATACTTCCATTAAAAACCAAAATTTTATTATTTCACTTAAGAACATTCATAGGATGAAATTCTTACCTGCATTAGAGCAGATGATATCTTGAGAATTCTTACACATTTGGTTACTTTTTTTCTTTGTCAGGTCACAATTACTTGGGTACTGGCAAGCATTCCCAGACCATCCTTTGTCACATTTGCACTTTCCACAGTCACACTTACCATGGCCTGAGGATTTAACAACATCCAGTTAGACTCAAATTGTTAAAAAACAAAACAAAACACACACACATACACAAAAACATTATTGTAACTAAAAGCCTTAAGGGTAATGTTGGTTCAGGACTGAGCTATAATAAATTCAAACACATATATATTAGAGTGACTAAAGGGTAATGTTATTATAATACAGTATAGTGGAGTATGTAAATTTTATTTAAATAACCAACTTTGATAAATCATACTAAAACATTAATTTATAGAGACATTAGGATAGATAATAAATGAGAAGCATAATAAACCAAGTCAGAAAATTTAGCATAGAAAAAAACATATTCACCTAGTACCTCCATATTGTAGAGACAAAAGCCCAGTGAAAATTATTTTATGTAAGTACATTTTATAGCACATAAAACTACAAACTCGGGGTAAGAAATCTTACATGAATCTCCACTAAACCAAACTTGGCGTTATGTTTATTTGAATCTAACATGTAATAAAATCTTATAGATATATAAATACCACCTTGGGTAAGATTGACATGAACGTTAAGTATATCTCTTGTTTCTCAATGAGGAAATTTGGTTCAAGAATCCAAAGGATAAGACCAATATTCATTTACTGCCACAGAAATTTCTCAACCTTTCTTGCTCTCAAATCAACGTTCTGCTGTTTTTATTGTGATCATTAATTTTATTAAATCCTGCTTGATGAAGTCTACTAATGTTTTCGTTGGTTGTATATTAGCCTGACTGAAGTACAAAATATATACAATCCTTGGCCCTTGTCCTTGAATAATTTACAAATTCAAAGTTGAGACTGATATATGAAGATAATTTCTTGTCAGACTTTGTATTAAGTTGAGCAATATAGTCTATGACCTATAGAAATAAAAAAGGAGAGACTTTCTGGACTTCTTTGACCTTTAAATCGGCCTCAAAAGGTGAGAAGAGTTTGAATAAATTGCAGGGAGAGTATTATTATATTACTCAATACTATTGTGTCTTAATGCCTGAAATTCATAGACCACAATGGAATGGAATCATTGATTTGGTGCCAACAGTCATTCAGTGTGGCAGCCAAAATCCACATGATGAGGTCCAGATGGTCCGTGAGAATGAATGGCTCAGAGGTGTCCCATTTGGGCATGTTCGGCAGAGCCTGCATCTGTGATTGGCTATGACTTTAAAACTCCTCTGCGTGTGTCCCAGTCCATGTAAATGTTTCTATTCCTGTTGCATTTTTCAAATTAATTATTCTATTTCACAAACAAAACCTTGCATGCACCCTAATTGCAATTCACTTCATCCAGCACACATTACTGTCACATTGATTGTATCATTTTGCATTCCTGTCTGGCCCTACATGATAACGGTAATCTCGGCCAACTTGGTATCATTCACAAACATAACTGATCTCTCCTGCCAACCACCCAGTCTATTTATAAAAGTATTAAGCCAAATTCTTGAAGGAGTTAAGCCTCTTTGGTAAATGAAGTGTTTTGGTAACTGTTAAGGACTCTTAAACAACATTAGTGTATTAGGTTGAACCACATGAAATCATCACTTTTGTAAGTTGAATATCAGCTATTTCTTATGGTTTGTCCTTATAAAAAGGCTTATATCAACAATGATAATATAAATTATTTAGAAGATAAAGGATTATGGTAGTAATAATTTGTTAAATCTGGAATAAAAGAATACTCAATCTTGTTTTATATTGGATGGGACACCTTATTTGGAGATAAATATATAACATTTTTATTTATTTTTATTTTAAATGTGTCTTTACTGATTTTATAGAGAAGAAGGTAGAAAGAGAGAAATAGTTGAAACATCAATGATGAGAGAGTCGTCATTGATCAGCTGCTTTCTGCACGCCCTGGACTGAGGATCGAGCCCGCAACCCGGGCATGTGTCCTGACCATGAATCGAACCGTGATCTCCTGGATCTTAGGTTGATGCTCAACTGCTGTGCCTCGCCCATCCTGGCTATAATATTTTTAGAATGAAAATTATCTGCAGACTATTTTTACTCTTTATCCACAGTTAGTAAGAGCTTTGTCAGACCTCAGAAAATAGGGCTGCTGTATTGTTGTGGTAATCTCCATTAAAGTGTCAATAACATAGCTTTGGAAAAGATCCATTTTTCAAAATAACTTTTCCATTGTATATTGGGTTTCTGAGTCTTCCATACAAAGTGCTACAAAATGAATGGCTTAAAAGAACAGAAATAACTCCCTCACAGTTCTGGAGCCCAGAAACCTGAAAACAAGGTGTTAGCAAATGGGTTCCTTCTGGATGATCTTAGGAAGAAACTCTTCCACACCATTTTCCTAGACACTGGTCTTTTTCTACAAATTTGGTGTTCAGTGGCTTCTGACAGCTTAAATCCAACCTCTGTTTTTGGCTTCATATGTTTTTTTTCCTCTGTGTGCCTGTGTCGTCATATTTTTCTACATAAAAGTGCAGTCATTGGATTTAGAGCCCATCCTACTTCAGTATGACCTCATCTTAACTTGATTACATCTTCAAGGACCCTATTTTCAAATGTCAAAATCAAAGGCTCTAGGTGTTAGGACTCCACATACCTTTTAGGGGAACATAGTTCAACCCTCAACAATTGCAAATAATATATCCTAATTATTTTCTTTCCTAACTTAAATTCATATGAAAAATGGGGCAATTTTTTTCTCCTATATATGAAAACAAACTAGCTAAGGCTGCCAGCAAGCCCCCACCCGCCCTCCACATTTCTATCCTACACTGGGAGGAGCCTGAAAACTTTTATAGACACCCAGGGTTAAATCCACATTTGGTTCCACAGTTCTGCTGGTGCCTCCCCTACCCTGTTCTTCCCACAATAGTTGCTCCTTAACCACAAGCCCAGCCTAAAGACAAGTCCATAGACCAGGCGAAAGACACAGCGGGCTCTCAAAGAGAGTTGGGGAACTTTGGGATAAAGAGTCCCAGATCCCAGACACCTCAATCTAGGAGAGCAAAGATGGCAAGCACCAGTGTTCCAGGTGGCCACATCCCCTCGGTTTCTCAGACATACTGCACCATCCTGGCCTTGGGAATAAATGGCCAAGAAGAGGTAGAGCAGAACCCGTAAGTCATGAGGTCCAGAACAAGGCTCCAGTTGCACAGGTCAAAGGATGGCACCTGCCCAGGGCTACATGAAATCCTAACCAGAGAAGCATTTACCATTCCTGGCTGTCTAGACCCATGATTTTCAATCATTTTTATCTCATGACATATGCAAACTAATTACTAAAATTCTGCAGCACACCAAAAAATATATTATCTGTTTTGCTAACCTGACAAAAAAACACACAGGTATAATTTTGATTCATTCACACCGGTAGGCTACTGTTGTGTTGGCTGTTATCATTTTTTAATTTGACAATCTAAGGGAAAAGAGGTCAGTGTCCCTGACTACATAGGTATTGCATGTTTTAAAAATTCTTGTGGCACATGTTGAAAATCACTGGTCTAGACCATTCCAGTACTGCTTCTTCTCCAGATAAGTCAATTTCCACAACTACAAAATGCAGTCTTCAAATAAATAATCCAACATGCTTGACAATAAATCTGTTTCCCTTCAAATAAGTTCCTAAGGAATCAAAAGAAAACAAACACACCAAACAAGAATGTCAGAGAAATGCCAAAACAACTCCCAGCCAAAGTAATGAAGATGGAAAAGTAAAAGGCTATTGTTTCCAGGGCTGTCAGTGGTGTAGGGAAGAGAAACCACAGTGGAGAGTAAAATCCAATAGTTTAGTCTCCTTTTCAGCTAAGAATGGGGAGGTCTGGCTGGCTTTCTCCAGTGCTTCCCAGTAAGCCAGGGCCTTAATCTCCACTGATAGGAAAAGGCATTCTCCAAACACAAAATACAAATTTGTATTTTTTAATTAAACAATGAAACAGCAGCAGTATCACCATTCTTTTGTGATCCCTTTTACCTGGCTACTGCAAAGGCAGGGGTGATTAACTTACTAAAATACATTAATACCCAATAGAGGAGAGTAGATGTTATTTATTTTTAAATAAAATAAAATTTCAAAATGGAAATAAAGACTTTATCTGTATTGAAGAACTTCTACAAATCAATCAGCTTTTTCTAAATACCAGTGAAAAATAATTATGCCTTTCTTTGGTAAATATATGGAAGAAAAAAATAAAGATGGAGGAGACTGCCCTTATCTCTCTTTTTGAAGTTTACTGATATTTTGGATGGAAATAAACTGCCAAAATGAATGTGTTTATTGGATTAGTTGTATATCTTTGGCTTCAATTCTCTTGAAGTCTTAAAAAAGGTAACAAGTAGATTAGATAGATAATAGACTGGGTATAGTAATAGAATGAATGGATGAAAAAGATGTGAATATTATTCAGCCAGGAGAAAGAAGAAAATCCTACCATTTGGGAAAACATGGATAGACCTTGAGGGCATTGTGCTAAATGAGATAAGTCAGAGAAAGACAAACACTGTATGATCTTACATGTAGAATCTAAAACACAAACAAGCAAGGCCAACAACAACAAAAGCGAACTCAGAAGAAAAGATCAGATTTGTGGTTATTAGAGGCAAACAATGAGGAGTGCGTGAAATGGGTGCAGGGAGTCAAAAGGTACCAACTTTCAGTTGCAAGTGTGTGCTGAGGATGTAATGAACACGTCTACAGCTAGCAGTGTTACATGGTATAGTAGAACGTTGTTAAGAGAGTAAATCCTAAGTGTTCTCATCACAAGGAAAACAACTTTTTCTTTCTCTTTTTCTTTGTATCTATATGAAATAATGGATATTAACTCAACATACTGTGGAAATCATTTCACAAAATATATGTAAGCCAAGTCATTATGCTATACATCTTAAACTTACACAGTGCCATATATCAATTATATCTCAGTGAAACAGCAAAAATCCTGATTATTCATTATTATTCATTACTACTGACAACAATTTTATCATATAGAAGAGGACGGATGTTCCAAAAATTATCCTGGGTGTCAAATTAGCTAGGAATGCCACTGATGGAGCCTTGTGGTAACCCTGAAATCTGAGCACCCAGCTGGCCCTGCAAATCTATTTGTTTTGGTCAAATATTCCCAAGACCTGCATTGTGTTCTATTTTCCAGTAGGTTCAAACATGCTCACTTAATAACAGACACATTCAATTTTTCTCCTTTCTTTCTGAGCTACTATAGATTCCCTAGCCTTTTGTAGGTACAAAAAAACAAAAGAACTAACTATGCCACATCTAGAATTCTAAGAAAAGATTGTGAAAGAATTCCTTACATAATATTACAACTATCATGGTTTGTGATAGAAACTTGACCATTTTCAGGATAGGGCACCAATCCCTTGTTTGCTTCTCAGGCCAACAAAAAATGACTTAGCCTGCTTCTCATTCCTGAGAACATTATAATGTGAACACTAAAAGGATTCTGTGTAAGTGGGACCTTTTCCCTAGAAATTAAAAGGTCTGGACTCTCCTCCTGTCTGGATGCTAACCTTGGTCAGGAGAATGGAAAATAAGAAAGAAAAACCAGTAATAACGGGCTTCCAGGTACCAAGATAGTACTTTATATAGGCTAGCCTATCTAATTTCCATAATGAAACAGATTTTGTTCCTGGGTTTTACAAATAAAAGGTCTAAAGTATAATTCGCTTGCTCAAAGTCACATAGTTTGCCCGGCCGGGCGTGGCTCAGTAGTTGAGCGTCAACCTGGGATCCAGGCGATCAGGGTTCGATTCCCGGTCGGGGCACATGCCCGGGTTGCGGGCTCAATCAATGACTCTCTCATTATTGATGCTTCTATCTCTCTCTCTCCCTCTCCTTTCCTCTCTCTGAAATCAATAAAGATATATTTAAAAAAAAAAAAAAAGTCACATAGTTTGTAAACTGAAAGCTATGTTTTCCCCATTACAACCAACATTATCTGTTTAGTTGCACAACAACAGTTGCACTACAATAGACTTAACAGAACCCTTTTGTTCTAGGAAAGGTGTTTTTAGCTTTTGTTGTTTCTTTTGGGGACTCACATGCATGGAATTGGATAATTCATCATACTTGGGGAAAGAACTCTAACAGTAAAATTACCAGCTTTACTATTTAAAATGAAAGAACGCTAGAGCTGGCAGATAAAAGAATTCAGGAATCTAAACCTCGGTGTGCTCATCTGCAAAAATAAGAGTTGGACTAACTAACCCCAAGATTCCTTTCATCTTGAAAATTCCATGCTATAGCCTCAGTTATTTTATTTGTCTCATAACAAAGTGGTTTCTTCAAATGGTCACAACATGTTAATACAAGATAATGGCCATAGACATTATAAATTCTTCAACAGCTGACTTTGTCACCTTCAACAGGTTAGCCAATCTTTGAACTTTTCAGGCCTCATTTTTTTTTGGGGGGGGGGCTGTAAGTCAAAAATGTACATCTCTCAGTATTTCTTGAGGGCTGCAGGACATGTCACTTTAAGGGAGCATTATGAGACCTGTCTCTCCTACCCTGTTTCTTCCACATTTCCCAAGAAGTTGGTGCTCCCTTCCCTCTCTGAAAAGCCATGATACTAAGAGCCTAAGCTGTATTTCTCAGGTGTCTAGAGAAGGAAAAGAGAGAGGAAAGACCACTCAACTAGATGACAGAAGTGCTCAGTTTTCTTTTCCTTTTTCTAGCTTCCAGTTATAAGATTTTATTCATCAGAAAGCTTTAGAGAGATTCCTTCACTTTTATCTGCAATAAAAAAATCTGTAAAGAGCCCTCATTTCCTTTAGTTTTGGCCTTGGCCTTTTGTCCTCTGTTGGGTTCTTTATTCAGGAGGGTCAATATCAAATACATCAACTGACAGAAGCCATTCAAACCTTAGAAAGTTAACATCCAACAATGATATTTCTTAGTCAGTGGAAATGAACTTTAGCAAACTGGAATCTAAGAATTTCAGAATATTGAAACCAGAGCAGGAGACCTTGGATTAGTCAAATCCCTTCATTTTTATGGGGGGGTGTATTACTGGCCATAAAAAGGAATGAAATCTTACCATTTGTGACAACACTGATGAACCTAGAGGATATTATGCTAAGTGAAATAAGCCAGACAAAGACAAATATCATATGATATCATTTATATGTGGAATCTAAAGAACAAAATCATGAACAAACAAAAAAAAATGAAGCTCCACCCTTACTATTAACTTCTTCCACATTATAAATATGTGTGACAAATAATCTAACCAATGGAGATATATGTATATGTGTGTTTACATATATATGTGTGTGTGTGTGTTCATATATATGTGTGTTCATATACATGTGTAAGTGTATGCATATATGAGGTTCTAAACTTTGTCTTTTAATATGGTTCCCAAAAGTGAAAGCCTGAATGATAAGATGGCATTTAGCATCCCTCCCAATGTTGAGATTTTCCAGAACTTTTTGTATCTGTTTTTGATAAATATTAATAAAATTCTTCATCTATTATGTTAACCTTCTTCATCTCAAGTTCCACTGGTTGTTCATAGAGCAAACTCTGTGTATGTCCTTATTTCTCATAACATTAAAAAATTGTGCATCAAAATGGAGACAATTCTCTCCTCCGTGAGGCAGTATAACACAGGGCCTCAGTGTGCAGGCTCCAGAGACAGACGAACTGGGTTCTATGACTTGCTAGCTGGTTAATCTTGGGCAAATATTTAATTAGTTTCCTCGGGCTTCCTTAACAAAGTACTACAAACTGGGTGACTCCTAACAAGAGAAACAAATTCTCTCACAATACTGCAGGCTGTAAGTTATAAATCCAGGAGTCAGCAGGATCCTGGGTACTTGAGACTCTAAGTAGAATCCTCCCTTGCCTTGTCCTAGCTTTTGGTGGGAGCCAGCAATCCTTGGAGATCCTTACCTTGCAGCTGCATTACTCCAATTTCTGCCTCTGTTGTCACATGCCTTCTCCCCTTATGTGTTTGTATGTGTCTCTGTGTCTCTTCTCTTCTACTTATAAGAAGAATAATCATATTGAATTAGGGACCACACTACTCATGTATAACCTCATCTTAACTCATCACATCTGCAACGACCCTATTTCCAAGCAAGGTCACATTCTGAGGTAATAGAGGTTAGGATTTTTCAACATTATCTTTTTTAGAGGACACAATTCAATCCATAACACCTCTCATTATCTCTGCTTTATCTGCAAATTGTGGATAAAATAATAAAACCTATCTCCAGGGTTTTTATGGGAATAGAATGAGTCCATCCCCATAAATCAGTTAAAATACTGCCCATCAATAAAATGTTAACTATTACACCCTATAGTAAAGGTATTGGGAGAGCAGGTCACCCTAATACAACTGTCATGATAATCACAATCCTAAACTTAAGTGCAGAGTAAAAAGTGGATGTTAAGTGCAAATTCTAACTCATGTTTCTCCCTCTCCCATACTGCACAGAAAAATCCCTGATCCAGTACTAATCGTGCATCTGGGTTACAGGGATAAGAACTTTTCCTGGAGAAGTCCATATTTCACAAAACTAATAGGCAAACTGGCCAACAAATTAATTCAATGAATGACTAATTGTAGCTGAATAATAATTTAAACACTTCAAAGTGCTAACCAATTTGCTCTCAAATACACACACACACATACACACACACATATATACACTTAAATACATACCTATGTATATGTGTGTGTGTATTTTTTTAAGGTTCCTAAAACTTCCCCACATTCATACTAGACTTTGGCATTAGATGCCTTTGGGAAAGCATCTCATACAAAAAGCAGCAAAAATGTTGATCTTTTCTTTTCAGCTTCAGAGCAAAGGTCCTGACAAACTGGTAGTTTCCAAAATGTGGCGGTCATCATTCAAGACATGAACAAGAAGGTATGTGGGATGCAAAAAGAAAACAACTATAATTAATATTTATGCTTATTTTGTTTTTAAAAATTGTTACTTTATATATTTTATGTGTGCAACTTATTGATAAGAAATACATCTATATAAATTATAAATGAGTACACATATATATGGGTAAATTCATTTTTTAAAAGGTATGATTAAGGTTTTGAGACAACTGATTAAAGCAATAGATTTGTAAAATTATAAGGAAGATCTATTTCTTAAACTAGGTGGTAGAAAACAATATCATTTTTTGGTTCTTTTTGTTACCTTTTACCCTTCAAGATAATATTTCACTCAAAAAATTCAAAAAGAAAAAACATCTGTCCAAATCAATACTCCTATAAGTAATGATGTTAAAGAGTTTCATTTGGGGACTTCAGTGGCAGGAGATGTCACAAGCCTGAATCATATCCATAAGATCCTGCATGGGGGAGACAGTGTAATATAAATCTTTACAGCCTGAGGATCTATGAAGAGCTGGATAGAATATACTTGATTATCTGAATGAAAGGACACTATTATTCGGAAAAATATATGCTGAGCCAGTATGCAAGGTTCTAAGCAGAGCTATGAATTGTGTAGGTCTCCAGGGAAGGGGCCTGTCCCCTGCCCCCTCCAGAACACAGACAGACAAGGAGAATAGGACACAGACAGACAAGGTTGGAGATCCAACTGCACATCTCTGGAGAAGCTTTGCAAATTCTGTCTGGACCAGCTTGGACCAGTTTCAATAGAATAGAAAAGGTTGTGAAGGCCCCAGGTATCTGACACAGGCCTTGAAGTGTCCTGCAGACTTAGCAGGGCACAGGAGGGCAATCACAAATTTTTGGAGAGGGAAGGTCACTAGCTGAAGAGGACTGAGGTTAAAATGAGCTCCACTGCATTACTAAATTCCAGTGGGATTATAAATGCTCCTGCAATCAAAGATTCTAAAACATGCTTGAGAGTTTTTATAAAGTCTACTTTTTATAAAATGTACTTTTAATAAAGAGCTCTTGTATTGTTCCTTTATTAAGTCTGTACAATGGCTAAACTAAACATCATCTATGATCATCTCATGATCTTCAAATATTATGATCAAACAATTCTCTGGAATGCTATTTTCTCCTATTCTAACTAAAAAGGAGCAGATGGCAATGATTTATTTATTTCCTTCTCACTTAGTTCAAAAATTAACAAACATTTGTATGTTCAGTTAACTTTATTGTAAATTCTCTAATTGCAATGACTTTTCTATTAACTCGGTAACTCCCTAGGGTTTTCTGCTCTAAGCTGTTATAAAGTGGGTAGTTAATAAAAGTTGCTGACACTTTGGTTGACTTGATTGGAAAAAATGAAATAATTCTCTTGCAAGCAAGTAAAAGTACTTGAAGTCATGACATTTTCTATAATACAAAGATCAGTCACCTGAAGTAGCACTCTTACTGAAATGATGTATATTGTAGAAGAGAGCCAAACCATGCTGGGGTGTGCATTTAGGTGATAAAAAAAGAAAGGAAAAGTTTCTGTAACAGCCAGTACACTCAGTTGTCTTGAAATCACTTAAAGCCAAGGCATTTGGAGATTAAGAAAAGGGCATAACAGTGGTCGTCATTGTTCCAAAGAGAATGAACATCTTCAGGTGAAAATGCAATCAGTTCAAAACTTACCACCCTTTGTTTAGGATATCTTCCCTGTTCTTGACTTAGGAGCTATGCCATTCTCCATTCTGAAAGTCTATAGTTATTATAATTTATGATAGATAAGCTTCACCTATCATTAAATTTTAAAAGTAACCCATTTTAAATCAATAGGTAGTGTATCTTGTCTTTCTTTTTGCATAGGCATTCAGATGTTTACTTTGGAAAACAGCATTACCAAGCTACACTATAATGCATAAAATAACATACATTAAACTTGAGTCACAAATCAATTTAATTCATATTATCTTATTTAATTATCAAAATGACATAAAAAATAGAAAACAACTATTACCATTCTCACTTATAAAAGAGGAGGTTCTTGGTAAAGTCTTTAAATGATTCCTCCAAAATTTTAACCAAGCACCCAAGTCATCTACTCAGCTTGAGTATCCTCAAACTCAAGAGCAAGAATGGAATCCCCGCCCGGCTGGGCATGGCTCAGCAGTTGAGCATCGACCTAGGATCCAGGCGATTGGGGTTCGATTCCCGGTCAGGGCACATGCCTGGGTTGTGGGCTGGGCAGCCAATCAATGACTCCCTCATCATTGATGTTTCTATCTCTCTCTCCCCCTCCTTTCCTCTCTCTGAAATCAATAAAGATGTGTTTAAAAAAAAAAAATGGAATCCCCACTTCCTGTCCTCCCTTCCTCTGACCTTACCCTCATCCATTTTGCCTCCTTCTCTCCAGCTCCAGAGGCTACATCAAGGTCCATTCCTTTCGATGAGTCTTGACTTCTTTGTCATAAGGTTCTTCTGGGGCCTTTCTCCCTCTCCTCTATTTCAACCTAAGCCTCATTATTAGCACCTTCCCCTTACGGCATAAAATTGAACAAGTGTCTCCTGGTCTTTACAAAATATAATCAATACTTCCTCTATTAAACACATATCCCTACTTTTAGTCTCTACTCCAAGTCAATTCTCCCTTTTTTATTCAAATATCCAAAAAGGGAGTTTTCACTCCTAGTCTCACTTTTCTCTACAATTGGATTTCTATTCGACCATTCTATTGATATGTTTCTAACCAAGATGACTAACATGCTTTTTATTCCTTAATTCAATTGACATTTAAGTCCTAAGCTTATTGTTTGCTTCTCTTATCTTTCACATCTCCTTTTTCTTCTTACCCTCCTCTGGCTCCTTGGCCTCTTACATCACACCTATAGATATAACATGAGACAATCCATATTCTCCAATGCATCTTAGAAAAGATAAGGCAAATTAGAGGAATAAAAAAGACTGGAGCATTTATTCCATTTATTCCTAAGAGAGTTAATTAAAACAAAGATAATCCTTTCATTATTGCATCATATTAGGTTTTAAGTAGGCTTGAACTGTTATGTTTTATTGTTTTGTTTTGTTTAATGCCCCCCCCCCCGGCATTTAGTGAGCAGCTGGAGGAAAAAAGAAAGCTCATAAGGAACATCAGAGAAAATAAGTAAAAAGGGAATTAAAAGCAAAATTTCCTTTGAATATCCAAATATCCAAATTTCAAAATAATGTAAAGTTGAATCTGCCACACACATACACTTATCATATACATTGTTCTGAGACTTAATTATTTTTCCACCTAAAATATATCTTGGAGAACTTTTGTCAAGAACTATGAAAGGGGGCTGAGATAAGATTTCCCCTTATTGAAACTAATAAATTAACCTGTCACAGTTCCATGGTTTGTGGCAGAAGACATGAGACTCTTGGTTCAGAGTCAAAGGACTTTATTACTCACATCACAGCAGTAACTGAAATATCAATTTGAGTCAGTGATCTAAGCCCCAGTTCCCACAGGACAACACGGCGAGGGCCACGTGATGCTTGTGCATGCGGTGGGTTGTGTTAGAGGAGAGGAAACCCTAAGATAGGCATCCTGACTCTTGTACAATGGGCAGTAAACATGCCTGAATATGTCCCAGAAGAAGACATTATTTTATTTTACTACATTGTAGACAAATTTTCCTTTGCTCCAGAGGGAAACACCAGGTCCATCTTCCAAGGCTATTCTCTGTACAAACATCTATGAAAAGACATTCTGGAATGAAAAATGTCAGTGTCCGTGTTGAAAGAATTACAAAAACAGAAGAGACCCATGGAGAATTATCTCCTAACACCTCTTCAAAGAGTAACACCTCTGTTTCTCTAACAAATGCATACCGTTTCGTTGTCTATAACCACAGTAACTTAGCCATCCTTTATTGGTGTGCATTTAACTAGCTTTGATCATTTGCCACTACAAACAGTGTGATCCTAATTATTCTTCCTTACACATGGAAATTTGTGCAGAAGTGTGAATAGATTTGGGGGAATTATTATTATGTGGAGTGTATGGATGAAAGGGTATGCATATCATGAAAATTTTAATAGATATAGACAGATTTGTTTCCAAAACTATGTTAAATACACTCCCACCAACAATGTGTGAGGATACACATGCCAACACCTAACTCAGGATATTATGAAATAATCTGTGTCAATCTAGCATTAAAAATTATACCGAATATTTTTTTTGGCATATGTCAACTATGGGTGAGTTTCAACATCTTCTCATTATTTTAAAAATCATTTTTGTTCTATAAAAAACAACTTTTGTCTCACTATCTTAGAATTTTGTGCTTAGTATTTTGCCTATTTTTCTTTTGTTTTTTTGGACAATTTCATGATTTTTATGACCATTAGGTTTTATATGTTTAAAATTTTAGTCTTTTGACTGTCATTATACTGCAAATATTTTTATGGCATATAGTTTCTCATTATCCTAAATCATATGATCAAATTCTGTCATGCTTCCTTCTTGAAAGTTTGATTTTATGTATAAATTTTGGATTCTTTTTCTGCTAGCAGGTGTTCATATTTATTTTCCCATGTAGCAAGATACATTTTTCAACACCACTAATAAATCGTTTATTCTTTTCCCATTGATTTACAATGTCACCTTTATCAATACTACATATCTTTTTCTCAACTCCATATAATCTTATATTGATATCTCTATCAATTCATGTATGAATGTGAAACTTCTTTACATGCTTGATTATAATAAAGTAAGTTAAAAAATATTTAGTAGGTCTGGTCTCTCTTTTGTATCCTTTGTTTTCAGTATTTATCTTTAGACTTAGCTTAATTCCAAAAATAATTTTTGAAACTTTTGGGAGAGAGGTGTCAATTACATTAAATATAAAGATTAATTTAAGATAAATTCCCAGATATACACTAATGTATAAGGTAAAAACAGTCTGTCAATTTCATTTTAACACCCAATGATGAATGCCTTTGTACCTACCACCCAGATAATGAAGAAAAGATCACAGTGAGTACTGAACCCCCTGTTCACAACTGCAACTACACAAACTACTCTGAATTTTATAATTTTCTTGTTTTACTTTACATTTTATTGCATTTGTATACTTGCATAAACAATGATTTAACTTTACATATTTTCTAACTTTTATAAAAGAACCATACTATATCAATACTCTGTCACTCGATGTTATATTTAATCTTATAACATTTTACTCAATACTATGTTTGTAAGATTCATTCATCTTGTCACATGTAGTGTATTTCATTCATTTTCATTTAATATATCTTACTGCATTATTATTTTAAAAATATGCTTTCCTCTGCTGTTGGACTTTGGGTTTGTTTCCAGTGGTTGTCAATACCAACAACGTGACTATAAGTAGGAGAAATATTGGAACTATTTAATGACTAGGAATAATGCATCTGAACACAGGCGAGCTAGAGGCTACCAACTAGCCTCTGCCTTAACCTTTTAGATGTTGAGTCACAGACAGTTTTGAGGTTCCAGGTGAAGGCCTGAAGTGAACAGAAAGGCTGGAGGACCTTAGGAACCTAGGGGCCCCATCTTTTTCCAACTGCTATAGTGGTATTTCAATATTAACAACTGCTATAATTTAATCAGCACATAACAGCTGCATACCACCATCACTACAAATATTCTTGAACATATTCTAGAATTTCTCTTCTATGACTTATTTTTCTCTATACCATTGTATAACCAGAAATGCTAGCTCAATGAGAACCAAGATAGTCTCGCCTTATTAATTACTATATTCAAAGTACCTAGGATAGGAGTTTACTAAACATTCTCATCTCTTACTTCCTCAACAGGAATTTTTCTCTGGATATTTCTTCAAAAAATCCTGTGATCATACATATTCTTTCAGTTCTTGCACATTTGAAAATATGTATTTTGCATACATATCTAAATGCTGGTTGTTATATAAATGTCCCTGAACAAGTTGACTTTGGTTTCCTTGTTTGTATTTAGCCTGGTTCTCCCACAGTATTCTTTCTCTTTCAATCCAATAACTTTATCACCTTATATTTTACTGCTTATTGATCTGCATGATTTTCTGGGGCATGTTGTTCCCTTATTAGAGATTAAAGTGAACTTATGTTCAACTGAGTAATCCTGAATTATATCTTTGAAATCATCCAGTTCCATGTTATTGATTCTCTTCTATGAGTACACCATTTCCACTGGACACCATTTCTATGTATGTACACCAATTATGGTTATGTTGGATCTCCTTTTTTTCCTTCTTCATATGCTATTTTCTCTCTAATCATTGGTATAACCATTAGTTATTTTTCATTTCATTCTTAATAGTCTCAAGCTTGTGTTTCTTTGCTGATTGACCTAAGAAGTGTGTATTTTTCTTTTCTCTGCATTCATTCCTATGATTTGTTTTTTACTTTTATATACCCCGCGACACAACATCAGTTCATTTTCCTTTGCTATAGGCAGCATAGCATAAAGGTTAAAGTCACAGACTGTCTAACTGTATTGCTGGGATACATCTTCTCACTACATAGCTTTGTTGTGTGAACTTGAGCAAGTTATTTAATCTCAAATACTCATCTGTAAAATGGGAACAATAGCAGTAGTCACATAACAGTTCATTGTAAGAATTCAGATAAAAATTGTAAAGTGCTTAAGACAACGACTGTCACATAACAAACACTATATAAGAATTCATTAAATTATTATAAAAATCTCACTTTTCCTGTAATTTCCTTGCTAAGTACTTGCACCTCTCCTTTTAGCTCTTATTGCCTGGAAGCAATATATACATTAGCTACTTATAAATAACTTTCATTTTATAATATCAAAAATGGTTCATAATTTTTATCAGTTCCATAGTAAAGTCTTTCAGGTGTTGATTTATTATCTGGGTTTTGTTTGTTATGTTCATGTTCTGTATTTCTTTCTTGTGTTACATTTTCCATAGGTCTCAGGCTAATTTTCTAATTATTATTCATCACAAATAAAAGGACTTTTTCCTGGAACAATTATATTTGAAAAGACAATGTGGACAGGAACAAGAGACTTTTACTTTTCTATGAGCATTAGTTTGCACATATGTGCAAATATTTTATTATTAATTTCTAAGATAAATTTGATGAGTTAAGATAAATTTGATGAGTTAAATGTTATATGATATATAAGTTTAATAGTTATGGACATAATGTTCTCTAAAATGGCTGTGACTTCCATTTCTGCCAATAATTGCAAGTCACTGCTTCTTGACTTACATTGTTTATGCTTTTCTTTCTGCTTAAAATGCTACCAGAGTACACCTAAAACCGATATAATTTTATTAACCAATGTAACCCCAATAAATTCAGTAAAAGAGAAAAAATAAAATGCAATGCTACCCTATTCTCAACTGAAAAAGAAACCTGTCCCAGGCTCCAATTATACCATGTATGCACCTACTACTTCACTAATACTTAATAATTTATTTACATGGCTCTCTTCCCCACTAAACTGTTAACTTCTTTAAGACTAACATTGTGTCATCTTAATTTTATATCCTTGACCCATATCCAATTTTTTTGGCACACAATAATTGCTCCCCAAGAATGTTTAATAAATACATAAATGATAAAAGCAACGTAAAGTTACTGGCCATGGGTACAACATTGGTAGATAGTAAAAGTAGACTATGAATACAGTTTTTCTCCCTATAAATATTTTTTTCACTATAACGTTCCAAAGTTATATCGATATATATTAAAGGACTTGCATGTAGGTCAAAAACCTGTTTTACATGCTTAACAATATAATTATCCTTCAAATGACTTGCAAATGGTTCTTATTCATTCTAATACTGATAAAATTATGGTCTATGGTTTGCATAGACATTAACAATATGTTTTAATTCATATGGGATGTTAAAGCTTGATCCAAATAGTTTCTATCTATGTAACCAGAGTTTGACATAAGAGTAACAAAGCCTCATAAAATTACTGCATAATTCTATTTTGACTGAGCTGCAACTAACCAACTATAGATATTTGTGACTAAAACTCAATTGTTCCTCATGCAAACAATCTTTTAGAATCTCATACTGCTTTTTCAAGTAAAGATATCAATTACATTTAGAGTCAGTTCTAAGGTAAAATGTCTGAGAGTTGATTACAGTAATTTAATAGGTTGTGATCTATGTGACAACTTTAATTCTCTATGAAAGAAGACAAACATTTCTGATTTATATTAAAAATGTGTGTGCTTTAAAATTAATAGTTTTGCTTATTTAGGATTACTGAATGAACCTTGAATCCAGGAAATTCAATGAGATTATTATAGTGCTGTGTGTTGAATGAAATAAATTGACCAGTTGTCAAAATTTATACTTTCATTTCAACTTAACTTTTGCCAAAGCCATACCACCGCATCTCCAAATTGCCACATTTTGTCAGTACTAATAGCTGAAGTAAAAACTTTTGTTTAAAATGATTTGTATTGCTAAAGACTAAGTTGTATATAAAATTATTTTAATCTAATATATCTATATCACTTACAATATGTATTCTAGTTTAAATATTGCCTAAGTTACTTGGTTAAAATTTCTTTCAGTTCTTGGTGTTCTCAAATAAAGACAGAATTAGCCTGGAGAGCCAGTCTCTGATTGCCAAGATGTACTTCCAGGCAGAGCTAATATAATTTTTCGGCAGTCAGGGCTGTAATAGTCAATTTGATTAGAATATCATGAATTTCACATATCTCAAGAGACTGATCACGGAACGTCACAGGTGGTGCCACTTTAACACTGTCACCTCTATATGCTCACCATTCTAGTAACATTTGTGATTACAATCAGGGAAAGAATCACTGGATGTCAGAATAGGTTTAGGAAATAACTTATTGAAAATGTAGGTTATATTCATCAACATAGGAAAACACCCACTTCTATATGGAGATAAGCAATCAAAGTCATAAGTATTAAACGTTTATTAAATGCCATTGGTTCAAATTAAACATTTAAATGCCATTGGTTTCTTGAATATGCATAAATATCATCTGTCCTAGTTATTTTTCAGGGAACAATTATTAACATAAGATTAAAATAAGTTAATTTGACCAGAAATCATCCTCTGTGTTTTAAGCAACATTTGCTAGTGAGATGATCATATGAAATTAACAGAGGGCTTGCACCAATGTACTTAGAAGTTTTCATGAGGGAGGTAAGGTAAAAACAAGGGTAAGAAAGAAGGAAACTAACATTCATTGAGTACCTGTTATATGTCAGGCCCTATACTAGGTCTTTTACACTCATTAGCACAATGAATTATTTGCCCAACATTATGCTCAGGGAGACTGACTGGCTTGTCTCAAATTATAAATTCTGCTTCTGTGATCTTGTCTTTTCTACCACACTTCTCAGATTGAACAATCACTCTTAATTTTGTCTCTTTCCAACATAACTTTCAGAAATGTACATGCCTCCATAATTATTTACTTCAGAATAATGTCTGTTAAGAAAGTGTGTTACATAATCTTACCTAGGTGGGGTTTGCTAGAGAAAAATGAATGATTTGTATGTAATTCCTCTTGTGGAAACTAAATGCTTCTGTATGTTTAAAACAAATGCAACCTTGTTCTAGTAGTAAGCCTGACTTAGGGGAGAGAAAGGAAGTTAATATAGCTGTTAGAGGGAATAAAAAGCCAGGTCTTCTGATTATTTGCCAGACAGAGTCCTTTTAAATATAGGACCACTAATCTTCCCCAGGTCTCCACATTTGAGAACAAGGGAGTAAACCAGGGGAGGAGGGGAGTTGTGTGAAAAATCTACATCCAGAGGCTAAGATACAGAACTAAAGATGAGAAATATAC
This sequence comes from Miniopterus schreibersii, assembly GCF_964146895.1. Lineage (NCBI taxonomy): Eukaryota > Metazoa > Chordata > Mammalia > Chiroptera > Miniopteridae > Miniopterus > Miniopterus schreibersii. The sequence goes on from NC_138102.1 coordinate 34,062,774, forward strand.
TTCTTTAGAAATTCTATCCCCACACAAATTAAGCCTATTGTCAATGTTTAATGTATAATTCCTAAGGGTCATATGAAAAATATTTAGCTTGAACTTTTAATAGAATGATTATGAAGAAGGGCTTTGAATCGGGAAATTTTGCAAGGAAATGTTTTGTAACTCTCTCTACCAAACTTTCAAGAAGTCAAATTGTCCTTAAAGACCTAAAAGACAGCCTGGGACATGTTTTGGTAGTGGTGGTGGTAGTGTTTGTGAAGATTAGTGTCAACTTGTTTTCAGTTCTAGACAGACCTCAGGTGCTTAGAAAAACTCTCACTTTATCCTAGATGATGTTTAGATAAAGTTTCCATAGAGACATGCTCCGAGTCGTACCAAATTACAGCAAGTGAAAAGAAGTTGAGAAAAATTCCTCCAGTCATGATTTTCATAGAAGTTAGAAGATGTTTCCAAAGAGGCTAGAAGTCAAACTAAACTTTGATCAGATGTCTTTTGAAATTTGACTACTAAACTTTTTAAAGGTAAAATTAATATAATTAAGCTATTAGTCAATTTTCAGATTTATTCTTGTAATTCTAAGAGTTTATTCTTTGATAATGGTACTCTGCTCTGGCTTAAACTCAGTTAAATGTTGATATGACCACTAGGCCATTGAGATTATGGTATTGTTCATAGCAATTAGGAATTGTTAATATTGCTTCCAACAGTTTTTTTATTTTCTATTCAAAATAATCTTAAATAATGTCTTTAAATAATCATGCAATAAAAACTGGACCTAATGTGAGGAGTTAGGGACTAATTTTTCTAAGCATCCACTGATAACTATAATCATGATAATGAAAGGCTATTATTTAGATTCATCCCTTCAATTAATCTTTTTACTTTATTAAAACAATGTTATAAAAAAACAAAACATTTTGCCAACTAACAGTTTAAAATTGCTTTGCATCTGTACATTATCACTTTATAATTTCATGTTCAGAGAAGTATTTTGCATGTTCACTTGTTTTCCTTTCCTCTTCTAACCTTAAGTGGCAGGGAGTGAAAAGAACTTTACTGGAAGAAACAGTACTTAGAAAATGCTTAGTGGGGATGCTGTTTATAACCCATGGAACTTGAAATTATAAAAGAAAGATTAATAGACAATTAGCATCAAAATATACTGATATTGAATTCCAAAAAACATTTTTGGAACCTGTATTTAAGCATCTATTGAGCAGAACAATAATGAACTTGATTTTTAATTTTGATGAATAAACACATTACCTGTTAGAGAGTACACTGAATGTTTACTCTCTGTATGTTCTTAAAATAGAGATTAGCTTTTCAGATAAGCAGAAAATTACTGCAAATAATTTTTATTTATTTATTTTTGTAAGTGTTTGCTTTTTGCTTGTAAAAATACACTTAATGGTATCCAAAATCATGTTTAAAAATTAACATTTTACAAAATGTCTACCTCACTAATAAAGCACCTAAATGACTTGATAGGGTATATTCTCAACAAAACCATGAAACAAAAGGATGTAGCATGTTCCAGACACCAGCAGTCCCTGTTTGTTTGTTTGTTTGTTTTGTGTGTGTTTTTAAATTTTATCTTTATTGTTGAAAGTATTACAGATGTCCCCTTTTTTCCCCCATTGACCCCCCCACCCTGCATCCACCCTACCCCCAGGCCTTCCCCATATCAATGTCTATGTCCATGGGTTATGCTTATAAACATGTAAATTCTTTGGTTAATCTCTCCCCAGCCACTCCCCCACCCCCACCTTCCCTCTGAGATCCCTCAGTCTGTTCCATGCTTCTATGTCTCTGGATCTGTTTTGTTCATCAGTTTATTTTGTTTATCACATTCCACATGAGTGACATCATGCGGTACTTGTCTTTCTCTGCCTGGCTTATTTCACTTAGCATAATACGCTCCAGTTCCCTCCATGCTGTAGCAAAGGGTAAGAGATCCTTCTTTTTTACAGCGTCATAGTATTCCATGGTATAAATGTACTACAGGCTTTTTATCCACTCACCTACTGATGAGCACTTGGGCTGGTTCCAGATCTTAGCTATTATAAATTGTGCTGCCATGAATATAGAGGTACATAAGTTCTTTCTTATTGGTGTTTCAGGGTTCTTGGGATATATTAATAGAAGCAGGATCACTGGGTCAAATGGAACAGTACCTATTTTTCAGCACACATGTCTTTTTTCTAATTCCATGAAAACCCACTTAATGAGCTTGACTTCACATGATATTAATGGCTAATTTTTACCCCTTCCAGACTACTGCTTTAAAGCATCCCAATATCTAACTCAAATAAAATCAGAGGATCTAGATAATACTTAACAGCTGAATAAGTGAATGAACATTAATGATTATGAAAAGTTCAAACCACAGTTTAAGGTACAAGAAGGAATTTCAGTCCAGTGGTGGAGTAGCAGAAAGATCAGAGCACAGAGCTCATCACGTAAGCAGTGTTTATATTTCCTCTCCAGTGACTCTCTTAGTTACTTTTTCATTACATGAAGTAATATTGAAAACCCCCAATTTGAACCCACTAGTATAAGACTGAAAAAAAATTAACAGTTAAAACTAAATGTATGGTTTAGATATTTCAGTTGAATTTAATGAACTGGACCATCATTTAAATTTTATCCCATATACCGCCAAAAGTTTTGAAAATCAACAGGATGTTCCTGTAAAATGTCTTTCTGGAATGAATTGGAACTCCTAGAGCAGTCCCATTTCCCTTTTTAAAAGGAGGAGGGAAAAGAAAGACAGAAAAGCAAAAGAAACCTCCAGGATATTTTCAAATATGTGCCTTTATGTTCTTAGGCCTTTTGGTTTCTTTTAACATTAGCACTGTCAGTCATTCCACTCTACACAATACCATAGTCTATTTTTGAATAGTAAAGCCTATACATCAACATATTTCAGCTCATTAGAAGGAAAAGCTTTCTAATGGCCCAAGGTGTTTAAAATGCATTGGGTATCCTTGTGAGGAAAGGTTTCTCTGATTGCTGAAGGTGTTCAAAATAGTTTAGACAACCCCTTTAAAAAGAAAATGCACAAAACTCTAGTTATAGGTAAGTAGTTGAATCACTCATTCTTTTAGCTTAACATTCTAGTGGAGTGCCGACTCTGGGCTGGGGCTGTGTTAGGTCCTGAGGGCCAAGGGCTCTATTAGGTACTTTGCACGTAGTGGAAAGCCTGCTCCTCTATGACTCCTGTCTTCATATTCCTTACCCATGAGTCAAGAGGCAGATGTTAATCAAGTAATTACACAAACACATGTAAAATTATATTAGTGATGATAGCTATATAAATAAATCAGTTGGCCTAATGACCATTCATATTCTTCTCAAACATGATATGGGTTCATTTTTTGACAGTCCCTACTTTAAGTATCAAGTTCTAGTGTCATATTTTAAGTTTTTGGTTTAAAAATAATTGCAAAATGAATGAGTGAGAAAACATTGAGTTCTACAATCTCTCTCTCACCAATAAAAGAATTTAATGATTTCCGCCATAAAATAGATCACAATACGGGCCTTGTAAGAAGATTATATATAATCTGAAGCATATTGTCAATGGTATTGTTTTTTTGAAAGAAAGGCTATGCTTTTAATTGGGAGAATTTCCAACAAGGGAACCATTGTTACCTGCTATATCTTCGGCAAATATGTTGCTTAATTCACAGTGTAGAGGAGAGCTGACAAAAAAATAAAAATTAAAAAAAAAATAGAAAGAAAATAGTTTATTTTCCCTTAATTTAATTAGGAAGGCAAAGAATAATCATCCTTAACTGCAGTGAAATGATTCTGTCAGCTTCTCTTCCTCACCCACATTAGACCAAGGAGTGACAACTCATTTAGCCAGAGTCCATAATTTTCAGCCATCACGTTTTGCCTCTACTACAACAGACTTGGTCTGAAGAGCAATGAGTAAAGCTTTCAGGAAAGTCATCATGGTCCATGTGGTAACTGTTCATATCAGTGTGTAATGACGGTCCCTCCCACAAGCTGGTTCTGAATCATGGAGGTGACGCACACTGGGTCTGGGACAAAATCAAAGATTACTACGATGGAGCGACACATGAACACATGGTTCTATTTTCTTTTAACAGTCATGGGCACTCTAAAAACTCTCTCATGTGCTTCCATTTTAAGTTCAAAGTGTTGTCAACAGAATAAAAATAAGTGACCCTGAATGTGAACAACATAGTGTTTAGTGTTTGACATTTTGGAAGTCATCTGCATTAAAAACAAGTCTGTGGTTTTCTAATGTGAAAAACAAGCAGCCTTGAATTAGCATTAATCCAGAGCAGAAGGCTCACTGTTAATAAACGTACACAGTATCTTTGTCAAAATACGCTTTCTAGATAGTAAAATCTCATTAATCTGACATTTGGCCAGCAAAAACACTTTCAGCTTCCAATACAGTGGGTGGTAAACTGTGGGCTCCAGGATACTTCTGAGCCAACTTCAATGGCCAGAAAGTCAGAGAGTTGGGCTCTCCACAAAGAGGACTGAGATGGTTTGCCAAGGACAGGATGTCATAAGAATAAAAAGGTTACTTTGTTTGCTACCCAGCCCTGGCTTCCTTCTCTTACAAACAGGTAATTTAGGGTTATTCACAGATTACTGAAACACTTCCAACAATAAAATTAATTTCCTAAGAAATCTTGGATCTAGGATCAAATTTTATTTCCAGAACAAAGAAACGGGGATGAGAAATCACTTTTTTTTTTTTTTTAACAGAACTGATATGCTCTAGAAAAAGGTAGCTAAAGAGCAATTTCATAAAGCAGCATTATTTCTGTTTAGTTTACATCTTGAATTTACACAAAAGGAAGAAAAAATCCCTGCACGACCTAAGGTAAAACCTTTGGATGAGAAATGAATGTGGATGGAGATGTCTGTCCACTAGCACTGTTTTTTTCTATTTGTTGTTGGTAATCCTCACCAAGGATATTTTTTCCATTGATTTTCAGAGTGGAAAGGGGGGGGGGGGGAGAGAGAGAAACATCGATGTGAGAGAGACACGGGGATTGGTTGTCTCCTGAGCACACTCTGAAGGGTACTGGGTTGAACCCATGACCCTTTGGTGCATGGGCCGACACTCTAACCACTGAGCCACACCAGCCAGGGCTACTAGCACTGTTTTGCCTTTAGCCGGATAATCAATCACTCTCTAGTGTTGAAGACGTTGCTTCATTTTCCTAACGTTGAAACTTTACACTATTGTTACTCTGATCTTGCTCTTTGACAGTTATCTGCCTAGTTCAAAAATATGTCTTCCTGTCTCTAGGCTGAAAGCTTCTCAAATTTGACTTTTCCTAATTTTCATTAAACGTAAATACCATATTGCAAGGAGCCCTGACTTGTTCCTGGCACCTAGAACTATGCAGATGGGACAGAGTAGATGCTAGCACATGGTAGACACTCAATAAATATTTGCTGAATAAATAAACCTCCATCAGTGTCCCACTTAAGAACCTCATTATATTTTTCACAGAGTACTCGAAAAGTTGGTGGGCTTGTCTCCCTGCTCCCAATGTTTCTGACTCCCACAAAGCAGTTGTCTGTATTTATTTTCCTAAATTATGGTTCTCATGAAGCTATTTCTCTTCTGACTTTTGAGAGAGTTTTAATGGAATCACACAGCTGAACTCAAATTCCTCTCTGATACGTGTTGGGAGTAACAGAAATCATAACCTCCATGCCTGGGACAGTGGAGGAAAAGTGGATGGTATAGTAGGTGAATCTTTCATTTTTTTCTTTTTTTCTTTTTTAGTGTAGTTCTCTAAATAAAAAAATAACTTAAGGGGCAGATGTAATCAGCACAGTGTTTTGATTATGATTTTACTTGTGCTCTTTGGGGATTATCTGTCAGAAAAAGGGGATGGGAAGCTCTTCTGCATTATCAGGAGGAGGAAGGCCTTGATGATGCTTCTGTGGGTGGTGAGCAATCTTCTTCTGTCCAGCCCTCCGGTGTGGGTCTGTGAGTCTCTACTAGATCCCTGCTCCAACCCACTGCTCCTCTGACTGCGCCTCCTACTCCTCTGCCCCTCATTCCCTCCATTCCAGCCATACTGGTCTCCTTCCTCTCCTTGGATATAAAGGCAAGGTTTTGTACATTTGCAGGCATTTCTGGCCACCCCATTTCAAATCACAGCTCTCCTCAACCCAAAAATCTCTATTCCCTTTCCCTGTCTAATTTTTCTGCAGTATTCACCATCTAACACACTTTATTTATTGCTTATTTTGTTCTTATTGTGTTTTTCCCATATTACAATGAAAGCTGTATATGAGGAGAGATTTACATCCGTTTTTATTTTTTGTATTTTCTGTTATATCTCGCAATTCTAGAATAGTCCCAGGAAATGCATGAAAATAAGTGAAAGAATGAATGAACTACTGAGGTTCCCAGTTCCTTCTCAAGCCCTTGCCACCAGTGTTTGATTGGAAGCACATTTTGGCCTGTAATTTTCTGCATTCCCTCCCCAGTGCCACAGATTTGCGAGGTACCCAGCAATCCTCTGGTTTCACTCTTCTTGCTTTGGCATCTCAGCAAATCACTTCCATTTTCAGCTTAAACTTCTCCTTTCCTGTCACTTGCTAAATCCCTGGGTTCCAGTGAGCCAGGCTTGCGGTCTCTCTCACATCCTGCTAGTGTCCCCTTGAAGTCAGCAGGATGCCCTGTGCAGAACAGTGATGATCCTTTAAGAACACGATAAAGTGCCATTTCCTCCATTTAGCTATGACAGTGGTGGAAGATGGAAGTTGATACATGACTTGGCAAGTTTCCTGGCTAGAAGATTACTTCTTTAATTTTTATCCCCTAAGAACACTGGATTTCCTCTACCACTCACCACTACTGCACTCATTTCAAGTGGCTGAAACTTTCCAAATGTGGGATTAAACAAAATAAGTACTGCTCTCTACAAAGCAGTGCTAGTGGTCTGCTAAAAAAGAGACGATATTACTGAAAAATAACTTCATCTGGAATTTTGATCTTACTAAAGCACTGATTCTAAGGCATTTTTGTTTTATTTCATATCAAAACACTTTAATGAAGTCCCACAAGTATTTACATTTTTCATTGAATCTTAGAATCTATATATTATTATTTTTAGAGGCAATAAGATGGTGCAGAAAGAGAAGTAGACAGAAACAGAAGATGGGAGGTTGAGTACAAGTTCTATGTGACCTACTGCAAGTCTTCCTCTTGCTCGATTCTGATGTTACCACTAACAATATAAGCCTAATATTTCAACCCTTACCTCAAAAAAACATGTACATACTCATGGGTGACAAATTGCTACATTACATATTCATAAACCACTCCATGCACACATGGTATGGGTAACATCATGTGAAATGTTACTGTGTTAAGGAGGAAATACATGACAGCAGGGACACTAATGTTGAAATGAGGGCCTCCTTTCATCCCATTTGACCATCAGCGTTAGCATCACCACTGTTTTTGTCATCAACAGACCATTTATAGCAGCAACTCTACTAGATGCTTCCCGTAGATTATTTCATTAATCCTCCAAAGAGCCATGTAAGTAGGTGTCATTATTTACTGTTTGCATTTGGGAGGGGCAAAATCAGTTACTTACTCAGATCATTACTAGGAATTAAACGTTTGTCTGACTCCAAACTTTGTATATATTCTCCTTATTCAAGAGAAAAGAAAAAAGAAAGAAGATGGGGGGGAAAGTATAGTGAGTACTGCACTTTCCAGTATAGCAGCCACTATCCACATAGGGCTACTTAAATTTAAGTTAATTAGATCAAATACGATTTTGCATCTTTCTCTCCAGCCACTTAAACAAAGGATCCTGTCGAGCCTTGACCCCTCCCCACCCCAGCAATTACTGCATGGCTACGTCAACCAATTTTAAGGCAAAGAGGGCCACTCTATATGTGGGACATTGTCTTAAGGGTTTTGTTGTTGTTTGTGTGTTTAAATCAATTACCCTCTTGTTTGAAATTTGATAATGCAGACTTCTGTTTTCCTATCAAATTTTTATCTCTGAGAATAGTGTCCAATACATTTTTAAAAAATCAAATATTAAAAATTGAGTTTCTTATTTTCACTAGGTTTATTTTAAGTGCTCCATAAGCTATCGTACTGGACAGTGCAATTAAAGAACATTTCCATCATGTAGTTCTACCAGGTGGCTCTAGGTCAGATCATGGTCCCCTCAGCACAGTACCTGTATCAGACATGGGAATCGAGACACTTATTGTGGAGGCCTGAGTGGAATATTATCACATAACCTTCGAAAGGTTTATTCCCCAACTATTTTCAAGCTTCCCTTAATACTCCATTATAAATTTGGACATATTTATTTTTAGTGCATGCCACTAATTTTATTTTCTCAGTTTAGCACTTATTGGAAAAAAGAGTATTTCACTGTGTGTGTGTTTAAAATAATCCATTTCAAACATCAAGAACTGCCTTCAATTTGCATGTCTAAGTATAACTGGTAAGAGCATGAAATAAGTCCTAGCTGCAATTAGTGAGGTGTGTAAACTTAGACAAGTGATTTGAGCAGTTCCTTCAGCTATCAAATGGAGATTGTCAAATTAAACGAGGCAATGTGTATAAGGTATGAGTGTGGTTTCCAACACATAATAAGCACACGATTAATGAGTATTGTTGTTACAATGATAGTAACATAAATGCTGTGTGTATTTGACTTGGACTTTGTATGGAAAAATCGTATTTTCTTCAGGCCAAGGTTATACAAATGTGTGGGTTCTCTAAATTAGACAAACTAAGAAGGTGTACTCAGTAACGGTACTAACAATAAACTGTTCTTTTCTCCTTGAAGCACTAAAATGAAGTAATTAATTCAAATCAATAATTAAGGAGAGGTTCTGAATGACAAGACAGGTAGCACTAATAGGGTTAAGACAAGTCTGCCCTGTTCCAGGGAGGTGGCACCAGTGGATATAATTTTAAAGATGACTCATACTGTTTAGGCAGATCGCAAGAGTACCTGAGGAGGACCGACACAAGTTAGGTTTATCTAGCAAAACAATTTTGAGTTGAATATTTATATTAATATACTTTTAAACAGTGATTATTAACTAAACAATCCCATGCTTAAAAAGTTGTTTCAAAACAAGAGGCATAATTCTGTGGTTCCATATAAGCTAAAAAGGAATTTATAGGTTTTTGCCTAAAGAAGAGGAAAGAACAGTTTTGCTGAAAGAAGCTCCAGGTTAATATTGGTCCATTTCTTAACATTTTTATTCAACATTACACTGAGTCTCTTAGAAACAGCAAAAGCATAGCCATTTTCTCAAGCGTGGGGAAGAGGGGGAGGAGAAACTTTTGCTAGTGCTATGAGGCAGACTGGAATCAGCTCACCCCAGTGCCTCACACCATGAGCTGACATGGGAGAAGGTGAGTTGGAACTGGGTGGAAGGGCAGGGCTGCGGGGACCCAGTGGCCCACTGACCCATTGTGAGATGCACACATTGGTGTGCATTTCAGCATCTAGCATGGGTCAGTAGCAACCTAGGACAGAGCCCTCTCCAGTCGCACCCCAAAAACACTTTAGTATCATGCAAATAGCTTGGAATCCACTTGCAATCCTAGAGAAAGAACGAATCCTAAATAGGCCAACATCAACTCTGCACTACTCTGGCTGAATTACAAAAGCTAGAGTGTGCCACTAACTTATAATCAAAATTAAATTAGGTTATAAAACAACAACCTGTGCTTCTGGAACATCTGGACCTGTAGACTAAGATCCCCGTTCACTACGCAGGTCAAGATATAGGATTATGATATCATTGGGAGATGTTGGTTTATAAGACAGTGATTTTAGAACTTGGCTCCAGGTTGTAGTCACCTGGGGACTTGAGAAAGCCGATGCGTGGCTCCGACCGCAGACATTCTGATTTAGCTGGTCTGAGGCAGCCTGAGCCTCGCTAATTAAAAACTTCTCCCAGGTGATTGCTGTGCGCAGCCAAGACTGAGAGGCAGTATTCTAAGATAATGTTTACATTTTATTTTTTGTTAAAGAGATCCCAAAATCCTGGGACAGAAAGAGGCAAATCAAGGTTGGCATATCCGCAAGTAATACTTTTCTTCTCACACCCAGAATGAGTGAAGAGGAAAGCCATATTTCTCCCTGGTGACCAACAGGGCTTCATATCACCTTGGTAGCAGGACTGCTGGCCGTAGAAACCTTTATAAATTAATGTCAGGAGAAGACTTTGAGCCAGGTAACTTTATGCCAATTTGATTTTGCATAGTCTAGATTGGAAATAAATTTTCTTTCTAAATGGTAAATACATACAATTGGAGCAGTATCTAAACATACTAAATTTCAAGATTGAAGTAATTTTTCAGGAAACCCAGAAACCAATTACTTGACATGAAATTGTTTGGACATATTGATTTAAACTTTTCTGATATCTTTATTACTAAATAATAGAAACTTAAAAATGGTATGGCAATTAGCAAAGACCTTCCTGAACAAAATCTATCTAACCCAGAAATTTTTCCTTGATTTTTAACTCAAAGACTTTCATAAGAAACATGAAACATAATTAGCTAGGCACTGTGGTGATATTACAGTCACTATCAAAATTTTTAACCTTTTCTTTCCCTTATGCATATTTTGAACTAGAGAGTAGTAATGATCTTAAAAGGCAGTTAATTACTAGTTGCAATATTGTGGGTTTTCTTGAGTAGAAATGGAGTCAAATCTAAATCCGGTGAATCATGAGAATGAGCTGGATTAGATTTGTTACTATTGGTAGTAAATATGACGAACTGGACTTGAAGGTCCAGAATAGATTTTACACTCTGATAATTTCATATCTGTGTTTCACTTAGACATGGTAATCTAAGCCTAAGGATTAGAGTGTCTTTTAAATTATCATTGTCTTGTGGAGAAAAAGCAAATGGTTGCAACAAAGGAGGATTCAGAGAAAGCCTATACTGAGAAATAGCATTTCAGAAAAAAACAGATGAAAACAGAATTAATAACACTGCTTTAAAACCATTTCAGTAAGTGCAAGAGAAACCAAAATTAGCTCTATTTTTAAATTATCTTTCTCTAAAGAAAACTCAAAACAATTCTTAGACTAGAAGAACATCATGGATAAAAGGGTGAACAGATTGTTTTATTTTCTTCTGAAACACGGTATTTCAGTCTTGCAGTAAAAAAGACAGCACCTAGGTGTGGGTGTATAATTGAATTAATCAGGCCTTACACGGTGTCACTCTTTGATGCACATTTAAGCACAGACATAATAACTAATGTATTCTAGAAAAAAAGTAATTGAAAAACGTAGAATGGTTAAATAGCATTTTCAGTGACTGGTGATAAATGAATTGTGGTTTAAACACGTCACAGAGAAGATGAATCTGATGAATCATGTGAAGTGTTTCACCTGGATCCAGGGTTCCTAAAGATGCCATTTCCAGAGTCTGTTCTGCTGTTCATTATAACATTTCCATTAGCAGCTGACCCTATGTTCTAGCTCACAGCAGAAATGCCCGTGCATACATAAACTCTATGGACAGCACCTGGGTTGTCCAAGCCAGACAAATGACCACAAATGAAAGGAAGGAGAAACAGCAAATGTCTCTGCTGCTTCTAGAAACCCTTAGAGTTGCCCTGGAAAGCCTCAGCTCCTGGGACTGGTTTTCAGCTAACACAACTCAGTAAGAACCAGAAGACCCACAAAGGAAGCAATCCTTTCCTTCCTCTCCAGTGGAAATATCCATAGCTTATGACATAATTCCTCTTACCATGAATACACACCAAAAAATAACCCCACTATCTTGGCCTATAAAACTTTGTGTAATATCAAAAGCTGGGATAATAAAAATACCCAAAGTTTTATTTCAGGCTAATCCATATAGCTAGCTTGTGATAAAAAACTGTACTCCAATGGCTAGGATTAGTTATATTTAACATCAGTCATAAATATATAATGGATTTATACCAAAATTAACTAATGTCAATAGTTTTTAAATGGAGTCACCAAGTATTAAATATTTTAAGTTTGTGCCATGTCCTCCAGAAACAAAAACAAAATCAACCATACAACTTAATCGCTTTAATAGAAGTGTTTAGTTTCTTGAGTTTGTTCATTAAAAGCATTTTATATAAGAACACAGTGGATTTGGAACATTTTCTCTCTATAGATAACTATATCATAAATTCTTACAATACTTGTTATTTGATGTTGAACTTTAGGTTAATTGCACCATGCATTATGCTTACAAGGAAGGACTATGGGAGCCCTCTGGTGGCCAATATTAAAGTGCTTGTTAGCATAACCCAGACTCCCTGGGCATTGAGGTGTCAGGAGCAAGGGTGTGCACGTACCATACTCACATGTCTTCAAGTTTTTAAGATAATATTTAGTGGTTTTTCAAATTCAAGGTTAAACTTTCATATAAAAAGGATATCAAAGGAACTAAAATTCAGGTATTAAATACTGGTGATTCTGACAACAGTTGCAGGGAAAAATGGAAAATTCATAATACTGATAGATGTAATTAATTTGTTTTTATATTTATCATCATATAAATACTTATCTCTCACCACACAAATGACATCAAAAATATGAAATGAGAGACTTTAGAAAATTAATTCCTAAAAATAATTCCTAACTAAAAAATATATATATATATTAGATGTATAGCACCTTCATGACCTGGAAGAGTTAATGTGCTAACAGTGATAATATTTTCCAAGGAAGGCATTTATTCATAGCCATTTCAATGATGAAACTTAGCAAGTTTTACACAAAGGCCAACATTTGACCACTTAGAGATAGATGCAAGTTTCCCTTTATCTTCAATCCAGAAATAAATGTATACTTATTAAGTTTGCATAAACCAATCAACACACTTCTTCACACAATGTAAAAATGGGATGTATAGGATGGACAGTTAGATGTAGGCCATTTTGCTTCTGATTTCATAATGTGTCCTCATTTATGTATCATCACATGAAAACACAACATATGTTAAACATTAAGAATGTTTAAAATCTCATCATACAAAGCAGTAATTAATAATGCAGAAAGTATTATATTAATGTAGTTCATGTAATTAAATTCAAACAGACAAACGAATGCTATATATGTACATTTATATATATGCTCAGGGAAAGTACCTTTTTCCTGGTTATCACAGAAAAATAGAAGTAACTGTACATTACTCATTATTAACTTGTGATTTGAGATTAGGAAGTATTGCTTGTGAGATATTTTCCAAGCTCATTTTAATCTAAAATATTATTAGTCCAAAATAATTACTGCAGATGTGAATAATACATCCTTATTAAAAATTCATTACTTGTAGGTCAATTTCAGAACTTGATTTCACAGGGTCAATGGTTCTCCATTAATCTGAAGTATAATTATGAAAGACCATATTAAAAGATTTAGACTTACAAGTATGAGAAAATTATAAAGGCACAAGAATTCTAACCTTAACCCAAATGCTAATTTTGATTAATAAAAATAATTTTAAAGAGTATATGATTTCTCTTTTGAATTATATTATTTTCTTAAATATATAATAAGAAGTTGAGGAAAATTTTGGTATTTTATCTTATCATCAACAACGATGACATTATTTTGCCACCAGGTCATAATGTTCTTAAAATTTAGTATGCATAAGAATCACATGGGAAGCTTTTTGGATCCCCAAGCTCCATACCCAGAAATTTACCCAAAAGAGTTAGTAAATCTTACTATGTACCAACCTTATGCCAAATATGCACCCACCAGATATCAGTGTCACCTTCCCAGTACATTTTACATGTGCTACTTCTCAGGGGGCTATTTTTATACCCTCCATAGCCCTATGCACACTCCCTGGAAATCATAATTAGTCACTATACGCTTCTTAAGCAAAAGAATGCAAGATTTTTTACTGAAAGAAGTCCCAGACAAATGAATTCACCAGAACAAATAAAAGTATTTCCTGCCACACAAATGGGCAGGACACCAAACCACTGCTATGTCCTGGTGTAGAAAACACCCAAGCAATCCTTATAACATACTCTGTTGTGATCTTTCTGAATCCAGCTGCAGAGAGAATGAGGCACAGATGCAGGAAATGAAGGAGACCCTGACCCATAGATCGGCTTAAGGGAAGGCAATCAGTCATAGCTGAGAAGCCATATACCTCAGATTATTCAGAGTAAAAAAGGGGCTGTCTTAGTCTGTTCAGGCTGCTATAGCAGAACACCACAGACTGAGTGGCTGACAAACAATAAAAATTTGTTTCTCACATTTCTGGAGATTGGAAAGTCCAAGCTCAGGACCCATTTTCTTGGTTCACAAATGGCTGTCTTCTCACTATACCCTCAGGTGGCAGAAGGAGCAAGTTTGCTCTGTGAGGGGAGGTCTCTTTTGTAAGAACATTAATCCCATTCATGAGGGTTCCACCTTCATGATTTGATCACCTCCCAAAAGCCCAACAACCCAAATACCTTGGGGATTAGGATTTCCCCGTGTGAATATTGGGGGACACAAGCATTCAGTCTATAGTAGATGCCCTCTGGTCAAAGAGTAACCAATTTTTCCCTGCAATGCTTATGCTCTCAAGGGATCATACACCCACTGAGAATGGCCTTCATGTTCACTAACAGCTTTGAATAGCAGTCCCACAGTTCTAGAACTCAGGCAAAATGCTTATATGTGATCCATGTCCAAGGATGGTGAAAAACCTCAAGCTCATTCAAAGCTGCATATCAATTTGTCCACTTTTTCTCAAGGAAAATAAACATGAATTTTACAAAGGAGTAGACCTAAACTCCATATTTCCAAATGAGAAACTTGTCAAGCAGAAAATGAAAATTCTTCAGTGGAGGTAAATCTGAAGGATGAAATTTCGAGACTGGAATTTCTTGGACTCTGAGTGGCATGGAGGGTCAGGAGTGAACCCAGAGTGAGAATGGAAAGAGGAGTGCACGCTGAAATGAGCACCCTGACCCCACAGAAATAAAGGGGAAATGCAGAATCACCCAGCAAAGACAAGGTACAAATATCATGGGGAAGAAGAGATCAGGAAACCAAACGCAATGACAAATGGAAAAGGAATGTCCACTTGAGCTTAGAAGTAAAATGATATTAGACAAGCTTCAGAGAGATGAGGCACAGATGCAGGCACTGAAGTGAAAATAGATAAGATTAGGAGGGCAGAATTGTAGGGAAACCCAAAATTCACAGAATAAGAGGCGGTATTGTTTCAAGAATACTCCCATTGGTATTTTTATCAACATCCCTTAATAAAAATAGCCTACAAAGGAAGAAGTAGGAAGAGTAGGACCAGTTCTTCAGTATAGACACAATTTCAAATTAGAATGGCAACGATCAAATTAAGCTGCTAACCTAGAGAGGAATGGCACATACTGGTTTGTCTGAGAGAAGAAACTCTCCCTGCTTTAGCCATGCCATCAAGGAAACTTTTTGTTTTAGTTTTCTGTTACAAAATAACAAATTACCACAAATTGAGAGGCTAAAAACTACACCCCTTTATTATCTCACAGTCTCCGTAGATTAAAGGTCTGAACGAATTTAGCTGGGCTCACTGACCAGAGAGCTTCAGAAGGCTGACATAAAGGTATATATCTGGCTGCATTCTCATCTGGAAGCTCGAATAGGGAAGGGTCCACCTGCGAGTTCCCTCAGGTTGGTGAAATTCATTTCCCTGTGGCTGTAGGATTTATGACAACAAAGGAGGGACACAGCTCTGCTGCTTTGAATCTTTAACTTCAAAGAAAGCCTGGACCTTCCTTTAAATACTCATTTGATAAGGTCAGTTCTACTTAGCATAATCTTTCTTTTGATTAGCTCAAAGACAGCACACTAGGGACTAAATACATCAGCAAAATCTTTCACCTATGCCATATAAGTGAACATAATCACTGTAGTGACATCCCAACACTTCTGCATTATTTTATTGGTGAAAGGCAACTCCTTGGTTCCACTTAAGGGGAATAGATTATACAAGGATGTGACTGATTCGGGGTCCCCTTAGGGTGTGTCTGTTACGCTACATTACATTCAGTTCTGAGCTTCTTTCACAGGGCTCGTTTATAATGCCTAAATAGGTAAACCCATAGTTTCTGTTAATTAAAATCATCTTTCATTTTATTCTTGGTGGTTGTTTTTTGTGTTTGTTTTTTCAAAATGGAGTACAAGAGAATGACTAGTCAAAAATAAAAAGCCAATAAATTAGGAAAACTAAGAAATCAGCATATGGCAGATTTAATTTGTCTAATATTCTTTGTTCCTTCAAGGTTGCTTCATAATCTATGTCTACGCAGGCACACCGTTAAATTAAATTAATTATTATAGTAACTAATCACACTTATAAAGCATTGGCAATTTTAATTTTGACCTGAAATTAACAACAGAAATTTTGAAAAGAGTACTTTTCAAAGATATTAGTCTAAGGGCTTCAGCTGATAGGTTAGCATTTTAAAGGAATTACAGGAGTGCATGTTATTTCCATTCACTCTAGAGTCAGACACTGAGGATGGCTGACTTCCTGCACTGCTAAAATCAAATGTCTCACCCTTCTCTTATGGGAAGTCGCTGTGAGCAGTTTCAAAACTACAATTAGGTCAATGTACAAAACTTACCACCTAAGAACCTTACCATCCAATAATAATTAATATTGAAACAATCACAACACTGTGTAAAACAGATTTGATGGCATCATTCCATTTAGAACAAGGACATAATATTAATTTATATTTGTCAATATAGTTAAAAGGAGGGATGAGTGTCTGTGATTTTCAAAGTTGCTTAATACTGGTACAAAAATTGACAAATATACAAGATAGAAACACTTCAGTTTTATAGTATTTCTTTACTGTCTGTGATTTATGTTTAGTTTCTGAGCCATGTTTTGTATTACCTACTATTATGATCCAGTTGCAAATTTGATAAGGAAGATAACTTTAAAAGCCCTTAAAATATAGTTGGTGAAAATAAATTTGATAAAGTAATTATCTCAAAAATCTAAATATTGAAAACAACAAAGAATTAAAAATAGAATATTCATCTGGTCTCTGAAGGCTTTCTTAACAATGAAATAAATTACAACAAAAAGAATCAATTGGTTTGACTACATAGACATTTAATACTTCCAGCATAGAACACTATAGTGTAAACTTTACTTCAAAAAATATGACCAGAATAAATATCCACAATATACTAAAATTTTATAAATAGTTATTTTTTAAAAACCCTCTAAGTTTCAATGGGAAAAAAGTAGCAAAGGTTTAAACATAAAAACATTCAGCTCCAGTGGTGATGTGATAAGATGAAAGTTCTCACATATCACTGGCAGGAAAGTGAACTGGGACAGTATTCTTATAAAGAGATTTGGAAAATGTAGGATGTTCCAGACATGACCATCCAATAGCTCCCATACTATTAACTGATCCAAGGAATTTGTCAGAAATGTAGACCAACTATTTTGTGCAAAGATCTCATTACTGCAGTTCTTATGTTGGTAAACTGAAAATAAATAAACTGAAGATACAACTTTAGGTGAATCCATCATAAAACAAATTTGTATAAAAATATATAAAGCCCTGACAAACTGCTATGAGTGAAACAAAGCTCCTGCCCTCATGGAGCTTATACTCTAGTGGAGGAGGGAGTCAAGAGGCACAAATGAATAATTACAGGTTGTCAGAAATGCTACAAAGAAAATGAACTGGGTGGTGGGATAGAGAAACTGAGAGAGGCCACTGAGAGTCACTGGGCAGGTGAGGTTTCTCTACAGTGGTGACTTTTGAATTGACACCTGAAATATGTCAATGGGTCAGTTTTGCAAATAGCACCAAAAAGAGTGTTCTAGACAAGTGGAAAAAAAAAATACAAGAACCAATACAGAGGAAAGAGTTTGGTGCAATAAAAACTATATTTACCAGACTCCCTTGAGAGCAATACCTAACATGGGACCTCAGTTTTATGAAGCAGATTTGGAAAAATAATAGGGTCAATCGGAAGTTAATTCCAATAGCTTATTTATGCCAATGATTCTGTGAGCTTGTTATATACTATTCTCCTTGAAAGACTAGCTAGAGTAGACTGTAGGAATGATGCTATATAGTTAACATAAAGCTGTATAACAATATATACATAAAGAAATATATAAAGAACTAATTTCCTAAGGTAGGTAAAATTGTGCTTTCCCTGCCTCACACTTTTCTATATTTAAAAATGTTGAGGGAGAGAGGAAACAAGATGCAGGTGTAGGTAACCGCTGTACCCGCTGCCTCCCACAACCACACCAAAATTACAACTAAAATACAGAACCACCATCACTCAGAGCCTCCTGAGATCTGGCTGCACAGAAGCCCCACAACCAGGGAGCTGAAGGAGCATCGAGACCGGTAGGAGGGACGGAGACCCGGGTGGATTGGGGCTGAATCCGGGAGACACGGCTGCGGGCCCACACCCGAGAGAGAATCTCAGCGGTGGAGGTTTCCCGGAGGCCAGCCCTACAGCAGGCCCCCAGCCCAGGGCTACAGGGCTGGAAAGAGACGTCCCCACAACTCCGGACTGTGAAACCAGCAGGGACTGTCACTGAGGGTTGTGGAGGCTGAGGGAGCCCCAGCAGCTCTTCTTAAAAGGCCAGCGCCCGGACTCACTCAGACGCGCTCCCTCTGAGCCCAGAGCCGGGCAGCAGCTGGAAAGGACCCGGGACACTCGGGGAGGAACTAACCTGCCTGAAATCCAGGGGAGAGGTGGAGGGGCAGCTTCCTCCCAGGCAGAAGAGTGGGCAGAGGTCATTGCTCCTTTGGCGAGTCCTCTCTGCACACAGCCGTCAGGCAGGCCCCATATTTGATTCACCAGCACCTGACCCACACCTTTGGCCCCACCCGGTGATTCCCGGAGGCCCCGCCCCTCCCCACCTGCAAGCTCATCCAGGCCATTTCCAGGGGCTTTTCTATGCAAGTGGCCTCTCGAGCCTCACGCTTAGGACTTTCTTAAAATCTCTCAAACAAGCAGCAGTGTGCCCCATACAGCTTGATAAGTGGCCCCAGGCCTGGCACTAGCGGCAGCCTGCATTGGCTCAGAGCTTGGCCTCTCCTGGACACCTCCAAGCCCAGCACAAGTAGCAGCCAACTATGTTTTGCTGTGTAACTCATGCTGGGCAAGGCACAGGCACAGGCTGACTTTGCACCTCTCGGAAGGCTCCAGAGACAGTGCACCCAGTGGTCAGACTCGACTGCGCTGGATTACAACCCTACCACATCCACGACTGACACACTCAAGAAGAGCAATAGCTAAACACCAAAGCCCCACTGAAATAAATCCTGCTCCATAGGGGTTTCTCCAGCACAGCAGCTCTTTGGCTCTAGTTGCAGCTGGTCCTCACAGCCCATTGGCCTGGGGGTCAGTTCCTCCCAGTGATGCCAACAGCAACCAAGGCTCAACTACAACAGGACAGTGCACACAGCCCACACAGGGGAGCACCTAGAAGGCCCAGCTCAGGTGACTGGGGAGGCTGAGCCACTGGACCCTAGAGGACACCTACTACACAAAGCCACTCTACAAATTCCAGGAGACACAGCAGCTCTACCTAATACATAGAAACAAACACTTGAAAGCAGCCAAAATGTGGAGCCAAAGAAACATGTCACAAAGGAAAGAACAGAAGAAATCTCTAGAAGATGAACTAAATGAAATAGATCCACACAAGCTAACAGATAAAGAGTTCAGAATTTTGTTTATAAGGATACTCAAGCATATTATTATGAAAACAACTGAGAAAATCGATGACAAATAAAGTACCAATTTGAAATGAAGGCTACACAAACTGAAATGAAGAATAATTTACAGGGAGTCAACAGTAGAGCAGAGGATGCTGAGAATCAAATCAGCAATTTGGAACATGAGGAAACAAAAAACACCCAACCAGAAGAGCAAAAAGAAAAAAGAATCCAGAAATATGAAGCTAGTATAAGGAGTCTCTGGGACAACTTCAAGAGGACCAACATTCGTATTATTGGGATGCCAGAAGGAGAAGAAAGAGAGCGAGAAATTGAAAACCCATCTGAAAAAATAATTACAGAAAACTTCCCCTACCTGGTAAAAGAAATAGACTTACAAGTCTGGGAAGCACAGAGGGTCCCAAACAAGAGAAACCCAAAGAGGCCCACAGCAAGACACATCATAATTAAAATGCCAAAGGTTAAAGACAAAGAGAGAATCTTAAAAGCAGCAAGAGAAAAGCAAATGGTTACCTAAAAGGGAGCACCCATTCCACTGTCAGCTGATTTCTCAACAGAAACTTTGCAGGTCAGAAGGGAGTGGCAAGAAATATTCAAAGTGCTGAAAAACATGGAACTTCAACCAAGATTGCTCTACCCAGCAAAGCTATCATTTAGAACTGAAGGTCAGATAAAGAGCTTCACAGGTAAGAAAAAGCTAAAGGAGTTCATCACCACCAGACCAGCACTACATGAAATGTTGAAGGGTCTCCTTTAAGAAGAAGCTAATGAACAAAAGAATCTGACGAACTAAATAGATCCAGAGACATTGATGCATGCAACAGACGATCCTATTTCAGAGGAAAGAGGGAAGGGGGGTGGAGGGTAGGAAGAGATTAACCAAAGAAGTTATATGCATATATGCATAACCCATGGGCACAGTCAATAACGGGGTGAAGGCCTGGGGAGGGGGTGGGAGCGTGGTGGAGGGGGTCAACTGGGGAGAAAAATGAGACACCTGTAATACTTTCAATGATAAAGATAAATTTTAAAAAATGTTGAAGAATTATTGTATTTTTTTATCATATGAAAAAAATATTGAAGCCTATGTACTAGAAAATAGGTGTTATTTGAAGTGGGATGATGAATAAGGAAAACAGAGTGTATTTGTTCAATACGATCATAAAAATAAAAAAAATTTCTTTGTTCAACAAGTGTTTTCTGGGTGTCCACTCTCTGCAAGCACTGTCTATGGTGTTAGGTTAAAGCAGATAATAGAACAGGCCATCCTTCTATCATCATAGAACTTCTGGTGGGAAAAGCAGAAAATAAACATATAGCTCTGACTTTACAATAGATTGATGAGAAACCAACGTCCTCCTAAAGATATCATGAGGTTAGAAGAAAACAGGTCATTATGTGGTATATTATGTGGGAAGACGACTGGGGCATGGAGAGGGAGCGTTCTTTAAATATATCCCTGCTACATCTTCCAAGTGTTCCAATATCCTGTTGCCTGTGGTCTTTTGCACGGTTGCTATGGAAAAATTGCCTATCACTAAAACCCCACTGCTATTCTGACACATGATTCTAGAAATTTATCCCAGAATGAACAAAATGAAAAAAATAAGGCATTGTAGTTGACATACTTTACTTTTGTCTTTAACAATCAAATAAGTTTAACATTTCTTCTCTCTTCAATGTCACAGAGGTTATATCAAAGCAGAAAGATATGCCTCCTGGTATTTCGTCCTGAATCAAACCGAGGAGTAAATCTCAACACATCAGGAATGGCTTGTTTAGCTCAGCAGCACATTATCACATTTTAGCACATCCGAAATATTCTCATATGTCCCTAGGTTAGCTCCACATTGAGCACCTTGCAGTGGGTTTATCATCAAAAGAATATTCACTTGGCAGGAAAACCCATCTCTTCAGAAGTAGCTGAGCCTCTTGGTAATACAGCTCTCTCATGTTGCTACTGCACTGTCATCCTGGGGCTGACATGCAGCCAAAATTGGAAACTCAGATGCCGGTGCTCTGCTGCCAAAACAACTTTCAAATCTAGTGACCTAGTCCCAGCAAGTCCAATTTCTTTTTTGTCAGTTTAATAGTTTCTGAAGAACTGGAAAGCTGCCACCCAAAATTGTCCTTGTCCATCTGTGCCGTAGCTGGGTAAAGCAGTGGAATAACTGCTCCTGTGAGTGTTAGCAAGTGGGAAGAAGGTGCTCGAGCCAGCTACGGATGGTTCTTCAGGCCCAGAGAAAGCCCAGAGTTCAGACCTTTTGTTGATTTCACAGATGGCGACGGGGGGTACAGGGAATTAAGAATATGGTCACTGCCTGGCCAGTGTGGCTCAGAGGTTGAGCATTGACCAAGGATCCAGGAGGCCACAGTTCAATTCTCGGTCAGGGCACATGCCTGGGTTGTGGACTTGATCCCCAGTAGGAGGCGTGCAGGAGGCAGCTGATCAATGACTTGCTGATCGTCGATGTTTCTCTCTCTCTCCCTCTCCCTTCCTCTCTCTGAAATCAATAAAGACATATTAGAAAAAAAGAATATGGTTATTGCTGTGAGTCTGGTGACACAGGGAGAACTCTCACTTTTTTTTTTTTTATATACTATTGTGTTCCATTTTATAAGGATGATCTGTTTTGTTGTATTTAAAAGAAAATACAAGAATAAAAACATTTTATGCATTAATATTTTCAATTTATTATATCATTTTGTATCATCTTTTACTGAGAATGACCTTTCTGGACAAAGAAGGAGGTCATTTCCCTGATCACAAAAGTCCACTCATCAGGGCAAAGGGCAAAATAGAAAAGCCATCATAAGCACTCAAAGGTTTAAACTCGGTACATAAATATCTGCCAGATATTTCATGCATCCCTCGTGGCCTAATATACACAATAACAAATCAGTATACAATGAGATTGATGGTGTTAACTGATTATGAATTAAAAACAAAATAATGGGAAAAAGCTCTAAATTTAAAAAGTAATAAAAAGAGTAACAGAAAGCCTTAGTAAAAACAGAGGAAGGAAATATAAGTATAAAAAATAAACTGATTAAAATTGGTAAAGCTGATCAATCAGTTCAATAGTGTGTTCTTTAAAATCTAACCAAAGGAAAAGTAAACTCAGATATTTATGAAGAAAAAAGCTAAGGTTATATGAAATAATAAAATTACCGTTGAAAATAAAAAGTAAACAGAAATTAAAACATTTTCTGCTAATAATAAAGAGCTATAGAATAATTAAATGATGATACAATTTGAAAATTTTAATGTAACAAATAATTTTGAGTTAAAGTATAAATTAATAAGGTTTACTCAAGAAGTAGAAAATATGAATTCACACTTGTGTACACAGCATCCACCTGGACCCACAACTGCAGTTCCCCACAAGATTTGTGGAGCAAGAGAAACTTATATGAATAGGAAATTAATGCTGCCTGCTATGATGTGAGTAATAAATAAAGTGCTTTGTCTCTGACCCAGGAATCTCATGTCTTCTGTCAGCAACCATGAAACTGCCAGACTAACTTGCAAGGAAGGTAAAAGTCTTAGACCCTTTATGTACTGTCACCAGTGTCTTCCCTGCACCAAATACCATGCCTGACATAAAATAAAGCATTCAATAAAAATAGAATAAAATTATGATTAGTATAAAAATATTGTTTTTTAAATATATTCATTATTTTAGTTATTATTATTCCCTTATTCCTCCAGGCATAGTTAGCCACAAGCTACACAGGGTTCCAGGGCACAAAGGACACCTTTCCCTCAAATATTTTATCACATGGTACAATAAGTATTTATTCACTTATTTATATCTTCTGATAGACTGTGAACTCTTCAAACACCTACATATCCAGTACATAGTAGGCACTTAAAAAGTGTTCAGAAAATTGGTTTTAAAAATGCCATTTATATGCACATTCTTAAGATAGTAATCTTCGTATTCTTCATTGTCAAAGCCAAACAACTTGGAAAGAAGCACAAATATTCTTTTAGACAATTCTAGTGACAATCCATTTAACATTAGAGAAATCTCATTCAAACACATTTTCTTTGTGTGAATGCACTCACTGTTAATTTTGGCCTTTTGTGAATGTTTATAACAAATTTGTGAACATTTATAACAAATAAACAGATTTAAATGTTTATAACAAATAAGTAGGCAAGCTTGAGAGTTGGTAACAGCTTAAAGCACAGCATGGACACCCAAAATGTCTCAGTATAAAAGACTTCATGGAGAGATTACCTGCTGAACATTCTACTTTGCCCTCACCTTCTTCCACTTACGTAGAATTATCCCTAATTGTACAGAAAGGCCGTACGATCCGTCTTTTTCTTTGACATTATGTGAAGATGTCATTTTCTCCAAGTATAGTGCAATGCACATTAGAGAAATTTGCCAGGTGTGTTTTCCCTTTAAACACAGGCAAGACAGAAGCAGCAGCTACAAAAGCAAGTTAAAGCAATGAGTCAGATAGCCAGCTATCATTGCCATGTACTATTTTGGCTTCTTTAAATTATCTTCCTGAAAATAGGTACAAAAAGATTCTGGCTAAGGTGGAATACTCATGCAATGTTTCTTATTTCAGTATTTATTTTACTAATACCAGCCTTTCACATAAAATGTATGTATAGGACATGTTTAGATTTGTGTATCTAAACTGAATTTGTGAAAATATTGATTGTAAACACTAGTGATGTAAGCATGATAGCATTTAGTGTTCTTAATGAATACATGGAAATATAAGGAAATGTACAGAACATTTGCTTTATTAGTTAATGGTGTTTTACATATGAATAACGTAACAATGCACTCTTATTATTTTATTTAATCTTCAAAACAAACGTCAGATGTAATGTAAAATAGTAGTTAAGATAATAGGCTTGGAAGTCAGATTGTCCTGTTCAAAGCCCTCCAAGGACTGTGGCTCAAGGTGAGGACATGATTCCTTTACATCCACTTTGTGTCTCTAGTAGGTCACATCAAATACTGAAGGGATGAGCAGTTTTATAACAAAAATAGATTTTTTTTTTCTTTTTTAAAAATGGATCTATCTTAACTGTAGTGCTTTAGGCAGCACTTCTGAGAAAATATCTTTCTAAATCAAATACTTTTAAATTCTTCCAACATTTAGCAAAAATATGTTTTCTTTCAAAGTCAGGCGGGTTTTTTAAAAAAATGCTTTATCCTTTACAGATTAAAAGGCAAGCCATTATTTCAGCCACAACCTGAGTTTTTCATGTAATACTTGATTTACGAGTTCACATGAAGCTAAAATGACCACCAAAACCAGAGTAATGTATTCAGGATTTATAGCTACCCAGACTTGAATACTCGCCCCTCTTCCCAGTGACTATCCACTATGGCTCATAATGTGCTGTTGTTTAGTTATTAATTGCTCTGATGCCCAAGGACTCTATTAAGTCACTTTAACAGCAAAAGAAGACAGCCTCAGCACTGTCATTTATCACCTACCCATGGTTTTAGCTGTTGAGGCTCAGGGAGAATTTTCCCCAACCAGGAACTAAAGCTCCCCCAAAAACTAGTTCTTTTGGTCTAATGGTTCCTTATTTTTTGAGGAATTTGAGGTGCACTCCCTGAGGGGCAATGTTGGAGGTGATTTTAAAGTTGCTTGTCAGTGTCACATTCAAAGGTATGTTCTCCACTGATCATGAACAAACACGGTGCATCTGTCCAGCTAAGGGGTGAGTTCCTGATACACCTCCATGGAGGTCTTTCCTTGATCCCAGCCCCCATGGGAGAAGCATGATGTGTTTTCCTTCATTATTTGGGAATAGGATTTTCCATTCCCTGATGCTTGACTATTAGCTCAAATTCTTGTCACCATTCTTCACACGTGCAGCAGCCCCTTAGGGGAGTAGACACCTGGTGAACCCCTATTATATCCCATAATGTCTGAAGTGGTCATACAGATGAGAGCCTCCACCCCTGACCCTGACTACAAATAGTTTAAAAAATAGTGGATTCACATATTTGGGGCAGGGGGAAAGTTGGGAATACATGTGGCTAACCACATAACTTTATTTCTTCTGGTGTTCTGGGTCTTTCTGTCTGAATCCTTTTATGTTCCCTAAATTTCACAGTATACAAAGACCCTGGAGACTTTAAAACTGATTATCCCATATTTATTTTACCAAATAAGACATCTGGAAGGTTGAAAATGGCACTTGCTTCAAATTTTGTGCCAGTTGAACAAACTACTGTCAGATTAATGCTGTTTTATTAGGTACATATAAAATAAGTTCCCAGAAGCACTGCATTTAAATTAGAGGAAGGAAATTGTTAGAGGATACTGTGTGTAGATGGAGAGGTATTATTGAAAAAGATTGCGGAACAATCCAATTCATCCTGCCTCATTCTCCTCTCTCCCAGGGAATGGCTAGTGGAGGAAAAAAAAATCCCAAATCATTTCTCTTTTTCCTTATATCTCAAATGCTGTAACCAGGCACATGAGAATTGAGGGGCCAAAGAGCTTCTGACATGTTTTACTAGTAACATTTCCTTTGTATTATGTCTGTAGCCCTTACAGCATAAGTATCGTAGAAACAAATATTGTGATTTGTTCATATTTCTCTCTCATAATTGCCAACACAAGGTGTTGAATATTCAAAGTTACCAATAAAGTATATTTAATTAGTAACTAGATGAACCAGCCTCTCTATGCCCAAGTAAGCAGAGCAGCCATATGAATAGCAGTTTTTGTGAATAAATGTCTAGGCCAGGAGAACCTAAGTTATTTAGAACTATGTCTTAGGTATCTAAAATGCCATTCCAAATGTTTGAGGTGAAAGAGAAAAAGCTGATGTATGCCAGGCATTCTATAAATGCTTGTTGAGTAGTAAATCAGTAAATGAAGAAATGAGCGCCAAGACAATGATTACTTTTGAGGGGTGAGAATGAGGTGAGATCTGGGCTGGGACGCAAGGTTTCTGGCATGGCCGCAGATTTCAATTCCTTGGTCTGAGTGTTCAGTCTTCTAATAACTCATTATGTCATACATGGTCTTGTGTGGTTTTCTCAACTTGTGTTTTATTTAACAACATATTGTTTTTTAAATTAAAGATTAAAAACATGAATTTACATAAAAATTAAGGGCCGATAATAGCTTAAACTGTTTTTCTTACCACATAACGGTACATGTCAAAGAGCATCAGGTTTAGTTTTTTTAAGTGTGTACTTATGCCCATGAAGTCCATTTGGTCCTTAAATTAGGGGTTTCTCCTTGGGGACCAGTGCACAGCCTCACTGTCTTGCCTGCATCCATTCCTTCTGCTAACAGGGCTAATTCAAGTAGCCCTTTCAGGTCAGGCCAATAACTGGAGTACTTGGGGAGAGGAATATATGCAGAGTAAGCAGAACAAATCTGGCTTACATTTGATCCTCTGGCCTCAATTTCTTTATCAGGGATTTCAGAAGCTATATCATGAGCCACTTCAGGAAGCTAGGTAGTGAGGATATGCCCCCCAAGCCATAGTTTGCTTATTACTGGTCCAAAAGCTTATCCATGGGGCATACCTTAGAGAAAATCTTGACCTCATGGGAGCCAAATAATGAAAAGTACAATATATTTTATGAAAGAAACTGACTCCCCTGGAGGGTAGAGCCTTCTAGTACTTACAGATTTTTCAGCCAGAAATCTTAGGGTGAGTGACTTTAGTAAGGGCTATTGTGGGGAACTTCAATTCTCTGAAACACTGTGGTTTTCTTGCTGGGTACCATCTAAGAGTCATTTGTCTTTTCACATGATTTCAATTCTATCTACTGCAGTCAATGTTTCAAGTGAGGATATCAATGTCAGGCAGCTGGACTCTCAATGGGAAAATTCTTCC
The DNA here is from genome assembly GCF_964146895.1 of Miniopterus schreibersii. Classification (NCBI taxonomy): domain Eukaryota; kingdom Metazoa; phylum Chordata; class Mammalia; order Chiroptera; family Miniopteridae; genus Miniopterus; species Miniopterus schreibersii. The sequence goes on from NC_138102.1 coordinate 34,090,380, forward strand.
TTGTTTTTGCCTGGAAACTAAATCACTAGAAGAGTTGAAAGGGCACTGCATGCCACACTGTCCCATGCCATCAAGTTTCTGAGAACTAGAGGACTAGCTAGCCAAGTACAGTTGGCAGCACTAGCAGCAGATGGCAGGGACAACCTGACAACTCCCATACCATTGTCAACCACTACTGAGAGTGTTCAGGAGAGGAATGTGATTCTGGAGTTGCCAGAATGTTGGACTGTCACAGAAAGACCAGGAATTGCGCAGGGACTTCTTACCACCTCCCTGTTTCACCCTCTTTCCCTCCAGAAGGGTAATTGTTTTTAGGCAACTTGAATTCTTCCTGGAACAGATTCCAGAACCTACAGTACAAGCCAGGCAGGACAGGCCAAAGACATCAAGCAAACAGCAGGAGCCAAGAGGTGAACCCAAATCAAAAAAGCACCATCTCCACAGTGAACCAGGACAGGTGGTGCCTGGCAATAATCATAGTAATAACCACTGGAATATATGCCACTTTGCTATTTAAAAATAACTTTTCACTATTTTTTTTTTTACTGCCATGAGGAAGCAGGCAGAAAAGTTAGCTTAGATAAGTTATGAGTGACTTCAACTGGAGTAGGACTCAGCACTTTGTTTTTGTCCTGAAAAGTCCAAGGTACTTCCGGACGGGATATTGGAGCCCATTCAAATCCCTCTGCTAGATATAGGCTTCCCAGAGAACTTATACTTGTGTCCATGTCATTTTCATTATTATTTGTTTGGAAAAAGCTAGATGAAGGCTATAAAATGCCATTCCCCACCAGGATGCCTCTTGTGCATCTATGACTGCTTACATAAAAGTTAAGTGTGGGGAAAATGCAATAAACAACATAACACTGGAAAAGGGGTTGTCCCCTTTTTCAATGGGTAAATCTGCTGGAGTTGGCCCCACTCCTAAGAGATTTGGAAGGATTAATTAGTAAGTGACTTTTAAATTTTATGTCACTTGGAAGAATAATAATCTTGCCAGAATTTCATGGCAGTTGTTTAATATTCAGAGAGAATATTAAGATCCTCAGAAAAAAGGATTCATACACATACACTAATATAGCTTAATGAACCTCACTGACAAAGAACAACATGACATTTTCAACTTGGCAATGTTTTAACTGCATCCTTATAAATTAAACTTTCCTTCCCCATATCAGTCAGCAGGAATTTAACCACATTAAATCCACTGTTATAAATAGAAATTCAATAGAAATGAACTCTGTTCATAACTATTAAAAAACAATTTATCAAGAGATACTTCATGATACATCTTATTGGAATTTATGCTGGTTAGTTGAAGCTTGCAGGCAATGATCAAAAGTTATCCTAACCATACACAACCAATCAAACCAAGGCTCTTTTGAATTTACTGTCTTCATCATTATGGTTTTATCCTGAAAGACCACAAAAAAATGGGAGTGCCTAGTGGGCCACAGCGGTGAGCATAAAACTAACTGATGCTGCAAGATAAACCTGTACCCATAGGCAATAGGAGATGGCACCTGAGGAAGGGAGCAGTGACAGATAGACCACATCAGCCAGTGACTATTGGGAAAGCCAAGCTGATGGGAAGGAAGTCTAAGAGCCAATGGTGGGGAGCTGAAACAGCAGGAGGCAGGGATGTGCTCCAGGCCCAGGGTTCCATCTGAGGAGAAAAATAGTAGGCACAATCACCCAAACCCTGAACCACCTCTCGTTTCTTTACTACATGGAGCAGAGGCTGTATATCATAATAAAAGGATACGAGGTAAATGCAGGAGTCTGAAGGTGTGAGGTTTTTTGTTTTGGGGTTTTTTGTTGTTGTTGTTTTTTGGTGTGTTTTTTAAACAGATAGCCAAGAAATGACCAGGAGAAAGTTAAAGACACAGACAATGCAAAGAAAGATTGTTGCTGGAAGAGGAAACCCCCATCTTGAGCCATCCAGGCTAGTGGGCTCAAGGAGGTAGGACTGGCGGTTTAATAAGCTGACATACATATATCTCACACATGTATACAAGTATACATCTGAACAAACTATTTAGGTCACCTGTATATTTTTTAAATTGAATGATGTTTCATCTCTTCTTAACTAATTTTGTTGTTTTTGTAAAATCCTAAAGCTTTGATGAACTCAAATTACTTGAATCCTAAATGAATCACACTAAATACACTGCTATTGATCTCTAAACATAAGCCAACACTAATTAGCACCCCTTCCTAAATGTGCTGGCTAAGCAAATCAATTTATAAAGGTATTTCACAGGTATTAAATGATATAATGTGATTGTATTATGTATCTCTATAGAAAAATGATTGTGATATGTACCTCTATAAAAAAAATATGCTGCATAGTTCTACCCTAAAACACACTGTTACAGATTATTTTTTTAAATCCTCACCCAAAGATATGTTTTTATTAATTTTAGAGAGGAAGGGGGAGAGAGAGAGAGAAACATCGATGTGAGGGAGAAACATCAATGGGTTGCCTCCCCTACACATCCTGACCAGGGATTGAATCTACAACATAGGTATGTGCCCTGACGAGGAATCGAACTCACAACCTTTTTTGATGTACTGGCCAACACTCCCATCAACTAAGCCGCCCAGCCAAGGCATTGTTACAGATTATTTCAGTAGTCTTGGCTACACATCCTACTTGAGAAGTTAAAAAAAGCATGCTCACATCTGCAAGGTAAATAAAATGATAAGGCTTAATATGAGAGACTTCTCATCAGTACATGTAGAAACTAAGAGCAGCCAGTGAAATTTCAAAGTAAATGTAAGTTGAATGTGTGAAGATGACTCTCAGTGGAAGTCATATGAGTTCTCAAGGAGAGAACATTTTTTTCAGTACCAAATTAAAAGAAAAAAATAAAAGTGTAACAAAATTTGTAAGTGATGGGTCAGATATATTAAATTAGGATGTGAGTACCAGGAAGCACCAAATCATACGACTGAACAGAAATGTACTGACTGAAATCCTACCACAGACCAAATGCTACATTGGAAGAACATTCCAAACAGAGGTGACGTCAAAATCTCCCCCTCCTCCACTGAAACTGTCAAAGAATTAAACCCTACATAAGGAACATTCATCTTTGAACCTGACAGCAAGGAATTTTGTACCTGACTGAAAGGAAAATGTATCTCAACTGAATTACTTCAAAAAAAGAGATGGATGCTTTTTCTCTCAAGGATTCCTTAGCATCGGAATCAATTTCCAGGTAATTTCTCTGGTGACCACTTGTCCACATTCAAAGGGACTGTCCTTAAGGGGAGCTATGAGGTCACATTGGGAGGAGGGGGCATGAGGTGGTTCCAGCTCAAGAACCAGGCCAGGCGCGGGACAAGGATCACATTTGCTCAGGACTTCCATGTAGTCAATTTAAATTAAAATATGCCAAGTGAAATCAAAGTTTTTCTTTCATTTTTAGCTTTGCTTTTTGACTAGTTTGTCCAGCTACATAGAACTTTCAGAGTCTCCATGCCTACCTTATTTAAGTGTCCTTGCCCAACTCAACAAGAAAAATCAATATGGCAATTACACATTTTGGGAACAGGAGTAGGTACTGTGAGGTAAGTAAAAAAGGAAAGAAAATGTCTTCTCCTCGTTCCTAAAACATCTATTTCCTCAAGCTGGCACCTGCTGCCCATGTGACTGAACGCAAGTTTCCTAAACTCCCCAGGCCTTAGATCTTGACCTATAATTTAAGGATTTAAAAAGCATTTAGTAATAAAGGGAGGAGTAAAATAATAAGTACTTTTACAGCACTTATCACAGTGCCTTGCATATTTGTAGTGCTCAGTTAATGTTTGTTTATAATAATGAACATGATGTTTGTCAAGTAAAGTTACTTGCAGACCAGAAGGCTACTTTAGGTGGCCTCAATTCCAGCTTCTCTCATCCTTTAAGGCCACCTCTCCCTCTCTTTTCCCTCTGACATCAGAAGGCAGGCTCCAGAGCTTTTCTCATGCTCCCTGGCCATGGTGTTCCAGAGGGTTGACACTCCAACCCTCAGTCTCCTGTTCTTAATTCCTTCATGCTCACCTCTGGGTGTTTAAGGATACCGTTGTCCGGATAGGGCAGGAAGCTACTACCACCAAAGTATCTTCATGGAATGAAAATGAAGGACATGGGAAGAGCACAGCCCTACCATAGAATCAGAAGGGGGAGAATTCAGTAGTGTGGATATAATATTCAACGTAATAGTCCTTGACATATGTGTCCATGTATGATCACAAGGACTATAATGATAAGGAAACAATGGAGAGAAGGCAGTTGAGGATGGTAATGATAAAAGGTGCAAGGTTTCAAGGAAAAAGCTGAAGGCATTAGACTGATTATTGATATTGGAAAAACCAATCAAATGAGAATAGGAAAGACTTAAAAATAAATTTGTTCTCTGAGATTATAACTAATTACAGCCATTCATGCAAGCCATTTATCTTCATGCTTAATTATCATGCAACACAGGCACAATTATGAGTATTGATAAATATTAAAATCATAGAACCAGAATTTTTAAGCTTGAAGAGGCTTTTGAGATCACATAGGTCAAGTCACTTCTTTCATAGACAGGGAGTTGGAAAAGTAAAAAATTAAATGATTTCCTGGATCACAGAGCTGTCCTCAGGCAGAGGGAACCCCATCCCAGGTCTCCTAACTCCCAGTCCAGGGCTGGGTCCTTGCTGGCCACTGGCCTACATGGGAACTTATCTACCTTTGGAGTAAATGAGATTTGATTAGAGTGTGAAATTCTATACTATCTGTTTTGCAAGAGAAATAGCTTTCGAACCCTGACTTTGGGGCAGGGGTATCTGCTTGCAGATAAGTTGTAGAAATAGGCTTATGGAAAAAATAAAGAGTATTAAGAAAACCAACACAGCACAAATAAAGCCTTTAAAAATTTACCACTTTATCATGAAATGCATACTGTAAGATATAAGATATTAACTTTCCTCTTAATGAATTCCTCTTACCTAGAATCTTTGTCTCAAGATAAAGAGAAACTATGCCAGTTATGTAAATTACTTACCCAAATGGGAAAGCTCATTCCTAATCACGTCCCAGAGAGATACCATGAAATCACACACATTTCCCTGGTAGCGTCAAGTGAGGTAGGCCCTTCATACAGTGTGATTTGAGAAGTACCAAAAATCTTTTCTGAAAATAATCTTCCCCCTGCTAGTTACTACTTTATACCAAAAAAAGTGCACACCCAGAAGATTCCTATACAAATAGCAATACCTCTACAGAGGAGGGGCACTCATACACAGATTAAGTCCTGAGGTTCTTGAGAGGATGGGATTAGAATAGGTACATTTTGATAAGAGGACTCTAAAATGGGGAAAATAATTATGCCCGGGGAAGAGGTGACTATGTTTATGTCTGTTGGATAGAGATAGGGCATTATCTGTGTAGGGGCTAGAAACAAATATGGGCTATTTTATGTTTATACCAATGGCTAGCTCAGTTCCTAACATTTCTACATATTTCTAGGTAATGAACATCAGGGGCTGTGTCCCAGTCATCATTCCTGATACATATTTTGGAGCCTCTTTAGAGTCAACAGTTTTCTAAGAATGTATTTATTTGGAATATATAGTTAAAAATTGAAAATAATCAGTACCTACCATGCTGTCTTAATCAATTTATGGACCCTAAGACCCAACTGAAGATTCAAAACCCTCTCTGATTGTTTAAGAACACTGGTCACAGGTACTAGAGAAACACAACACTTCTGTCATGTCATCTCTCTTCAACTAATGTGTTCTTATTTCCTAATATTATGCATCATATTATTGTAATCATGTTGTATCATGAATCAGTATTAAATTACAGAAAGTAGAGAAAAAGCACTTACGATTTTGCCAACCCTACCCTGTCAGTATTTTACAGAATTTTCCCATTTGTCTGTATGCTTACATACTTTTCCCCTAACTGAAGGCAGAGTGGACAAACAATGGTGTTTTTGGCATTTTCAACTTGAATTTATATCATATGTGCACATACAAAATCTTCATGGTCATCATCTTAATGACTATAAATTATCATATTAAGGTACGATAGTTTATTTTATGCTATAGGGTGAATGAATAATTTGCCAATGACTTTTTGCTATTATAGGCATCAATGCATTAAGCATCTTCATATATATAACATTTTACTTCTTCTGGATTATTTTGTTAGGATAAATTTCTAGAACAGCTTATTGACTCTTAGAATTTTGTAAGTAGGAAGATATATGTGAAGAATATATAATATAATAACACAAAACATAACATAATACAGAATATATAAATACTATACTTATTTGAAGAGAGAATATAATCATATATTCTGACCATGGTATTATCATATTTTTTAGCCTCTTTCAGTTTTACCAGAAAATAATTTTCAAAACTTTTAAAAGAATCACTTATTAATCAAGGAATCAACAAAATCTGAGAAAAAAATTAGCCACCAAACTTCAGTGTTATAGTTGAGTTAGGACTTGAAGACAAATTTCATCTGAAACATGAGCTAATTTTGAGACTGACTGGAAGCCACATAAACTCTCTGGGTTTTAATTTTCTCATTAATAAAAAGAAATATCTAAATTCCCTGCTTGCTTCTGGCTCTCTATTCATATGCATTATTATTTTATTACTACCAAACAGACACATGCTATATATTATGTCTTATCACAATAGATGCCAGGTAAACACTATGTCCAACACCCCTCCCCCATACCCAAAAAAGGCATAGTAGAATATTTAGGTCAATAATAATGAAAGGACAAATCTAAATATATGCTTTTGAGGTAAGTACAATAAAATACAATCTAACCTGGCACATCCCTGAAATGGATCTGAGATTAGAAACTAGCAACAGATGGCAACATACCTTGCACAAAGCCAATTTCTCTGTAACCTTGACATTCTGAAAGGTCCCCAAAGAAGAAAAATCAGATAGGCTCTTCGCTGGGATTGTCCTCAAGACAGATGAAGCTAATGGACTTGTGTCAAAGGAAGAAGATGAGATGGATGTTCTACAGGCTTCCATCCCCCAGGTGCAAGGACATTTTGCCATCAAGCATCAAAAATAAATCTTCGAGTGACTGGGAGGACATATGTGGAAAATATATTGGCAGAATGAACAGGTGATGAAGGCCCAACTCACATATCACTTGAGAGGAGAGTGGTTGTATGGTGAAAGCATGTCCTGGACAAAGAGGAGCTGGAATCCAATGTTATTTCTGCACACACAGATCAGAGCCGCTCTAGACCCCATATGTGAAATTCAAAATGTAAGTTTTAGTCTCTCAAAACACAATTTACTTCAATATTGGGAGTCATAATATAGAGTATATGACACGAGAGGTATTAAAATGATTTAATAGGAAATAGCTTTTTTTTTTTTTTTTTTTTAGAGTAAGGAAACTTGGTATCATCTTAAAGTTTCCCCAGTACTCAGGGTCATCATCCTTCATCAAATTGTTGAGATGCAGGGTAAAAGAGCAAAAGGCATGAGCTCTATTTCCACTAGGTAACAAGTCAGAGAATTCAAATAACCCTTTATTTATGAACTACTAAAGGTTTTCTTAGCCCTAAATATCAATTCTTATGAGTCAAATTTTGAAAATTCTAAGGGTGATTTGAAATCTACTCATTCCACAAAATCTGTCAGTCTCACCTCCCCTTTCAGCCATCCACCTATTTATTTATTTACTTATTTGTGCAATAAACTTTATAGACCATCTACTTAGCAAAGGATTTACTCTCAGAAACCTTGGGATTTACTCCCAGAAAATGCCTGCTTAGAGGAATTATTGTTCTTTTCATAGATGCGTTTATCCTTAGGCAGACTGAGGCTTCTCCGTGGGAACTTGGAGGGTGAAAGGGAGTGACAAAGTTTAGGATCATTACTTGGCTTCTGTTAAAAGAGGATTGTTCGGCAAGGTAATCTACACGAGAGCCAGGCTCTGTGAAGAGAGGATTTTCTAAATTCTTTCTAATTTATTAACATCTGAGGCTGGTGAATTTAATCTTAGTGTTTTACATAATGGATTTCCCAGAAGCACAGAAAGGGGAAGTAAAATAAAATCTCATCCTTTCAAGCTCTGAGGAATTCTGGGAAAAGAAAGGCAAAGGAATGGGACCAGGGGAGGGAAGCAGAGGATATGGAGCCATAAGAATGAATCTGGACCACCCCTCTCAGGGTGCTGTTCCACATAAAACTACTAGCCCTGGCCTCCTTTCTGACTCTATAGGAGCTGCCCTAGGAAATCTGAGCAGGAAATTAGTATCCACTGTAAATTACAAAGAGGCCCTGAAAACTGCAATAAGGTGTGGCAGCTCCACTGAGCCAAATGGATTTCTGGGCTCTAAAAGCAACCCCATTTATTCCACTTCCCTTTTCTCCAAAAATAGCAAAACCACCTACTAAATGTGTAACTGCGGAGAGTGACCACAAATACAGTCCTATACTTGAAGTTTGAACTTCAAAAAAAAGGTGCTGGGAACATTCCAGATTCTCCTGTAAGAAGAAGACCATGTTCATCCAGCTGACTCAGAGGTTGTCATCTTACTCATCAGCTTGAAACCAAGTGAAATATTTAAAATCCTCAAGGAATGTACGGTGTAAGGAAATGGCAAAGCACGATGGGGAAAAGGTGTCGGAATGAGTGCGGAGACGTGGCCCCCCTACCAGTCTGTCTAATGTTAAAATCCCTTCAACTGTAACAGTATGAATACAAATATATAGCATATACCTGTTTATATAAACTTTCTCAGGAAGAGAAAGCAAAACATGGGAGTTATGAGCTTTACAAGGTAAATTGCTATGATGAGGAAGGTAGGATGACCTAAGGAGACAGTCAGAAAGAGAGGGTAGCCCTGAAAATCTCGGCCATCTGCTGACCTGGAAGAAGAGAATGTGGCTGCAAAGAAGACAAGAAAATCTTATTTACAACTTTTAAGTAAAGACAGAGAACCAGAGAGTTTCACTAGCAACAAAATTCACACGCATTTAATTCACAGTAATTTACATAGTTGTAAGTTGGAGATGTTGACACTTACCAATTACAGAGCAGAAGAGTCATTAAAACCTTGTTAAAAAAATCATTCCTATTGACTCTTTAGCCAAATGGTTCACCCAGAAACCTAGAAAGATATTACAATATGCTGGTATACCACTTATTAACAAGGAAGCCATATGAAGAAGAAATTTTAGAGGTCTTTACTAAATGTCAATAAATGTCTTTGCCATTTGGGCTCCTTCTCTCTGCAAATCCATTAGACTAAAATCTGAAACAAGGAGATAAACAGAGCTATAGCATTTGGGTTGGCCTACATTTGTTACCTTTGGCATATTTTGTCAATACATTTATTTGCAATTTAGCTTCTTCCCTGTACTCATGTATAACGTTTTTGCCCCTCTAAAGTTATCACACCCCAAGGATGCATATCCCTTTCATTCTTCAGGGCTCAGCTCAAAGGGCACCTCCTGCATGATTAATGGCTTCTCACACTGTACATGAACAGAAAATTATTCATATATCTGTTTATAACATTATTTTAATCACTCTTGACTTCATTGGTTTCAGGGTGGAACTGTTCCTTTTTGTTTTAAGAGGACTCTGTGTACAGTAGATGCTCATTAAGCATGTCTTATAACAAAATACTACAACAGAATACCATAGACTGGGCGGCTTAAACAACAGACATTTATTTTTCAACGTTCTAGAGGCTAAACCCTCCAAGAGGCAGATTTGGTCCTTGGGGAGGGCCCACTTCCTGGCTTAGAAACAGCTGCCTCCATATTCTTACATGGCAGAGAAAGAAGGAGCTCTCTTGTCTCTTTCTCTCCTTATAAGGGCACTAATCCCATTATGGGGGGTTCCACCCTCTTGACCTAATATAACTCTGTTCACCTCCCAAGGACCCCACCTCCAAAGACCATCATATTTAGGGTTAGGGCTTCAACATGAATTTAGGGGAGGGAACCCAAACTTTCAGTCCATAACAAAGTGCTAACTAAATTGTATTAAAAAAATTACCCTTATTGTATGCTTCCATACTGCAAGCAAGCTCTTGAGACAAAGTCTAAAATGAAAACATTTTGTTTTTCACTTGTTCTAAAAGCTGGCAATTCCCACACCTAGAGTTTTAGTCCACCTCTCAGTGGTTTCTATTTTTTCACCAATGAGTTAGGCAAAATGAATTCTATGCTATCAGCACGCATCAGTATTTTAGTGTCCTTTGATTCAGTGACCTCTTCCCTAGCAGTGTGAAAAAAATAAAAGATTCAGGATGGATCTTATCAGAAGTTACACAAAAGCCTGCTATTCTAACATTATTCTAACTTTTCAGAAAACAAAAATTTTTCTTTTTGCTACGGATGTGATGGTATAGACTTGTATTTACAAGTGTGAAATTTCCTTTAAAATATTACCTAGTTTTTGATAATCCCTGTAGTAGGTCACTGTACATTATTTTATTTAAGGGCACTACAAGATGATTCTCTTTCTTTCAGTGAGAAATAAACTTAGAAGAGGTAAAATAAATTGTTCAGTGTGGCCCAGCCAATCCAAGTCAGACAATAGTCTAACTACTCAATGTTTTTCTACACCTGAATCCCATATATCTTCAGCTATATCTCTGGTCTTTTCAAGGCACATGCCTATGCATTGAAGGGGAACTAAAACATATTGAGCACCTCCTATAGGTTATGTGTTTAATAGGTGAGAAAGAGTTCCATAAAAGCTTAATGGGTGGAAGTTGCGGGGGGGGGGGGAATATATCATTTCAAAGCTATATAGAGTTTATGTCTCCAAAAACATATAATTTGATCCCTACTTTGGAATGTGATCTTTATTTATTTGTTTTATTTAATGTCTCTAATCTCACTGATTATTGGCAAAAATCCTTTAAGAAAGGTCCATCATTATTGCTATTGTCAGAACACAATAACGCTTATCTCAAAAAGTTGTAGTGGGAGTACTATGAAAAATATATAGGATACCTACCTAGCACAACGCCTAGGCACACACAGTATATGCTCAGTAAATAGTCCCTTTATTAAAAGGCCCTGGTCTTCAGTTTATAAACTAGGAAACTTGTCTGGTGGGTTCAGTAGCTTTTACATTCTGACACAGTTCTCACAAGAGAGAATTAGGAGTTAGCTCTAATATTCCTGGTTACAAAGTCTGTGACTTGGAATCTCCTCCAGTGTCAGTTCCTAAAGGCATCCCTAATTTACAATGAACATGAGAAAACTAAACAGGCATATGTCCTTAACCTACTTAAAAGTAAAGGAATCAACTTGGCTCTTTGTGGAATGCCGTCCACTCTTTTAAGTCAAAATAAAGAATCAGTAGAATGTGTATGTCAGGCTAAAAACTAAACTCCCTTTAACATGACAATAAAGAATGAGAGAATTGTTCTGGAAAGACCATGCCTTCTGATACAGAAAGCAATGACTCATTTGGCTCCACCCTCACTGGGAATTGTACACTCCCCAGAACATCAATGCAACGGCTGGCTCTTTGGTTTGAAAGGCATAGTCTGTATAATCCAAACAGCCTTTAGAAAATATCAGTATCTCCATTTACTGGGGACCCCAATCAATTTCCTCCTCTGCACTCCTCTTTCATCAACAGCTGAGGAGCACTTGATCTCCTCCTCAGAACCCCAGTATTTCTATTATCACTACTTTCTTGGCCTCAACCATTCCGCATGGCTGTGTGCTGCCCTCCTTCTGTGCCATGTGTACACTGAATACAGACCTACTTAACCCTTCTATCTTCCTAGGCATCATTTGAGTCAGGAAGCTCAACCCTTCTTTCTGACCTAAACAAACTGCAAGAATATGCATTTTTTCCTTTCAATTTTATTTTGTATTGGTTTCAGGTCTACAGCTCAGTGGTTAGAAAAATCATATACTTTATATAATGTTCTCTATGTACGGTGCAGTTTGGGGTACTGGAAATATTGAGGGGAACACTATGTAAAGGAAATGCAATTTATTAGCTAAACTTGGATACATTTCTATAAGCTCCCCACATTCATTTCCTTGAAAAGTATACAAATTCCTTACTTTAGGCTAGTGCTTTGCCAACATATATGTCTGATCATTCAATTACCTGGGACACAGGTTAAATAGACACATCTATAACATGTACTTCTCCAGATAGGGGCTTAGGAAACTGATGACAGAAAAGCACAACTAATTCTTATGATCACCCAAGCTGGGAAAACACAACTGAAGTAACTTAACTAGACATGCTATATTTATTTTAAAATAATGTTTTTGCAAATATAATTACATTTGCCAATGTTATTTTATTTTCACTGCCAACTTTTCAGTAATTACCATCATATTTTTAAATCATCTTAATTTTCTCCTTTTAGTGATGTTGGTATAAACCTCCAATCTGGGCCTCCTATTTTAACAAGAGGGTTGGTAATGTGGCAAGTGTGGTATTATTCTGGGTCACAGCACAAGGACAAACTGTTATCAACAGGCTCCATATAGCTTCTTGTGTTCTTCAAACATCTCCCAACAACTGACCTGACATGGCTGGAAATGAGCAATTTGACAGGATCACAACACCTGCCTTGGAGCCATAGCTACACATTTCTCTCGTAAAATTTAACGTGCTGAAATAATACCATAAACCTGGGCATTTTTGCCTAATAAAGATATAGTAACAAAATATAACACAAGTTATTAAAATCACTGGGAGTACCTGGAAGCAATAAAACAAATTCAAGGTTTATAAAAGCATATTATAAAGAAAATTTTATTATAAAGTATTGACCTTAAGAATGTATTTAGGTAATTCTTTACCTATTTCTAGATTTTCCCCCCATTTGACTGATGCAATTTAGAAAGCATTAAAAAAAAAAAAAGCTGACACAAAATCTACAGTATAGTCATTATTCTTGTGCAAAACTAATCTCAGTGGAATATGGAATAGACTAGATGTGCTTACATCCCCTATAGTGCTAAATAAACATTCATTGATTGAGTAAATGAATAGTAATATAGCCATAAAGAATAGCAATTAGCATGAATAAAATTATCATTATTTTATAATATTAAACATGACGTTTAAATAGCTCATGAAGTCTTAAAGATACAAGGGGTCTAGTCTCTTAAAATGTGAAACTAATGTTGCATATCTGCATTATTTACCATTTCCTGCTACTCCTCAAATAATTTTTGTTATCCCACTAACTTAAACTCCTGTTTTTCTCCAATATCTTATCCCTGACTTTTGCCTTCTTTGCAGTCACATTCTTTTCACTCTATCTCTTTAAAAGAGATTTGAATACAAGAAAAATATGTCATATATATTGACCCACTGTAGTTACCATTCCTGGTTCTCTTCATTTCTTTGTGTATATCTAGATTTCTACCTGGCATCAAATACTCAACTAGAGGTGAAGTCATTTCTCTTGTCCAATGGACAGGGTGCTATGACAACAGGTATCTAAAGCTGTCACTGGCCACCATGTAAAGCCTGGAAATGAGGCTATCCCAGGGTAGCAGAGCTCACATTTATATCCTGGTGGTATCCTTTGAGCCTTAAATTGAGTTGCACCCAAAGATAGGTTTAGTCCTAGGCTACTGATGCTCAAATTTCACTATGCATCACAACAACCTGGAAGGCTTGTTAAAGCAGAGAGCTGAGACTCACAGTCAGACTTTCTAATTCAGTAAATCTGGATTGGGGCCTCAGGATTTGCATTTCTAACAAGTCCCCAGCTGATGCTGGCTCAAGAACCACATTTTGGAAAACACTGGCCTAACTATTTCAATTAAGCGGGCCAATAAATAGTGAATTTTTTTTTCTTAAGCATGTTTGAGTTGGGTTTTCTATTACTTGGACCCAAGGAAAGTGTCCTACCCAATACACCCAAGTATCTGAAAGACACCTACCGCCCCAAATAAGCTTGAATTACTTCATCTTCTACACTTAACAGTATATGAAAGGAAGTCATGAAGAAATCATTACACATAATTGATTTTATAGTATATTTTGGGATTTTCCTACTTCATGATATACTGTAATTAAATTTCATACCATCTTGAAATGAAATATTGGAGGCACCCACAAAAAACTAATAACTAGATTTCTTTTCCATAGCAAAGGATATAAATTTCTGATATTTTCATAAGGAATTTCATTACTGATGACTTTAAATTGAAGCTATTTTTACATAATGAATATAATCAAGACATCTTTTTTTATTTGGGATATAGTAAAAATAACTATATTCAGGAGTTGTAACTAGTGTTTGCTGAACATACAACCTATAATTTCATTGCTCATTCATCTTTCACAACCCTAATGAGAAATGGTTACCTTTATCTAAAGAGTCAAAGTATCCTAGACACCCACAAATAAAAATAGGTATTTAAGTAATTAAAACTTATCTAGATGTAATATTTGAGAGAAAATGAGATCAGGAGTTGTCAACTTCTTAAAATCTTCCCAGCTCCTAGTACATGCTCATGATGTGTCAAATTGGCAATCTCTGGGAGCTGATGTACTCTTTGGCCACCACTTGCCACCTTCAGAGGGCTGTGTTATGAACAACTGCTCCTCATCGCTTTGCCCTCAAAAACATTGTCCCCCCCATCTTCCTTTTTCTGACCCCAATATAGCTTCCTCCAATCTCTCTGGTGGGAGAAATTTGAATGAAAAAGGGTATCACTGCTTAGCACCAGAGCAGGGCAAGGGTTCTCTACATATGTAAGGATTTAACCCTTTAATTTCGAATCATGAATAAGCCCGGGGGGGGGGGGGGGGGGGGGGGGGGGGAGAAGGTTGCAGGACTCAGACTATTTGAAAACCAGAATGACCAATGACCATAACAGTTCACATTTACCAATTAAGTCTGGTCCCCACCTTCCCCGTACAGTTTCCTACCTCTGTTATTTCCATCACATGACGATGTAATTAATATCATTTTTTCCCTTTTCTTTCTATGGTCAACAACATCATTCAGTATACTTAGTTTTCACTCTTGGCTATTAAAATAGCTTTCTCATTGTTCTCTCTATTTAATGACTTTTCTCTTTCCACTTATCCTTAGATCAATGTCCCTAAAACTTCTGTCTGGAAAAGGAAATTCTCTGGTCACCATTACCTGCTGGGAACTGTCCACAGTCATTTTTTTGGCACTGAAAGGATCCCTAGGAGCTGCTCCCACTTATCTCTGCAGGGTTCTCTCAGAAAACCCTAGAGGAAAACCCCACTGACCTAAACAAGCAAGACTACTACCCAGGGTGCTTTACCTTCACATTTTTCTTATTTTTGTCCCTCTAATGAAAATGCCAGTCCTTATATATCCACTAGTTAATATCTTACTCATCTTCAAAACAGTTCAAACTCCTCATGTGTGAGACACTTTGTACCTCTTTAATACTGCAGTATACTATAATTTCAACCTACTACTACATTTCCCAAGGAAAATAACCATATATTTCAATCTTTATAACCCCAGCAGCTACCATTGCAGGTTCTGATCCATAGCAGTTGCTTAATAAATAGCTGGTGATTGAATGAATATCATAATTATACACATACAATGCATATATGTATATCTCTTATTTTATATCCACATATAAGTCCTTGGCTCTTCATATATAATAAAACAGTCCATTTTCAGAGTTTCAACTCTGAAAGGTGGTGACTAATTTATATAACCTTTCTAACAGTTATATACATATTTTTATCAAAAATATTTATAGTCATACGAACTTTCAAAAAAACTAAGTATTTTAAATTTTAAAAGTAATCAAATGTTATGGAAAATTAGTCCCTAAACAACCTACAGTTCCTCATTAGAAACAGGAAATATATTCTGCATTCAGTGAATTAACTACATAGCTGTGTTGTCAATTAGTTTACAGTGGTTGACTGGCCAACTAATGATTTTGTAGACAGCACACGCAATTTAAAATTCCTTGCATTCTCCTTTATTCTTAAGTAAATTAAATTCTATTGTGTTTAAAAATTGAAAAAGAGAAATCTAAATAATATGAAATATGTTTACTGATTCCTATGCATTTTAAACATTCACAGAAGATAAATTTCAAAAATAACTTATTGAAGGAATCAAACATGTTATGCTATATAAAATACTCTTTAAAATTTTATTATTGATTTTGTTTTGAGGGAGAGAGAGAGAAACATAGATCAGCCACCCCCACCCAACTGGGGAATCGAACCTGCAACCTGGGTATGCTTCCTGACCGGGAATTGAACCCCCCACCTTTCAATGTACAAGACAATGCTCCAACCAACTGATACATGCTGTCCAGGGCCATAAAATATTCTTTTAAGGTAGAAAAAGTGTGAAAATTAAAGAGAGTCATTTAACTAAAGGTAGGTAAATGGCCTACTGAATGTGCATATGAAAACAGAAATGATTGAACCTGTCTCATGACATGTATCAATAGTTTGGTTTTGGCCAAACTGCTGTTTTATGGAATTTGGAGCATGTATTTATACAAGAATCAGTTGGAAGGTGCCCTAAAATGACATACTGAGTAAATTTAAGTGCAGTGGAAATGAATGAGTCCCCTTTGACCCATAGGGCATTAAGTCTATATTTAGGGGATTCATTTTCATGAGATTGAGATGAATTCCCTCACTGTACATTAGCTCTGGATATATTTTTGCTTTTCAATTTCCTTGCCCCCTCATAAAAATCCTCATGATGCCAATATACTTTTCTATGTAATTAACTTAGTTACACTTAAAAACAAAACATACTTCCTTCCAAACTAAATGTAAGCGTCAGTTAGATATTTACAGTCCCATCCATCAACTAATTTCACTGAGGAGCCACCATGTTTGAAAGCCTATGTTAAATCCTGTGGCTGACAGACTGTTGCTCTCAACAGCCGAACTCCCCTCTGCCACGCCGCCCTGCAGAGCACAGAGGGACAGAAAGCATGGGTACTGGGGCTGGCCACACGACTCCTTGTGCTTAAGTGCAGGTTACACGAAGCCTTAAGGACATCAAGCACTTCCTCTGGCTGACCTGCCACGACATGAGCCTACCCCGAACAGCATAAGGATAACAGGGGCCAAACCTGGGCCCCAATGCGCCCGCTGAACTGTACACCCAAGAGGAAGACGTGACTACAGGTGTTGGTTTGGGTTGTTTTTGGCAGCCACCAAACTTTAGGCTGCTTGGTAATGGAGCATTCTTACAGCAATAACAATAAAGCCCTAAGAGAGAATATCAGAGAAAATTCATTTCAGCCCTTGAGGGGTACAGAACTGGAGCGATGTGGAAAAAGCCTAACAATGATATGTCTGTAACAAAAGTAAGGGCAGCTGCTACAGGGACTTTCCTGAGTCCTATTCTCACCACGACACTGAGAGGAAGAAACAGAGGCATGAGGACGTTTATGAACTTCCCAAGATCACAAAGTTCATAATGGGTGGAGCCAAATTTTCCACCCACACAGTTCTCCTCTTTGAATTCTCCTCACTAATCTGCCTCTCACACTTCCACATTTGAGAAAATCATTTAATTATTGTGGATTAATACTGCATATGTTAACCCAAAATTACATAAAAGGAGTTAAAAAACTCTTGCACACTGTGCTAAATGCTGTAACTCAATAGGAGAGTGACTGATTGAATAGCTTTTGATGTCAAACAAAACGTGATCTTAAATGTTCCATTAATCTTTCTCCAGTTCAGGTCTTTATGTTTACAACGGTGAGATGACCTACCCAGTAAGTTGACTGTGAGAATTTAACACCACACAAAAGGCATATAGCTAATCCTAAATAAATGTTAACTAGATTATCATTACCATGTTTCAATTTCATAATAAACACTATGGGATACATTATTATAATTAAACGATTTTTTAAGTGTATCCCAAGGAATTTTCCTCCAAATACCCCATACATACCATTCACGAGTTGTTATTCCAACTCATGCTGGGTTGACTACTTAACTTGTCCATGGAAAAGGTAGCAAAGGCTATAATTTTTGATACCTACACACTCAGGGGGTGAATTTCAAGATGCACACAAATATTATTTTATTGTACTCTAATAGGCTGTGTGCAGATAGTTAGGAATGAAACAAACACCAAATCCACTCCATAAAATACTAATGCCTATATTATAATACCATGCAGGCACTGAGCACTCATTAAATAATAACTATTGGAAGTAAGCGTTCTTAAAATTCTCAAAGAAAGTAGAGCTTTCAAAGTAAGCTGAAGGTAACAGGGCTTTTCTCTTTAGTGGTCATCTGTAGGCAAGGAAAATCTTTCCACCCCTTTCTCAAACTTGCAGTAGCATTGGATTCAGCTCCTGCTTCGTTCTGATTCCAGTACCCCAGCTACCAATGCCTTGACCTCCTCTAGATGTCTTTTTGGAGATATTTAATAAATGCTGGCCAAATTTAATAACTGAGGCTCAGAGAAGTTAAGTGACTTGCTCAAGGTCACACAGTAAGTAATTTTAGTGGAGATAAAAGAGTTTTTGTTTTTAATTCCAATTTCCAAACATTTTTTAGAGCTCTCTGTCACTACATTTCCATCCTATCCAAACCTGCTCACTTAGCTTTCTCAAAGGAAAGATTACTAACTTCAATAAAGACAATATTAATAACAGATCAGGGTATTGCCACTCATGAGTCTTAAAGTCCTACATCTGGCACAGTAGCAGAAATGAAATTTGGAAGCAGAAGAATCTCAGGCATCCCAAGCAGATGGATGAGTGACATTCATAGGATATCCCCAGAAGCCTCATGTCACGACCCAAAGGTTGACACACCCATTTTCAAGCCCAAAGTAAACTTTGTTGGTGATCCAATCAAAATTGCTGTTTCCTATAGACACCTTTCTTCCCTCACCATGCATTTCTGTTAATTCACATCTCTTTGTTCTCCAAAAGGCTATACAGATATTCAAAGTTGCATGTATGTGAATTTCTAGATTTCATATTACAAATACTCTAATTTCATACGTGCAAAAGATAATCTCTAATGTAATTTAATCATAATAGCCAAATATTTAATACCCAAAATAACACTAGGTAATAACCATGAAATTAACAAATGTATATATTCAACTCTCCTATCTACCTTTTCTTTCACTTTTAGACAAGGAAAACCAAAGGTTATGGAAGAGTTTCTCCCATTGGAGGATCCTTATTTGGATAAGAGTTGGTGCTAAATGCAATCACTCTACGAATTTCAGTAACAGCTGAGAGAAATGCTCTTTGTTGGTCTGACAAGTAATTTAAGTCCCAGTAATTTCTGTTACCTGGATTTCTTTTGATGCTAAATTTATAAGGTGTTCTGCCCACTATTTGAGCTTTGACATGCACTTCTCCGACATAAGACAGAAATGAGGGTTCAAATTTGTTCTTCCATGAAAAAAATAACAGAATATATGTTATACAATGTAAAAACGAGATTTCTATATTCTCATTTTAGGACTTCAATTTTATGAAAATGTTTTCCCTGAGCATGTGGTTTTAGAACAACTTTAAGGTGCTTGAAGAGAAGCCATCTAATGATTTCTTTGTTACTTATTATGATAGGTGAAAATAATAATTTTGACTATATAACTTACATAAGAATTGAATGAAGTCATACTTACAAAAATGCTTTCTAGCAAAGCATATTCAAGTATAAGTAGATATTTCTTCATTATTCTTTCGCATTACTAATGCAGCATTAATTTTAAGGTTCAAATCCATCTAAGTGGCAATTGAGAGACGTCTACCCAGGACATGGCTAGTAGATCAAACATTTTCTTTCTTAAAACAAATGAGTTATTTTCATATCAAGATTGCTCTTGGAGTTTATATAACTAATGTTGTTGACCAAAAGAGCAAGGAAAAAAGTCTGTAACTTGTCTTTTGTGTTTTGAAGAGGGAAATACTTAAATGGCCAAGTCACTTTGTTTAGAAAAATAACTAGTTTTGTCTAACTATTTTGCACAGCAGAAAATGATAGTTTTGAAAGAGGAGTAGTGACCAGTTAGGAAATACATTTACCATGTTTTGATTTCCTGATGTTGGCTCTTTACCAGTGCAAATGACTAAATCACAAATTTACACTTAATGCCTTGCCATAAAAGAAGTTTCTAAGCAATACCAAAACCCACTGACCTCTTTTTAAAAATATCTTTTAGTCTGTCATTCCCTAGGAAGTATGCAGATACAATAATAAAACAAGAAACTAGAGGGGGCAACTATTCACTTGGAATAATGTGATATGTGAATTAGTGACTTTGTACAATAAGGATGATAGGCCTTTTGGCACAGAAAATGACCTCACCTCACAAGGTAGGACTGGGGTGACCCAAGGTCAAGCCAGTGAGCATCCTTAGAAAAGGTCTTATTTTTCTTGTCCCTTTATAAAGCCGTCATTCTTCTACCCAGGCTTAAGTAAAATGATTTGGAGCAGACAGAAGAATGAGTTCTATTACAAAATATAGTTTCTTATTTGCCAGGAAATGTGATCCTTGAAAAGACAAAGCACTCTTTTCCAAAGAAAATGAGATTTGCAACCCTCTTGCAGTTCTCTATCCTTATCAATTTAAGAGTTAATGGAAAATATCTTGAGAATTTACCTGTGTAGGGGCCTGAAAATGCCATGGAAAATCCCTCTGGTACTCTCAACACCAGCAATACTATACCTCTCCCCTTCTCAGATGTGACTCTTGACCTTAAATCCCACACCAGGCTTGGAATCTAAATTTCCCTAAGGAAAAAGGCTTCAGATCTCTAGTTCCACCTGATTTGAAGTTTCCCTTTGCTGAGATCAGCAACGTTTGAAGACACTTTAACATTTCTGTTGGCTGGTGACTCCCTCCCTTGTGCCTTGGAACTCACCTTCCTCTGATGGAAATGTCTATGTGCAGGTAGAAGAGCCAGAGCACTAGACAGCTGTGTGCATGTATGTGTACAAATGTGTGTGTACAATGTTAAATTGGCATTTGAAAATACTGTTTAAAGTCCTCCTATATCAAAAAACAAAACATACAACACTAACAAAAAACAGAAACAACCAGAATGCTCAGTAATGCTCAAATAGTTTAACAAAGTAATACATTCATACTATAGAACATCATATAAGAATAATTCTTTTTTAAAAAAAAAAATATCTTTACTGATTTCAGAGAGGAAAGGAGAGGGAGAGAGAGAGATAGAAACATCAATGATGAGAGAGTCATTGATCAGCTGCCTCTTGCACACCCCCGACTGGGAATCAGGCCCGAAACCCAGGCATGTGCCCTGACTGGGAATCGAACCCTGATCGCCTGGATCCTAGGTCAACGCTCAACCACTGAGCCACGCCCGGCCGGGCAAGAATAATTTTTTTAAAAAAATATATCTTTATTGATTTCAGAGAAAGGAAAGGAGAGGGAGAGAGAGAGATAGAAACATAAATGATGAGAGAGTCATTGATCAAGCCCTCAACCCAGGCATGTGCCCTGACCGGGAATCGAACCCCGATCGCCTGAATCCTAGGTCGACGCTCAACCGCCCAAGCCCGGCCAGGCAAGAATAATTCTTAATTATACATGTTATTAAACTAGAATAATGGCCATGATGTATATATTCTTAAGGAAAAAAAGCAAGAGAGAGAGAAACATACCTGTGTGTAGGTGTGTATATGTGTGTGTGTTTATATCCACATATTTGTATAACATGGGAAATATGGAAGTATACACCCTAAATTTAATGTTGATAGACTCCAAAGGCAATGATGAGGATGAATACTAAAGGGGAGTCCCCCCCACACACATATTTAATTTACTTGAATTCAATTATATGAGCTTAGGCATGTAACATACATATTTGGCAATAAAAGGATGTGGAATAATTTTAATAGTGTAGTGATTCTGTCATTCCATTCAGTGAGCAGAGGCCCCAAGTGGGTGTGAAATGGGAGTGTGAAAAGATGTGACCTCTGTAGGCTGAAGTTCTTTGTGTATATCTCTTAGTTTGAGCATCTCACCAGGCTGAGGGGCCTCAAAAGAACAATCCAGCTAATACTCATCTAATACCCAGCCCCAAACCAAAACTATCTTCCAGTCATGGAGTAAACGCTCATTTCCTAGTGTTGCTGTGCTAGATTAACTAAGAGATGCTGTAAGGAACTACAACCAGGAGCCTTCCCTAAGGATTTGTCAGGGCAACATTTAAACTTCAAATGTCTAGCCCTGGCCTGACCAGTGTGGCTCAGTTGGTTGGGCGTCATCCTGTGCACAAAAAGGTTGCCAATTTAATTCCCAGTCAGGGCACACACCCAGGTTGCAGGTTCGATTCCTGGTTGGGGTGACTACAGGATGCAGCCGGTCAATGTTTCAATCAATGTCTCTCTCTCTCACTCTCACTCTCCCCTTCTCCCTTCCTGTCACTAAAAAATCAATAAAAACATATATTTTTTAAAAATCCACAAAATTTTAAATGTCTAATCTTTGTGCCAATGTAGAACCTGTTCTCTGCATAAAATGCAACCCCACTGTATTAATTTTTATTCACACACTTGTATATTGTTTGACTTTTTGTAACAAGCATGCATTATGTTTTAATAATTTTTAAATGTACAAATAAATAAATGTTAAAATTTTAAGCATTTAAATACATAAAAAAATTTATATCCTCTCTGGTCCTTTAATTTCTGGTAACTAGATTTTTAAATATTACACCATCATTTCCTAGAAATAATAATCTCCTAAAAACTGCTATGTAGAAAAGTAGTAGGTGTTGAACATATTAAGAGGTACAGGGAACATGCACCATAAATAGTCACTTAGTTACTAGTAATATATTTAAAGCAAAGACGTTTTCCCTTTTTTCTTAGAATAATCCCCTTAGAGATTCCAGGTTTAATAACAACAAGTCATAATTGCTATCATTTAGAGTGATGATTGTGTGCCAGTTATTTTATTAACTGCTTCATTTCTCACTTAAACTTTACAGTAACCCTCCCCAGGGTGTTAATTATACCCCACTGTAGAGATGAACAAACTCAGTCTTGCAGTTTACCCAAACTGCTTAAGTCCAGACAGCAGGTTAACTGGTGTGAAACCCAGCCCTATTGCTCTCATGAGCTCAAGCTCTCAACCACTATGCATATTCTGTTCTTGCCCTATTTTAATAGATTTGAACTTTTTGAATAAAACCATTGTTTCAAATAGGGTTACACTTAGCTGCCAATGACAGAAAACCTCAAAATGACAGGGGCAAACAAGGTAAAAGTTTATTATTCTTATGTGCAAAAGCAGTCCACAGGCAACCAGTCTAGGACTGGTGTGGGAGCTCCACAGTGTCTCCAAAAAGCCATATTCCTGTCTTGTGGCTAAGCCACCCTCACAAGGTGATCACCATATGCATCTCTTGATTCAAAGGGCTGCTGGAACTCCATGTGGAGAGAGGTGGGTGGGCAAAACAAATACCTCCCTGTAAGTCAGTTCCTAGTTAGTCCCCCAACAGGCCCTCTGCTTACATCTTTTTAGCCAGGAATCCATCCCATGTCTAAACTTAACTTTAAGAAGAGGGAAGGGTTGAAAAACTGGGAGCGTTAAGAACTAAAATGATCACTGTTAAATCTTACATTATTTACATTTCTGCAATTACACCACCCTACCTCCAATGTCTCCAGAACACTCCATAATATTTACTAAATACTCAAAATCTTGTGGAAGTGGGTTATTTTGATCTCATTTTGTATTGTGTTGATTTTTCCATTTTTTAAGTTGAAGAAGTGGTTTCTGGGATCAACTTACTTGAGATGAACACTTTGGAGTAGATAAAGGAACAGCCTGGAAATGCAGATATCTCACTGAAGGTAAAAGTCAGGACAAGAAGGCAGTAAGTGTAAACTCTGAGAATTTTCAGAAAGCTTGATGTTTCCAGTAAAGAAAAAGATTAAAAATTCCAGATTTAAGGACTGATCATACAGTATTGAGAGTAGGGCTCTGGAACCTTCCATCCAATCAATTTTGATGGTGTAAATCAGGGTGAAGATTGCAGGGACAGGAACACAAAAGTCAAGATCCTGAAACAGAAACTTAGACATGCAGTGAGTTGGAGCATGACAGTGAGTTGCTCAGGCTCATCCTCAAGTTGGCCAGGGTAGAAATCTCACCCAGCTTAGACACTATGGAACAGACATGCTATACACTCACTCACTGACAGTCAAAAGAGAACATGTGAAGCATAGATTCAAACCTGGAAGAAGATGCAGTTTAGAAGGAAAATCACTTTTGGGGGAGTAAATATCTTAGGGCCAAATATCAAACTAGGGTAAGAGAGGAGCATCATAAATAACCATAACAACTCAAATGACTTACTAATTACTCCTATGTTTTGACATCATTATTACCCCCATTTGATACCATTATTGCCCCCATTTCAGAGATAAGGAAATGGAAGTCGCAAGGGTTTGAGTAACTAGCTCCACAGTTGGCAAGTGATAATATCAGGCATTGAACCTAGGCAACGGCTGGGTTGTAGGTCACTCTTCACAATCTGTACCCGAAACCTGGTATTCCTTATGAGCAACAGTGTGGGAAAGACTAAGGCCAGGGAAATTAGATCATGAGGATAAGCTCTGAAAAGAAGGAAAAGACAGTACTTGCATCCTGAATGAAGCATAAGAGCAGCCAGGTGTTAAGGTGTTGGAACTTCTGTCCGTCACCATTCACACATCATGGCATTCCCCTTGCACTCTACAGCAGGGTGGCAATGCTAAGAAGGGTAAGGGCTCCAAAGATGTCCACATCCCTGTTCACAGCATCTGTAAATATGTTCCCTTACATGGCAAAGGAGAGTTTGTTGATGTGATTAAGATTATGGATCTTCAGATGGGAAGATTATATTAGATTATCTGGTTGGACCATATCTAATCACAGGCATCCTTAAAAGGGGAGCATGCTTCCAGGCTATGGTGAGAGATGATGTGACAATGGAGGAAGCTCAGAGAGATGGCATTATGGGAAGGATATGACACCCTATTGCTGTTTCTGAGGTGTAGGGGTATACATGCAAGGACCCAAGAGAAGCATCTAGGAGATAAGGGAGACCCCCCCCCCCAGCTGACAGCCAGCAAGCAAACAGAGACCTCAGTCTATAACCGTGTAAAACTAAGTTCTCTCAGCATTGAATGACTATCATATGGATTCTCTCTGAGAATCTCCAAAAAGGAACAGAGCTTGCCAACACCTTAGCCTTGAGAGATCCCCATCAGACATCTGACATACAAAACTATGAGAAAACACATTAGTGTTGTTTAAGCCGCAAGGTTTGTGGTAATGTATTATAACGGCAATAAAAAACTAATACAATGTCAGTAGATAGAACTTAGGAAAATGTCTTGTCTAACTTCATGATTAATTCCTCAGACAGGAAATCCTTCAGACAAAGGATCATATCTGGGATCTCTGTTTCTATGACACTGATCACCTGCCTCCAAACCCTGAGCATCATGAGGTCAGATTTAACAATCTCTAAGCCCCAGAGAGCTGAGCAGTTTTTTGTGGGGGTTATGATACCAAGAGACATGGAATGTTAGTTTTAGCATCATGTCTCAAAATATGTTGAAGAGTTTTGAGAACCCTATGAAGAAGGTTTGTTTATGCTTTGCAAATTTAAAACTTGTAACACAAATAATTCTCCCATATGTTCCTCTCTCTTTCCCAGGAAATTTGACTAAAAAAAAGTAACTGCTAAGCTTGTCACACCGACACTATTTGACCTAAGTACCATAATATTATAAATATGCTCCTTTAGATTATCAGTGTGGGAATGATGTGGCCCAAAGCCAATGTATTTTGGTCTCTATGGTGGAGCTACAGAGTGGTGTCCAAATAAAGCAGCACAGCTGAGAAAAAGTGGTGTGCAGGTCTGACACTTTCCTGAGGATGGAAACCTTTAAATTTAATGTGTCACTTGGGGTAAGACAAGATACATTTATCCAAAATGGATGAACCTAGGGGAGTAGAGCTCAAACAAGAAACCTGTATAAAGTGAGTGCTGAGCTAGTCGTTTGGGACTCCTGGCTGTGTTCTCCAAAACTGCAGGAGCCCTGGCCGATGGCTCAGTTCGTTGGAGGGTTGTGCTGTGTACCAGAATGTTGTGGGTTCCATTCCCTATCAGGGCACATACCTAGGTTGCAGGTCTATCCCTGGTCGGGGAGCTTATGAGAGGCAACTGATCTATGTTTCTCTCTCAAATCAATGTCTCTCTCTCTCTCCCCCATCCTCTCTCTTTAAAAATCAATAAAAAGCATATTCTCATGTAAGGATTAAAAATAAATACATATATACATACATACATACATACTACAGGGGATGTTAGGACCATGATGAAAACACATAGAAGGAGGCAATTGGAGTCTGTCTGTTCAATACATCCCTTTACTGAAGAGGGTATTAAAGAACAGGTTTCAACAGTGTTTAAAGTTCACCATAATTCTAACCTTATTCTCTCTATCTTTTTTTTTAATCCTCATCAGAGGATATTGTTTCCATTGCTTTTCAGAGAGAGTGGAAGGGAGAGAGAGAGAGAAAAACATGGATGCAAGAAACATTGATTGGTTGCCTCCTGCATGTGACCCCAGGGGCCAGAGCCTGCAACCGAGGTACGGTCCTTGGGCAGAATCAAACCCGGGACCCTTCAGTCCGCAGGCCGACTCTCTAACCACTGGCCAAACCAGCCAGGGCTTCTCTCTTGATTGAACT
This sequence comes from Miniopterus schreibersii, assembly GCF_964146895.1. NCBI lineage: Eukaryota > Metazoa > Chordata > Mammalia > Chiroptera > Miniopteridae > Miniopterus > Miniopterus schreibersii. The sequence goes on from NC_138102.1 coordinate 34,117,113, forward strand.
ATAAAATAAAGGGCATCGGAACTGAGTTCCTCCCTGTGGAGGGTCTGCGCCCTCCTGCCGTGCCCTCAGGCACCACATTACTTTTCCTGAGTCCAAGCACTGACCAAGGTGCCCACACAGAGCCACTTTCTGGCTCCCAGGGGCTGTTTAACTGAGCACAGATTTCACATCCCGGCTGAAAGCCCTCCACAGCATGTCCATCTGTGACACCCAGTGTATCTTCTACCACTTTCCCCGCAATGGGAAGCTCTCCCCACCTTTACATCCCTCCAACAGCAAACAGAGATAAACGTCACTTCATAAGCATTTGCTAAATTAAATTCAGTTAGCTATTCCCCGGTACTAGAACGGAAACTCTTTTAAGTGATATACATCAAAGGTGATTTGAAAAACTTTTTTAAAAGCTAATTATTTTACTTAAGTGTCATCATAGCTGTTTAGGGAGGGTTCCAGGAATGTCTTGAAATATTAACTGAAAGGTTGTACTTATGTAACCAAACATTTTACTATTCTCCAAGACATACTTCACCAAAGTTAGGTTACTCCTTATTAGAACATAACACCCATAGAACCAATCACTGGGCCAGACTTTATGCCAGTGAAGTCTAAGGAAGACGCATGTGCCAGGAACAAGTGGACACTGGAAGAAATAGACCACTTGTGATCTTGTAAACGTAATCACTTTCAACCAGCTCAAACTAAAATAACTATGTTTCTTGTGATTCAGAGTATTAGAATCCCAATGGACTTAAATTTAAAAGGGCATGGTGTATCTAGTACAGCTGCTGTGAGGCTGGGCCAAAATAGCTATCCTTGCTCGACCTTTTGAGCTTTGGATCAATAGCAACTCGACCAGGCTACGCTAAGAAAACTAAATTGCTCTCACTGAGTCAATTGCCCAACAAATACAAGGCCAGGCTACCTACCTATCTATCATCTATCTATATCTATCTATCTATCTATCTATCTATCTATCTATCTATCTATCTATCTATCATCTATCATCTATCTATCATCTATCTATCCGTCCATTTGTTCATCCATCCATCCATCCATCCATCCATCCATCTATCCGTCCATGTATCTATCCACACTAGCTCACCTTTTATGCATTGCTGTAATAATATTATGTTACATACATATATATATACACATATTAATATGTATTGAGCACTGACTTAGTGCAAAACACTGTTCTAAGTGTTTTACATGTGTAAACCTCACAACAATTTGGTAATGTAAGTGCTCCTATTATCCCATTTTACAAATAATGAAATCGAATTTAAGTAACTGCCCAAGCTCAAGCTACTGATTTAAACCCTGGAAAATTTCCTCCAGAGGCCAAAGTCTTAACAACTCCATAATACACTACCAGAGCCAAGTTTTGTTTTCTTCATAGAAGTTGGGGAGGTCTCTGGAAGCTACTCTATTTCTAGAAAGTACCTGCAGGGGCTTATCATAGAGGTGAAGGCCCAGGTACACGTAAAAACATAAGACCACCTGCTACGTTTCTATATTACTGGCTATAATATTGGAACTACTTCTTGAAGATGAAATTGAGAAGCTAATTTAAAGCACAGAACAAGCAGGCAAGCGGGCAAGGCAGTCCAACAGACTTTACATAAGGTTTTCCTCATCGGCCACACAAAGATAGTCAGGGCATTTGCAGGGCCAGGTTCCACACCACGCCCCGTAGCACAGGCTTCGAAGGGCATCAGTCAGAATGATGAGAATGGAAAATGAACAGTTATTTCCTTTGGCCTTGACATGGAGAGAGGCAGTTTGCCTTCTACAGGAATGCACACACAAGCAAATAAAACCATGAGTGACTCAGTACTGCACTTTGTGTCAGGGAGGAAGGAATGCAGTGACTAAGATGTTATGGTTAAACAACAAATCACTTTCCATGGGAGATAAACAAGAGCACTATATACCACAGTGTTCCCTCTGCATAATTTTAAAGAAAGGAACCCGAGAAGCTTCCTCAATAGGGGAGTTTTATCTGATGACCCAATGACTAGTTTCACTGATTGAAGCCTGCATCTTAATTCCTCTTTTCCAATGAAACAATACAAAATGCCCTTTAAAAAATATATTCAGAACTCATGATATTGAAGCGGCCTTGCCAGAGGCAATAAAATCCACAGAAGCGAGATAGAAGTTGAATTTGGAATGAAATTTTAGACAATACTTAGCTTCCATTTCAAAGAGCTGCCCTTAATAATACTGCAGCTTAAGGGGACTGATGAAGTTAAAATTACAAGTTGTGACATTTACTATTTTTAAAGGGTTGAGCTACAGCCTTCACAGGGTAAATAAATCATATAGAAGCACCTGTGCCCGTCTGAATTCCTTATATGACTATTTTTCCCACTGCCAAACAGCCTGCATATTAAGTATTCTCTCTATGCTCTCCTGGACCCAGGTGCCAAGGAAAAAACATTTTGCTATAAACTCATTCTTGATGTCTGTATGTTAGTGTTGGACTCTTTATTCTTAGCTACACTGTGGGTAAATAAGTTGTGATTTTTTCCCCCCTACAAATATGCCAAACCCTGGTTGGAATGCACTGTGTTGTCCTTGTACTAAAGGAGTGCCTGTATCATTCACAGTGACCTAACTGAGCTTGTTGGCCTGAAGCAAATGGCATATTTAAGTGAAACCGGTAGAGGTCGGGTTATTCTCTGCAAAGAAATACCTTGACCCTTTCCAAAAATCAGGGCCCAAATCACTCCTCACAGATGCGCAAGGAAATGAGTTTATTTTCGCTCCACCCTTACAAAATAACAAGTTTCACTGCAGCTAAAAATATCCAGCAGCTAAAACAATACATAAGCGATGGCTTCTAAGTAAATAGGGACTGAGGTATGCTTTCCTTGTCACGGTTCCTGACGTGCACTTCTACCTGTGAACTCTACCCCAGGTATGAGAGGGCAAATCAGAGCTGGGAAACACAACCTGCTCCCCTGGAATTTCGGAAAAAAGCATTGCCTTGCATTGCCTTAGTAAACACAGAACACAAGCTTCTGTTCTGCAAATATTATGGTTAGCGTTAGTGTTTGGGGGAGAGGAACCCAGCAAAAGAACTCCAGTTGTGAGGACGTTGGGAGGTTTAGTCTGTAGTAAGAAACTAAAATAGAGACAAGTGAGATTTATAACCCTAGGGTGGAGGAAAGTGTTACAGTAAACGATTCCAGGCTTGACTAGCCAAAGAATCCCTTGGCCCAAGGCAGCTTCCTCGAGGGCTGTGTGAGCAGCGGGCCACCCCGCGCGGCTCTCCGGGGACGCGGCGGGCACCCCAGAGGGAAGGGCTTCCCGCTCCCGCGGCGGCTCGCGCGTGGCGGAGGAGACAGCGCCCTCCCTTACCTGCGCAGGTCTTCCCGTCGTAGGTCTCGCACACCCACTCGTGGCACTCACACAGCGGCCCGAAGTACACGCCCGGCTCGCTCACGTGACAGATGCAGACCCCGCAGTCGCACCGGCCCCGGCCGTGGCACAGAGCGCCCCCTGGGGGCTGCCCGGGCGCCCGGCACCGGCGCTCCGACTCGGCCCGCGACAGCCTGCACGTGGCACCTGGCCCGCTTCTGCATGGGGCGACAAACCACAGCAGGGCCACGGTCAAGCACAGACGCTGCTCCTACCGCTCTGAGCCCACGTTTCCTCCCAGTGCCACCCAGATGGAGACATAGAACCCCTGAGGCCCCACATTTCTCTGGGGGCCAAGCTCCCTCTAGAGGCACCACGTTATCCCAGGCAAGGGGCACCATCCAGAGGCTATATCACCTGAGAAATGACCATGACCCAAAATGTCTAAGCGAAGACCTGCCCACCCAGGAATAGGACCATCTTCCGGTTGGACAGAGGTGAGCCATTCCTGCCCCTTGGAAGTGTGCCCCTGAATCTTATATGCACCTTTAGATTAAATACAAACTGGTCTAAAGTATGACACTGAGCTGACTTTTCAGTTCTTTTTGAAAAGTCTCACTACTCTCTGACGGCCAGAGGCAGTTATTTTATGAAAAACAAGAAATTAATATATAGAAAGAGCTATTATGTGTTATGATAGCGTAGAGCAAAATGCTTTCTAAAGTTGCATTAAGCTGTGCTTATAAACTATACTCTTTTAAAAGTTTAGCTTTGCCATGTGCCTCAAAGTCTCTTAGAAAATGCAATACAAAATGTACTACAGACCCATGAAATAATTCAGCCTTACGGGCTGTGAAAATGTATAGATACTCAAAGATAAAACAGCCTTTAACCCACGGAAGAAATTCTTCCTGGTATGTATTGGCCTAAGAGGAAATTATTTATTTATTCAGTGATTCTAGTTTTACCAGAGTACAAGCAAAAGGACAGAGGAGAGGCAACGCACGGCGTGGATCTAAAGCAAGGAGCAGGAGCAGGTTGGAAGCCGTTGGTGCGGCGTCCAGCTGGGTTAACTGCTGCTGGCGCGGGACAGCCGCCCGCGCTGAGCCCCGCCGCACGCGGCGGGCAGGTCCGCCCTGCAGAGCGAACCGAGCTTACCTCAGCGACGGCGAGAAGCTTTGGGGAACAGCTGACAGCCCCGCGAAGAGGAGGGAGCACGCCAGCAGCAAGAAGCTCCCGACGCCCGCGGGCCGCATGCTGAGCTCCGGGCGCGGCGAGCGGCGCCTCTGCGAGGTGGGGCTCCGGGGGGCGGGGGCGAGGTGCCACCGGCGCGCGGACGGGCGCGGACACCCAGGCGCGCAGGTCCCGGGCTCTGCCCCGAGCTGCAAGTGCCTTGATGAGCCGCCCGCGAGGATTTGGGCAGCGGCACCGCTCTGGGCGGGGTGCTGGTGCCAAACCCCTCAAGTGGAGAGTCTAGGCAGGAAAGTAATTAGAAACAGTTGTACAAGCAGATGGTTTATTTTGACATTAAAAAAAGAAATGTCCTGTTCACAGATTTGAGAAATCATTTCTTTCTTCAAGTACAGGCCCCCAGAAATATTTGACAGGAGGATATTTGGGCTGGCTGGTATTGAAGGGACAGATAAAATAATCCCCAGGATGTGAGCCTACAAGGGGGGGGGGGGGTCAGCATGAACGCTTGGGTAAGGAGTTATTCACCACCTGCCTTTCAAGAAGATGCACTATTGGGGCACGATTTGGGAGGGGCAAGCAAAATTGACAAACAAAACTTTTCTTGTACTTTTTCCTTTTGTTTTAAATTGTGGGGTTTTTTATATTTCTTAAGCCATTAAAAAGTGTATCATGATTCTAGTTGCTCGAGCCAGTAGTTTATCATAGCACATTTTTTTCTTGACTTGGACAGTTCAAATTGTGGTTGTCCCAAATTCACCCCACTTTCCTCCATGAATCAAGCAAGAAACAAGATAAAATGTCTAATTACAATATCAACTGCACTGAAAATTCGTCAGTGTCATTTATTAAGCACCTACTATGTGCCAGTCCCTTAGTATATTTTATCTCTAATTATGACAATAACCACACATTTATTTACTCATTTAGCAAGCATGGATTTAGCATCTATTAGGTACCAGGCTCTGTGCCAGATAAGACACAACAGGGAATTAAGAAGACATAATCCCTGCTCTTGGAATTCAGTGGGTTAGTAGACATTAATCAAAACAAAAACACAAATATAAAAAGGACCAAGGGTTGCAAATGCAATAAAAAAGGAGTGCAGTTAGCTCCAGATTAGATAGAGGCACCTGATCTAATCAATATTGTGGCATTTGAGCTAATGGGTGAAGGATAAATAGAAGTAAGCTGGGTATAATGGAGACGAGGTGGGAGAGAGTTGGGAGGCATGTGTATACCCATTTTAGAGATCAAGAAACTGAGAGCAAAGAATGACCTCTTGTTCAAAAGTGATTGACTTGCTCAAAATCACACCGGAGGTTAAAGAAAGATTTCAGCTAAAATCTGTGGCACCTCTAACCCCATACACTGTCCCTTAAATTGTGTGGTCATTTGGGAAACTGTTGTGTTGGGTTATATGGAAAGGAAGAAAACATTCTTCCTTTGTTCTAGGAAGAGCATTTTGGATGCAACGGTTTCTTATGAACAGAACCATCCAAGCTGTGATTCTATGCCTTAAAAGCAGGAATACTTTATAACAGGATGGTATTTCTCCCTGTCACTTACATCAACAGATGTAAGACCACCCTCAACATTTGCCTGCAAGAAGGCAAATGAAGTTCCTCTGAACAGAATCCACCCCATTCCTCTCACTTCCCAAGTCTCCATCTGCACCAGGAGCAGCTCTGCCTGGGGTACATTCCAGCCCACACAGCTAAGCCCCCTCCAAATGGCTGGCCTTTTGTCAACCCTCAGGCCCAGACATGTACACGCTGGTGGCTGGATCTGTCATGGGGCAGACAGACTGGGGAGAGGTGTACATAGACCAGAGAGAGGTCTGGGGAGAAAATCCTTGGAGTCCTGGTTTAGGAGGAGTGACAGAGGCTCAGGCTTGTCAGATTCCCTGGATTACATGAACTACTCATCTTGTGGGGACAGAGTGTGTCTGGAGGAAAGACAGAGGGAGTCACTAAACCAGTCATTCTCTAAGTGCGACCTGTGAAGCAGCAGCAGCAGTACCTGGGAACTTATTAGAAATGCAAGTTCTCATGTCCCAACCCCAGACCTACTGAATCACAGGGTGCATTAGAACAATATCCTGAAAAATCTATTTGCACATCATAGTTGGAGAAGCCTTGCAAAGCCCAGGGTTGAGGCCTGGGGCCACGGATGCCTGGATCTAAGGATGGTGCTTACACTCACTCACAGTTCAGGTTCTGACATTATATTCCTTCCTAGCCACTATGAAGACTTAGGAACAGGCTCTCCTGCCAACATCTAAAAACCTTGGTGACTCAGAGAATATGGGAATAGTAGAAAAGAAGCATCAATTCCAAAGCCTCACCAGGAATTTGCACTGAAACCACGGGACTTTTAATAAATGAGTCATGTATTACTTACTTTTTGCATATTTTCTCAGGGAAAAAAAGAATCATTGTGAAATTGGGACCTGATGTTTGAACCTTTCTTTTATGAATTAAAAGAAACATTTGAACTTGTGGTGTTTTCATAGTGTGGTGTGCAATGAGGAATATTATCATTAAGAGTATGCTGCTGTGAAAGAAAGATAGTATGTACTGGTGACTGAAAGCATTTATATGTTCTGATCATTATATTACTGTGACTCAGAAATAATATTCCTAGTAACTTGAAATAGTTTTATTGTGGCTGACTCAGTAGAAATTCTTGCGTCTACAAAAACTCTGTCAAAATAAAAAGACGAATTTACAATTCTCTCCTTTTAGCTAACTTTTGTTTGTGTTTTTGTTTTTCTGCCAAAGTACTAAATACCTTGGAAATACCTCCTATCTCCCATCTCCCAGTTTTCAGAAACTTCAGGATCACACATTCTACTGAGAGCAGATGTAGAGCTCCATTGCCGAATGGAAGGCCCTGAGTTTCTCACTGACCCCAAAGACCCTGTGAGAGCTCTAGGGGAAAGGCAGGGTGGTTGGATGCATCATGAAGGGAGCCTGAGAGGACCCCCAGCATCTGGAACCAAACTCAAAGGAATTGAAAGCATCTTAGTCCTTGAATGTAGTCCTTGACTCCTCACGTCACAAAGTCATAGAATCTAAGGCTTCAAGAGATTTTTTTTAAAGGTCCTCTAATCTACCCTGCCTGGGTAGCTCAGTTGGTTAGAGCATTGTTGAGATACACCAAGGTTGTGGGTTCCATCTCCAATCAGGGCACATATGAGAACCAACCAATGAATGCATAAATAAGTGAAACAACGGGTAGATGTCTCTCTCTTTCTCTCTTTCTAAAAAAAAAAAAAAAAAAAAAATCAGTAAATTAATAATAAAATAAAAGGTCGCCTAATCCAAAACTAAATTTGTTGACAATATATAGTACAACTGCCAAATGATTAAGTAGACTCATTAAGAAAACAAATATTCAGAGGAACACAGCTCTTTGTAAGAGTGGCTCTGAAGTTTTCACCCCTTGGTTTCAGATCTACTCTAAAAGGTAATTTAATATACTATCCTAGCCATAGCCTTGCTGAAAGTATTTTCAGCTATAATATGTGTGTACCCCAATCCCATCATACTCTACACTTATACTCTACTCTCAAATAATTCTACACTTCTCAAGATAAATATTCTCATTTCTATCACCACTTCCTTGTGTATTACAACTTTTTGACTGTCTCATTACTCCAATAATGAGAGTGGGCTTGCACAAGTATTTTTTTTCCAAATACAAGTTGTCATTTATCTTTGTTCAGTTTTATCTAGGCTCAGCTCTCTTATCCAGACAGTCAAAATTATCATAGATACTGTTTTTATATTTCTCTTACCCTTCAAATAGTAATTATGATGAGTACATTTTCTCCATCTTTATCCAAATTATTGATAACATAGTTGAAAAAAAGTAGGTTGAGGACCAAGCTTAGGTGAGAACTTTCTTAAGACAATAACAATCCCTTCATCAGCACACATTGAACAGGCAAGCCAACCACTGACCAGTGTCCTGAGTTATCTGCAGTCAAACTATGTCTTCATTGTGTTCCCAAGAATTCTATGAAAGATCCCAATAGTTGCCTCAATAATCTTAGTTTACAAAGTAAAACTTGGGCTTTCACACCTTTTCTGCCAACACCTACAATAGTGCTCAATACATATTATATACTCAGTATGTATTTCTGGCATGAGTAAATTAATTGGAAAGGATGCACTGCTTGAATAATAGATATATGTCAACAAAGAATTTAGGTGATACAATGGATTCTGGATCAGTTTTCAGATGGCATTTGTAAACTTTACTATCCTGTTGACCTCATATAGATACAACATGACTCTAAATAACACCAGATCCTTTTTATATATTCCTAATTTTTATTAATCATATCATTTTTACCTAATTCCTATAGCCATAATTGTGAAAGCTACCTTTGGTTCCTCTCTACAATTTACCTGAATTATCCAGTCAATCCTTGAATCATGTTGATTCCTCTTCTCAGTAATCTAACCTCCCATTTCAACATCTTTACTTTAACTTTTATTTGTACACTATTGCTATAGACTTCCAACTGGCCTTGCTACATTCAATCTCATCCTTTTGTGTCTACTTTTATCATGCTCCCTAGGAGATCTAACATACAAATTTCACCACATCCATTTCCTATTGAGAAATGTTTTAATAGCTTTCCATTGTTTATAGAATAAAGCTCAAGGCCTCTGCAATTTCCTACAAGACACTTTATGTTCAGACTCTGTCTCCATAGTGCATGCTCCACAAGATGCCCCCTCCAGGGCCACGCACCCATCCCCTAGCTGATGGCAGTACTGGCTGCTGACGTGTCACAGCTGCACTCTCACCAGGAATCGCCCTGTGTGTCAGGAGCAGCCTCCACTAAGGTTGACCATTCCATCCAAGACAGTCCCCTCATCCCCACTTGCAACAGTATTGACATCTCTATTTCCCCTCCTGTATGGAAATTGTAGAGTGGACAGCTTCATCACTGTGCTTCTTGTCAACACGACAAGATTAAAGGCAACAAGATGTGTGAGGCTAAACAAGAAGTTTTTTAGAATGATTTATGTTATCAATTTGTTATTTAGGAGTATGTATATATGTATTTCTCCCTCCCTCCCTCCTTCTCTCCCTCCCTCCCTCCCTCCCTCCCTCCCTCCCTCCCTCCTTCCCTCCCTCTCTCCTTCCTTCCCTCTCTCCCTTCTTCCCTCCTTCTCTCCCTCCCTCCCCCTTCCTTCCTTCCTTCCTTGCTTCCTTCCTTCCTTCCTTCCTTCCTTCCTCTGTCTAAAGCTACTCCCTTTAATAAGCACCCTTTATTCTGTTTTATTTTCTTGGCAGCCCTTATCAGGATCTAAAACATTGTGTTTTTTCATTCATTTTACTTACTATGTATAATAAACCATCCCCATTTAAATACAAGTTCAATGTGCTCAGGGACCTTTGCTCTCTTGTACTTTGCTCTAACTCCAGTCCCTGGCAAAGAGTAGAATCTCAGCAAATATTTGCTTAGAGAATGATGAATGAATGAATGAATGAATGAATGAATGAATGAATAAATGACTTTTAAAAGTTTGATACACTTTGATAAAATTCAACAATTTAAACTACAGGACAGTATTTCAGGTAAAATGGAAGGAATGAACACACTGTTATGAAATGATTTACACAGCTAAAATATAAAAATCAGTAAGAAAATTAAGTCATGAAGAAAACAAGAAAGCTAATCTAGAGTCAGAAAATCAACAGCTCTTATAAAACTCTCCATATATGTGTGGCACACTAATTGTTCAATCACTTAGACTCAAGTCTGAATTTTTTAAAAAATCTCAATTTCACTCAAAACCCACTTGGATAATATTTTCAGCTAAAAGGAGGCTTCGAGGTTTTCAAATACTCAAAGGTACACCAGAGCTTTCAGGAAGGCTAAATATTCCCAGGCAGCAATAAAAATAAGTTTAAATTTCCAAGAAAAAGAACTTTTCAGCTGGGCCAGAGCTGTGGAATAAAAAGGTGTTTTAGTTAACATCTTTTCCAGATGCTAGTGCAGAACCAGAAGGCATTCTTTCCTCCCACGTAGTAAAAACACCTGGAAATATTAGGAGCCTCTGGGATAAGAAATAATCTTTCAATCTTCTGAGTATTTTTGCAGTTCTAGTTGATGCTGAGGGAAATTTTAGGAAAATGTCTAGAAGTTGTTTTCATTGACTTCAGGGGGAAAGAGATTTATCATTTCAATATTATTTTATCCTAACTAATAGACTCTTATTTTTTTATATATTCTTAATTCTTAAAGCAATGCTCAGCTGTTAATCAGTTAATAACAACTGGGAGGAAATAATCAGAAACAAACAAGTGGGGAGAACACTGGGCTATTTGTTCAAAGAAGGGTTTCTGATGCTGGCTCCATCATCCCTTAGCTGCCTGATCTTGGCTGGGTTCCTTAACCTGCTGAATTTCAGTTTCCAAAATGGCATGGTTGAAGGGAACATTGGTTCCTCTAATTTTAATTTCTGTGTTTATATTTTCTCTAAGAAAATATTTGTGCAAAGTCTTCTTATAATTAAGGGGAAAATAGGAATACACACACACACACACACACACATGTTAGGGAGGAAATGGTGAAAACTAGTGATTAGTTTTATGGCAATGGGGATTTATGTAGAGCTATTTCATACAGTATATATATTCAGAAGTTAAAAGTTATTTCATTCATGTGCGTTTTTATTTGAACCCTGTGCCAGGGCCTTTCCCTCTACCCAGGCTGGTCTCTGAAGCTTTTTGCATTCAGTGGCCTCTCAGCTTCCTCCTCGTTGCAGCACTATTCAGGCCTTTTGTGCCTTGTATACCATACACTACCCAGTTTAAAAATTTACTCACACTACTGTTTCCATTATTTTCACTCTTATCCCAACATGAGTGGGATCGTTCTCCATAAATCAGAGGGACAAAACAGACTAAAGAGAGATTATCTAGGTGAAGAGAGATGCTTGGTGGGCTACACAGTAGTACCTGAGTCAGGAGCCTCGCCCTGAGGGTGTTGCCTGAGACACTGATAAGGATGGGGGGGGGTAATAATAGTGGTACAGGAGCCCACGCCAGAGCTAAGCATTTTCCCACAGTAATATACAACTTAAAAACTGAAACTATAGGTATAAAAGATATACAAATTTGATTTAATTTGTTTGACTAGACAACTTGTAAAAATTTTCTTTTTAGAAAATTATCAGATGGCCCTGGCCGGGGAGCTCAGTTGGTTAGAGAATGTCATCTCCCTACACCAAGATTGTGGGTTTGATCCCCAGTCAGGGTACATCCAAGAAGCAACCAATGAATGGATAAATAAGTGAAACAACAGATCAATGCCTGTATGTGTGTGTGTGTGTGTCTCTCTCTCCCCCCTCACTTCTCTCTAAAAAGAAATAAATTAATTAAAAAAGATTGTCAGCAAAACTTTTTATTTTCATGAACAATGAAGAAATTCCATCTCACAGAACATTTCATTTGCTATAAAACTGTTAATCTAGATAAATGACTGCGAATGAGATATGAATTAAGTTGCCTCAGGAAAAGTGAGAGGGGTAAATGAGGCCAGTAACCAAAAAAAAAAAAAAAAGAGAGAGAAAAAAAAAAAAACCTGAGTAGCTGAGTAAGAACTGAAATAATACAGCCAGTTCTTTCAAAAACAGCAGCTCATTATCTTGTCTGTGAGTAACTCGGTCGATGACCATTTCTTTCCCCTCTGCTTCCCTCTTGACAATGGCAACATCAGAAATTACACTTTCCTTTCAAGCTCTGGTTGAAACAGTCGACTTGTTCCTTTAGTTAATTCTTCCCCTGAATCAGTTGCTTTAGCATTGCAGAGTCAAATGAAGCTTCATATTCAACAATTCTTGAAAATCTAAATGTGCCTTTAGCATTTCCTGGTGTACTGAAAGGGTATTGAACACAGTTGGGAAAAGTAAGTTCACTGTTTCATAATCTTCATGTTTTTTTCATCATTAAACTTTGTTTTAATGGGTCTCAAAATTCTGTGACAAATATTTGGTCAAGTTCTTGCCATTAAACAGTAGTAATTTTAAAAACTAATAACATAAAAACTGCCACACACACCATTTTAAAAAAATATATCTTTATTGATTTCAGAGAGAGGAAGGGAGAGGGAGAGAGAGAGAGAAACATCAATGATGAGAGAGTCACTGATCGGCTGCCTCCTGCAAGCCCCCGACTGGGGATCGAGCCCGCAACCCGGGCATGTGCCCTGACCGGGAATCGAACCCCGATCTCCTGGATCCCAGGACAGATGCTCAACCGCTGAGCCACGCCTGGCGGGGCCACACCATATTTTTAATTAATTCTCTTCCTAGAACTATTTACAGCTGATGATTGGATTTAATTGTGGATAGAAAGAGATAGCATATACTTCTTTCAGTTAATGATAAAACTATAAAATGGAACAAGAAGATATTAATCAAATGATTTAATTTGTAAATTTTTATTTTTACTTCCATTGTGTCAGTTATTCCAAAGAATTACTGAAATGACTTAAATACCTAAGTTTTCTAAGATTTGTGAAGTAACCAATAATTGAAAAATCTATCCATTCACTTTCATTGAGAACCTAGCATGTCAGTCACTTTCCGTGCCGTATTTCATTAAATACAAGATGCTATTCACTGTAAGACTCATCATCACTTTTATGTACCACTGAGAAAGAAAAACTGGCCAATTAAACTGTAATATAGACTCTTATCAGTTAAATTTTTTATTTCATATTTATTGAAGGAGATATTTTAGGCTTCTTTAGAAGTACATTTATCTTTATCATATCTCTCTATTCTATAAATAAGAAAAAAAAGCACAAGTAAAATAAGTTAGTTAAGATATTCCTGGAACTCTTTTGCAGAATCTAATATGTGCTATGCAACTTAGAGTTGTGTGACTATGTTTTTTTATACTACATAATCCTCTTTGTCAATAAGTACTGATGATGAGGTTTTACTTACAACAATCTATAAAAAATAGTCAACCCCCTTTTGTGCAGAGTTATTAATATATTTGTAGAGCTAGCCAAATTTTGGTTTCAACTGCTAGAATTTTGCTAACCTCATCTAAATCACCATGATCCACACTTGGTCACTGTACCTGTTTGGTTCTGAGATTGCTTTGCTAATATCTCTGGGATTTTATTTCAAGAGGCTGACACCACTTTTACAAGTTTCAAGATCAGAACTTTTGACCTTGGTGCATCATCATGGCTGCCTGGCCAACAGACATTGCAAGATGACAGCAATTGTTATTGATCTGATTTCAGATTTGTTAAAAATATGAACAAAATAATCCTTATAACTTCATGAAGTGAAATATATGTTGCTCACAAAAGTCAGGCACATAAGCCAAGGTTTAAATGTTAATAAATTATAGATAAAGCATATGTACATTACATTAAATTTCAGAACAGAATTGCTCTTAGGTTAAATAACAAAGAAGGCAAAATGAGTCCTGCACCCTTCCTTTTTCCATTTCAGTTGCTTCTTTGTCCTTTCCTGCTACTTGTTTTCAGGTAACTCAGAGTGCTTTTCTTCAACTTGACTACTGGAGCATCCCCATACCCTTCCTTTAGCAACAGTCATCTGCCTGCAATCATTCAGTTATTGATTCAAAAAAACATTTCACGTTTATCTGTAAATGCCCCCAAGAATACCAGGTGTGAGATACAACAAAAAATACAAGGGGTCAAACCCAAGAAATACTTTTCACAATTTCTAGTATTTATTTTAAAAGTGGCTCACCTTCAATTCCTACAGTCAAAGATATTGTGTCACATGCTTTCAAAAATTTATCTTAGAATCTATTTTATTTTTTCCATCACCATTTACCCCCCATACCCTCTTGCACCTCCACTCCCCACTCTCTCCCCACAATCACCACACTGTTGCCTGTGTCCATGAGTTTTTTTCTCTTTCGTTTTCCTTTGTTGCTCAGTCCCTCCATGTCCCCTGCCCCCCTTCCTCACCACGAAGAGCTGTCAGCCTGCTCTCTGTCTATGAGTCTGTCTCTGTTTTGCTTGATAGTTCAGTTTGTTCATAAGATTTCACATATGAGTGAAATCATATGGTACTTGTCTTTCTCTGACAGGCTTATTTCACTCAGCATAATGCTTTCCAGGTCCATCCACGTTGCCCAAAAGGGTAATTTTTTTCTTTTTTGCAGCTGAGTAATATTCCATTGTGTAAATAAATGTACCATAGCTGTTTTATCCACTCATTTACTGATGGACACTTGGGCTGCTTCCAAATCTTGGCTATTATAGATAACACTGCAATGAACATAAGAGTGCATATATTCTGTCAAATTAATGTTTTGGATTACATGCTTCCATAATTCATAACATCTTTCATTTAGTCATGAGAACAGAAATGAAGATACATTGTTTAGAACTCCCTTACAGAAGAGACTAGTTAACCAGATAGGAGGAATATGGCCTATTGAAATTCTCAAGTAGTTGGCCCCTTCTGAGACTGCTTTAGCTTTCTAGCCAAGGTCAATCTCTTCTTAGCATGGACTACCATTGATGGGTTAAAGGCAGTGATATGGGAGCCCAGCTATTTGTGTCCAGCGTGGTATCCTCTAAGGGACAATTACTGTGCAAGAACCAGCCAGAGCAATGTCAGGCCAGCACAGTAGTATGATGGTTTCCTCTGTCCAATTGTGTTTCCTCCCTTTCCTCTTCTCAGGTGTTACTCTGCCCCAAATCTTCTGTACTCTTAGTTCCTTCTCAACACTGCTTCCCAATATGCAAATTTATGCTTTTTCATCCACTTGAAAGGCCCTTTTTTTCTTCACACAGTTGAATTTTTGAGTTTTAAAGATCTACTTTAGCTTGTTTTTCGTTTGTTCATTTGTTGCTTTCATTTTATATTCCACACATGAGTGAAGTCATATGTACACTTGAAACCTATAAATCTTATTAACCAATGTCGCTGCAATACATTTAATTTAAAAAAAGATCTACTTTAGTTCAATGCCTTCCACAAGTCCACTGTCTTCTTCAACCCATAAAAATAAACTTGACAGCCTCAACTTTTGTTAGTCTCACAGTGACCATTTTTAACTAATTCTTGCATTGTATGCCTTATGTGGTTGAATTTTCTCAGCATCTTCAAGGCATCTATCATAGGTGGCAGCCATAATCAATACCCTGCGCAGGTTGTCTCAGATTCACAATTTCTGAAGGTGTAGCTGGAGTTCCTTTGGCGTGCTTCCAAGGACCAGCACTTGCATATCTTCTTTGGGGCACTGAGCTCAGACTATTGGACCACTTTGTCAACAAATGCAGAGTCAAGAGTGCTTAGGTGTTTATTTTTATTCCCTCACCCTCTCCCCTCCTCACCTCCCACTTACCCTTTCGAAGCTATGAACCAATGATTGTTGGTTGAAAGCCCAGAAAATTTGCTTAAATTTAGACAACTCTGAGATGCAAGTTATAATCCAGCATTTCCCTACATAATCCTGCTAACTCCTGTTCTCCATGGCAAAACTCAGGTGCCTAAAACTGGGCCTCAAAGTGCACAGTTGCATTTATCTTCTTCCTCTTTGTGTCCTGCATCATCCCCTTCCATGTTGGTCTCCCTTAAGAACACTTGTTTTAAAATTAATTGTACACAAAAATTTGCTTCTGGAAAATTCAAACTAAAATAATATATCACATATTTTTTGTGTACTACATGTAGCAACTAGCATTATGTAGAATATGTTAGTTTGAACCATATAAGATTGTTGTTATTCAACAGTCTATGACCAATAAAAATGGTCAGTTCTAATGATCTAATTGTGTGGCTCAATAAAGAATAATTGATCACGATAAAATGAATTACTTGATTTGGAGGAAAATTAGACTAGATTCAGCAAATGCCATTGTAAATAATAATATATAAACATATACACAAACATATGGTAGATTCATAATTAGCATTTTATATACACTTGTAATGTGACAAGGGCAGGCATTAGGCTTAAATCAAAGAAGATGATTTTTGGTGTCTGTTTGGAAAAATTAATGTACTCTTGAATAACTGGATGACTTTTGAAAACAAGGAAACTATCGCTTGAGTCCACAAATTTAGTTACAAAGATTCACTACACCATGGCTTGGTGTTATATAAACACAATAACCAGATTATGTTCATAATTCATATTTTTGTTTATAACATCAAAATTTTCAGATAGAACATTTTTATGAAAGTTTTTAAATGAATTTTTTATGTAAAAAAGGCAGAATAACTTTTGATATAGTTTAGTTATCATCCTGCCTAGATGTAGATGCTAAATCCAATGATATCTGAAGGTTTTTTCCAGTTCTTCAATGTGAGACTCTTTTAAAGACTAATGAGGACATTCTTATTCAACATCACCCTCTATTTTATTTTCACAGTAAAATAAGAAACTTCCGTTCCCTGGTGGCTTAGTAATTAGACATTATCATGGCTATGTTTTGAGACTGACTTCTACTCAGGGAATGGAAAAATTTCTAATCCCAATACACAAATATTTGTCTCACCCAAAATACCTATTAGATCAAAGGGAAAATTATTCACACAAAACATTTAAATCATCAACAATTAAATTTGTGAACTAATTGGTATTTATTTATTAAACAAATATTGATTAAGCACCTTATGGGGTAAAAAAGTACTACACAAAGTAAAATAGGAATGCAAAGGCTGATAAGTTTAGGTTACTATCTTTCAGAACCTTAAAATCTAAATAAGAATAATTACCATAATTACCATAATTCTGAATGCAAATAATTACCATGAAAGACAATATGAAAATAAGGATGGGCTCAATTTATGCACTGGAAAATAGTAACATAGAATACTATATCAGGTGAATATATTTCCTGTATCTTTCAGAAATCTTTCTCAACTACTTGCACTATTTAAGGAACAGTTGTGTTTTGATAGAGTCTAGCTATAAACATCTAACAGTAAATTTTCATGTTACCATTGGAGTGAATGAGGTTAAGTAGTTTTGGAGATGAACCACAATGTGTATCTCTTAAAGCATCTTTTTATTTACTTGATGTGGTTCCAAATGACTTAATTGCTTTTTTCCCTCTTTGATAATACATTTTCTCATTTCCCTTCTTTCTCTGAAGATATTGTCCCTGAACAAAAGGGCTATCAAGTTCTAAGAAATCTGTGTTAGTATAAGATTCACTGACTTCAGAAAGTAACATAAATCTGATTTTAGCTTATTGAATTCTTTTTTTATTTTTATTTTTAGCCAGAACAGGTGCATATACTTGAGTACCTGCAGAAATAATGTGATGTGAAATCAATGAACTTTCACAAGAAACCTCGCTACCATTGTACTGGGTTCAAAGATATTGTATTACTCACCAGGCTAAACTACAACCCTTAGAAAAACAGATTGCAGTCATTACCTCCATTCACACAACTGAACGCAGTTAAGAAAAATACATATATTCCAAATTACATTCATAATCAATAATCTCAAGTGGGTCCTTAAGATTGCCAGTAATCACCCTATTTTTTTCCAGTCCAGCCACTCCCCCACTCTTCTAGTTAATAATTTCACAATTTATTTTTTCTCAGACCTTCAAATCCTTCCTCCATGCTCACCCTCTTGATGAATTTCTTCCTATTTCACTGAAATAAGAATAAAATCAATTAGAAGATAATTTCCACAAGCTCATGCCACCAAACTACCCACCTCCCTGTGTTTAGAACCTACCCTCCACCTTCTTTTACGTTAATTCGAATGAATAGATGAGTCATCTCTGTTTCTAGGTCGGGCCCGCCCCCCTTGACACTGGATCCCATCACACTGTTTCGTCAGGGTCATGCTCTACTTACTCTCTGTCTTCCCTGCATCATGAAGTTTTCCCTTCCTACTAGACTGGCATAAAATGTACTGTCATGTTCCTCATCACTAAAAAAAAAATGGCCTTTGCTCCACTTCCTCCTTCATTTCCCACCTCATTTCTCTCCTTCATTTTATAACAAAACTCCTTGAAAGAGTTGTCTGTACTTAATGTCTGCAGTCTCATCTCCCTGGCCTCTAAATGATGTGCACACAGGTCAGTCTTGGTCCGCTTCTCTTTTATGTTTACACATAGAAAAGAAACCTCTTAGACTATTTCATCCAGTCTCTTGATTTAAATACGATCTCTGTATCGAAGACTCCCAGATTTATAACCCTAGCCCCTCTTTGCTCCCAGAAATGGTCATCATATATGGGTCAAACGCATAAATGCCTTCTCATTATGCAGATATACCTATATCTGTGTGACTATATATGACACAAATGCCTACTCAAAGTCTTCTCTTTGATGTCTAATAGGCATATAAAATGCTACCTAACACCAAGCTCTTGTTACTTCCCTACCTCAAACCTAAACCTGTTCCTCCTACCGTCCTCTTCATCTCAATAAATGGCAAATCCATTCTTCCAGAGGCTCAAGCCCCAAGCCTCAGGGTTATCCCTACCTCCTCTATTTCTCTCACAGCCCATCAGTGAATCCTGTCAGATTCTTCAAAAAAATAATCAGAATCTGAGCACATCTCACTATCTCTGCTGCTGTCACTCCAACCCAAGCCAACATTTTCTCTTGCCTGAATTGAAGAAGTCACCTAATCAGGTCTTTCTGCTTCTTCTGCTCCTACTCTCCTTAGGTCTGTTCTTAACCACTTCGCAAGAACAAGCTAAAGCATAATTAGATTATAGTACTCCTTTGCTGAAAACCATTTCATGGCTTAGGAAAATAAAAAGCCAAAGTTTTTAAAAGAACCTAGAAGCCCTTACATGGCCTGCACCCCACCCTCCCACTTATCTTTTGCTCAACTGGTTCTAGTTACATTGGGTGCTTTGGTCTTCCTCAAAATTGCCAGTTGTACCTTCACTTCCAGCCCTTTGCACTCCATGTCCTCTCCATCTACAATGTTCCTTCTCCAAATGTCCAAAGAATCCCTCTCTTTAAGAGAATAGGAAGTTCTTATTTTCTTTAAAAGAACATAAAGCATATAAAACAAGACCAAAAATGTCTTTACTACAGTAGACAGAGACTATTTATTTTATTTAAGTTTATGTCAACTTCTAAATATCATTTGTATCCACTGTTTCATGGGATGCTTTCAAATGCCCATAATTGGAAGCCTAGTAAAAGGTGGTATAAACATTAATTTACAAAATTTCAGGCTTATTTTAGCAGCTCACCAATGACATCAAGGGGCCAGTTTCTTCCCTTTTTGTTCCATCTCCTTCAGGCTGTTGGCTTTGGTCTCAGACTCATCTCTTCATAGTCACCAGATGGCTGCATCAAGTCCAAGTCTCAGCAACTCACATAGCTCACCCAGAATGTCTTCAAGGAATAAAACATGTTCCTTTTTTAAGAATAAAAAAAAAACCCTTTCACAAAAGCTTCCATAAGTTTTCCTCATATATTTCACTGGCCAGATATATGTCCTATGCCTGTGTATAAAGCAACTACTGGAGATGAAAATGAATTAACATGGCTGATAATTGGAGTTGGTGATTGGCTTCTGCCCTCACCAACCATGGCCAAGAAGAGAAGGAACTAATTGGTCAGGCCACCAACAACATCTGCTAGTATGTGTTTAGAAGGAATGTTTATATAAATGGCAAGAGCTCTTGCTAGAAAATTTTGGATAAGACTTACGCCAAAGCCTATGAATTGTCAGTATCGGACTATTTTTCTCTCATAGACAAATGCATTTCTCCATTTTTTTCCCAACGAATATTTGTCTAGTGTTGACATTCATTAGTCTTATTGTAAGTGCTGGGAACAAAGAACAAAATAAGTCTTAACGCCTACCCTAAAATAGCTGACATAATATAAGTTGAATACTTTTTACCCACGTATTTCCCTTTAATAATCTTGAAAACTTCCAGGAAATGTGGAAACATTTCTCCATAACTCAGTCTCTGGTGTCCAATGGTTGAACTGATGATGGACAAGGAGATCTTAATAAATTCCCTGTCAATTGTTCAACATTCTCTGGGGTGAATGCAAACCTTGGGTAAGTCTGTGGTTTTAGAAATAGCTTTTCACTAAAGTATACTAATCTTAGAGCCACTCAAAAGAAAAAAATGTTTTCTTCTGTGCACCACATTAAACTTAGCAAAATAATAGCAACTGATATGATTCAGAAAGAACTAAATACTTCTAAAATTCAGAAAGAGTTCAGAAATGTATCAATTTACATGATAAACTTACAAGACCAGATACCTTTCCTAGGTAAAGCAATAATACATCTAGATATATAGGGGGGGAAATAACAAAGCCAATGGTTATTCAAATATTTAAAATTCCTAGCGATGACTTCTGCATTTAATGTATGAAACCTACAGAAGGGAAAATACATAAACTTGATGCCAACTTTCAAATTAGACCTCAATGAAAAGAGAGCTGTGCTCTCTTCCTGGATGGAATGATAAAATTACAAAGATATGAGATATTCCCAAAGTAACTCAAATGCGTAATGAAATGCCACTCAAGATCTTAATTTGTTACTGTTTTTGACAACATAAAATGGTTACTAAATTAATTTACAGAAGTAATTATAATATAGTTAAGAAAATATATGAAAGTGTTATAATAATAAGATTTGACAAACCAACTTTTCCTTCCCACTAATAAACATGTTTTACAGGGAAAATACTTAAATGGAATAAGTTTTGTTCAAGTGTAGACATTTACATCAAAACACAGAAATGATAGCTCAAAATCAGACCTTAATTCTAAATTCAATAAATATAAAGGGTGATGATGGAATAATTGGTCAACTATTTTAAAAAGTTAAACAAAATGACCTAACTCTTAACTTGATACTAAATTCTAGGAGGAACAAGGGTAGATACAAATATATTGATAGATGGTATAACAACAATGTGAAAAATCACAAAGAAAAAGGCTAATAGAGTTCATTGCACTTTTGATAAATCACTAACAAAAAGTAAAAATCATACCAAACTTGGGAAATATTTGCAAACTTTATGAAAAAAATCACTGATAATTCCTAACTTAAGAGACATTTTTACAAATTGATAAGAAAATGTTGTTTTTTATATTGAATGAGCAAATAATAGCAAAAGACAAGTCATAAATGAAGAGTACATAAAAATGCAGTTTAAAACTACAGTCTCACTGCCCAGCCAGCGTGGTTCAGTGTTTGAGCATATACCCATGAACCAGGAGGTCCTGGTTCGATTCCAGTCAGGGCACATGCCCTGGTGGGGGGCTTTCAGGAGGCAGCTGATTGATGTTTCTATCTCTCTATCCCTCTCCCTTCCTCTCTCTCTCTAAAATCAATGCAAAGTTTTTTTAAATTCCTAAAAAAAAAAGTACAAGCTCACTAGTAGAGGCAAAAAATGTAAAATTGCTTTGATCTCGTCTCAACCTATAGATAGATAACTAATGTTGTGGCTGCACCAGCCCTTGTGGTTCTCATTATGATTGCAAGATGCCCTTCAGCAATAACCATCAGGAAACTTGAAAAAGATACAGGTTTATTATTTACAAGACCTGGAAATTATACAGCACACCTGGGGGCACAGAGTGAATTCACTGGTAGAGAGAAAGACAGTACACTGGGTTGGGCTTCTGCTTTTATTGGGGTTGAAGATGGGGACCTAGGGTTCCCTAGACTCACTCTTTATTGGTGAAAAAACATAAGAAAAGGAATTTAAAGTGTGAAAGTGAAAACAGACAAGTAGCCCAAATGGTCAGTTATTAAAATCAACCAAGATCTCTAAAACAAAGAAGCCTCAGTAGAAGGAGGTGGCCTGACTATTTATCTAATCCTGTGGTTAGCAATGGCTTTATTTGAGATAGCCCTCTTTGAAATGTATGCCTCAGCAATCAAAGCTTAAATCAGGCACTTGCATTACAAAAAGAAAAAACAATGTCAGTGCTTACACTATGAAAATAAAACAATGAGTTATAGTTTTCCATCATTTAAATTGGATAAGACTTTGTAGACAATGACGGTGGACATGCAAACTGACCCATTCTGGAAAGCAATTCACACTCGAGTCCACCACATGAGGTTGTGAGGCTGTGGCCTGCACAGAGGCAGGGCAGGAGTGGGGACCGAATCCAGGCATCACTCCATTTGCCCCAAGCCATGATCCCTGCCATGCATTGAGTCATTCCATAAAAAGGGGTGTCTTTTTTCTTTACACACAGACTAGGCTAGTAGTAGCTTCATTTAAATATGCACAGATCATACCTTTTGCCAAATTCAGTGACTTATAGACAATTATTCTAAGAGACAAACATATACAAGAATGTTTATTTCAGCAGCAGTTTTCATATTGACACCAGACTCCACTTCTCCATATACACTGCGGATTGAAGTTTTAATTCCATGTGGCCCACTTAAATACCCAGCTAAATTATGGGTTTCTGCTGACCAGCCTACAAAAGGACTTGTTAAATAAACTATGATAATATTAACATCATAATCATATTTACAATTTAATTTATTCACCAAAAATGATATCAATATTTATATCATTTATTCATTAAATAAATATTTCACATTTACTATATAAAAGCTCTGTTCTCAGGCTGGGGATACAGCAGTGAACTAAACTAATAGAAATTCCTACAAAGAGCATGTATTAGAGATTTTGAAAAGTAAAAATCTATGGGAGTAGGAAGTAAGTCTTTGAAATAAAACATTTTGTGTGGTTTATGCTATGCATTCTTCTTCTAATGCAAGGTACAATCTGTCCTCCAACTGACTTGGTTGATTGGTTGCTCTTCTATACAACTGTTTACAAAAGCTCTTATGTGCCAAGCTCGAAGCTTAGGAAAGCATTTGACTTTAGCTCTAATTCAAATTTGATATTTTTACATTCCCATAATGGCACAATTTTACTACACCAATCGTGTGTATTTCTATAATCAATTATACTATTCTATTTCCATAAAGGCAGGATCCAAGAGTGCAGATATTCCTTTACTCATTCAACGAATACTTAATAAGTACCCATGATATGCTAAGCACTGTCACAGGTGCTGAGGTTGAACAGGTAAGCAGACAAAATCCCTGCTCTCATGGAGCTTCCATTCCTGAGGTGTAGACACTGAGCAAGATAATGGGAAGATGTTTTAAAAAGCTATGGAGAAAAGATTTTAAAAAACAATGGAAATAAGAAATATTGGCTTAAGGGCATTGAAATTTTAGGTTGAGTAGACAAGGAAGATTTCACTAAGAAGATGATGTATAAGAACAGAAGGAGTGAGAGAGCCAAACAAGTTTCTGTGGGGAAAATATGCCAGACACAGGAAAGAGCAAGTGCAATTACCCTGAGGCAGACGCATGCCAGGTAATTCAAGGACAGCAAGGAGGTGAATGTGACCAGAGATAAATTCCTGAAGGAGGAGAGGTCAGGGTGGTAATGGGGCTACACGGTGGCCACATCATATAGGACATAGTAAGTCAGAGGACCTGGAATTTCACTCTGAGTTTAATGAGACCTTTCTCACAATGTTTTGAGGAATCATTAGTTTTGTTTATTGCTCTGGTTGGCTGTGCTGAGAATAAACTGCAGGGGGCAGGAGACTAGTTAGGGGATACAAAAGTAATCCTGACAAGAGCTGGAAGAAGTATGAGAGTAGGAAATGCTAAAACTTTGGTTATAGTTTTCTGACAAGTTTATTATGAAAATTTTCAAACCTAAGAAAAACTGAAAGAACTATTCAGTATTCTCACATGCACCCACCACCTTGATCCACCATTAACAGCTTATTGTACCTGCTCTATCACATGCCCACCCATCCTACCTTCTTCCATCCACTCATCAACCCATCTTAGCGTTTGATGCATTTCAAAGAAAATTGCAGACTTCCATACATTTTTTGCCTAAGTAATGCAGCATGCATATCAACTTTAGTTCAATATATTTTAGTCTTTTCTGTTATATGAAATTTGTATAAAATAGAGAACACTTTAAAGGTACAGAACATTCTCATTGCTCCCCAAAAACTATCCTCATGCCCCTTCCCAGTTAACCCTTCCAACACCTCAGGATCAACCACTATTCTGATACTTTTCCACCACTATATTTTTCCTACTTTTGATCCATGTTAATGAGACCACACAGCAATAATTCTTGTGAAAGTTTTTTTAGCACGTTCGTAAAACTCATTCAAGTTGTATGTACCAGCAGTTTGTTCATTTTAATGCTTTCCCGTTTCATTGGCCTGACCTAACTCAATAATTACAGAGGAATCTAATTCATTTCCAAACATATTTGCTTACCTAAGCTAGCCTGTGCAATTAGGTCACCGTGTTTAAAAAAAAAAAAAAATTACACTGTGCTTAAATATATATTATTGAATCCTGGAGCAGCTGTCATTTGTGAAATAAGTAGTCCAGGGTTTGTAACATGATTAACTTGTATCTCTTTACTGCCTTGTACAATAAGGATTATCACAAAATTTATTAAAATCATGGCTATGTATTCTCCTTCTGTGACCTAGTGATAATTATTTTTATAAATTTATTGCTGTTTGTTTTCAAAGTTCTTAAAGGAATAGAATCTGGGTAACAGTAGGGCTTGGTGTATGTACTGGTTTAAAAACTTGGGGGTTCCCCAGGTTTGAAAGCTGAATCTGGCTTTCATACTCAGAGGGTAAGGCGGACCAAAGAAAGAAGCAGACCACTCCAGACTGGTAGGCAGCAAGCTGAATAAACAAGGGAACATACTTATGAGGCTTGTCTTAGGTGGACACAAGATGAGTATATCCCAGCCCTTGCCCACCAGAATCTTAAAAGTTTACATAGAGGCCTGAGGTTCAACCACATATTCAGTCCAATACCTTACCCTCTCAAGGCTGTGTTCTTGAAAACGGCTCCTTGTGTGGGAACAGTAGGCAGAACATACATCCCAAGGACAGAGGAGGAGGTGAGGAGCCTCTGCTTGCCTGCCAGGCTTGCAGGTCAAGCAGTGGTCATGTCCTCTTGATGACCTCCCCCAGCAGCACGAAAGGCCTTGTCTTTGCCCAGCTCTCCACTGACTCTACACAGCGAAGTACAACAAATTGTTTGCTACATCTTTGGCTGTGAATGATAGAAAATTGTGCTTAAAATGAGGCAATACTTTTATTTAAAAGATGGTTTCAAATTTAAGAGACATTTAGTATATGTAAAATCACGCATGCTTTTCTAATTTTCCAGCAAATGCTGTGCTTGGGTGTACTATGAACATATTTCAGTGAATTAGTTGAGTCAAGAGCAGAGAGCAAACACCTTGATTTCATATTCCGTAATGGCAATCCCAGGGTTCTGTGAGGTAGCAGCTTTAAACTATACTATAGAGTAGCTTGAAAGTGCTACATAAGAAGACTACACATTTTAGATTGCTTTCTGATGTCCCAAATGGACTTGTTTTACCTGAATGTAAACGCTTTGTTTTAGATGACTGCTCAGTATACCACTCAGAGACCAGATAATGACTATTAATCACCTAATCAGAAGAGCTTGCCCTGAAACCAAAAGGTAAAATATCTTGTTCTGATCCAAATATAAAGCAGCTGGTCATTGTAAATAATTTTTTTCTAGTTGTCCATTTGCTCTAGTTTCCTGTGCTTTTATTGGAGACCTTAACTTAATAGAACTCTAAAGATTTTTTTATATTATCATTCACAGTATTAATAGATTGAAAGAGAAATCATGTTTATCTCAATAAATGTAGAAAAAGTATTTTTTAAAGTCATTAAACATTAAAAAAGAAAACTGTTAGTAAACTAGAAATAAAAGTAACCTTAACTAAAAAAAATTATCAAACAAAAAACCAAAAGCAACTATTATACATCATGTTAAGCATTAGAAGCTATCCCTTTGGGAACCAGAACAACTTCTGTGTCCAATATCTCCAAGGTGGCCAGCAGTGAAAGGCAAGAAAAATAAATAAAATGTGTAAGTTTGGAAAGGGAAAGAAAAACTGGTTTTCCAGAGATCGGGTAGTTGTGTATACAGAAAATATAAAAATAACCCACATTACATTTTTATAATTCTTAGGACTAAAATTTTGCAAGGTTTCTGGACACAGAGAGAACAGACAGAACTAATAAAAGAATGGACTTACTAACTCCTATTACAATAGCAGGCAAAATAGAAAGTTGTCTTAGATTAGTTTCCTAGAAGCAGGGTGTGAGACAAGGATTTGGGGACACATGATTTATTCAAAGAGTACTTTCAGGAGAAAGGGAGTGAAGGTAGCAGGAGAGAACAAGAGAAGGAGCCAAGGAGGAATAGCATTGGAATCTAGCTTCCGCTGGGTACTACTGAGAACTCTAGAGCTGAATTACACTACAGTTGGTCCACCTTTATGCAAAAAAGCCAGCTTGTCCATTGCTCAATGGTTTCAGACTGTTCCCTTCCCTGGGGTGGCAGTGAGGTTATAGCTTCCAAGGTGAGGCATCTCCCATTCTAAAAAAGGGGACCGTTATGAGAAGTTAGCACTAATCCTAACAGCAGCTGGGGAATGAACACCCTGGCTGGTAAAGAACCTCTGGGTGTTATCAACGGTAACCAACACTGTGCTACTGAGATCTACTTGGTTCTCCCATTGTTTATCCCACCCAGGCGCAGGATTCTGCTTGGTCCCAATTTCTGGGCAATTAACAAGAGGAGAATTAGCGATGTGAGCAACAGCCACCACTGCAGGCCCCAAGTTGATAAGCGATGCTCATCACACCTTTTCTCCGTCACCCATCTGGAGCTCCTTGTGGAGCACCCCATCCCACCAACCTTGAGGGGGTCTCAGCCCTTGTTATTATGAACTTATTAAGATATTTTATATAATAAATGAGATATTCAAGGTTATTTTCAGAACTCAAATATTTACTGCTATCTGGGAGAAGCTTTTATTATTAGTCAAAACCTGCATCACTTGATTACTGACTGATTCTCTTGAAACACGACCTTTGTTTTCAGAAGTCCACCAGTTCCTTTGGGCCATCGGCTCAGCTGCAACTCAGTACAAAGAGACCTCTGTTTTGCTTCCAGCATGAGTGCTTAATTGATATTATTGTTTGTTACTGATTTCACAGTCTTTCTTTTTTTTCCTTCTAGAACCTACCTTCCTCTAAAGATATAATCTGAAGTAGACAGAATGGTGAGCTAAGAATTTTTTGAATTAACCTGTGAAGAGTAGTGGGGGAGGGCCACACTTATATAGCATATGATATTCCAAGTCACATTTGTCCTCTGAAATCCCCTCCATATCATTAGGCAGTTTATTTTTCTATATGAGAAATCAATTACATTTCTTGCCCCAATATATTTCTGTCCATTTTAATATTTATTGCTTCTGTTTAAGGTGTGTATTATCTTTTTTCTTTTATTTGTTGTTGAAGGATATGCTAAACCTATCTCCTATCTATGACATTTAAATGCAAATAGGAACTATGTGAAACATTAAATGGCCATTTGACAACCTTGCAAAGACTTCACATTTGACTCAGCAAATGGTCTTTTACCACCTAGTTGCACTCACACATTTTTAGTGCTTCAGATCATACAGCTACAACATAAGTGCAGGGTCTACTGGGATTCTGGAACTGCTCTGGGGTTCTTATGATGATGGAGGTGCATGGGGCTTGTAGGAGAGTGGGCAAATCCAGTCTATTAGGAAAGAGTACCAGCCACAAGAACTGTGTTGCTCAAAGGGACACCTGTTTTATTTAGAGAAGTTCTCCATAGTTGCATGTCATGTTCCAGAGATACTTAATGAGAATCTTCATGGAGTGTTCAAGATCACCCAGGTAATCCTTATTATCAAGAAAGTTTTGGAAGCATTGCCTTAAGGAAAGGGTAAGATGAGATGTGAGGAGTCTTCCAAAACATTGCGATATTTAAAATGGTAAATGAATGCTTTGTGGTTGCCTGGAAAGCCTTTCATGAGAAGACAAGGACACTCCAGAGGCATTCAATATCATGCTTCCTGCTGGGAGGTGTAAAAAACAGTGTTAAACCTTCCTCAGGCCTCCCCATCATCAAAATGCAACTATTCTGCAGACAGAATTCTGTTCACACTAATCCATGCAAGCAGTGGGTATCTCCTGGTGGGCCTGTTTATATTATTTAAGTAGATCTTCGAGACCTTTATTTTTCCCTGCTCAAAGTGTCTCTAACAGAGAAAGTTCAATCATATCCATATTTGGTGGCAAGTGGGCCATATGTGAGCCTTGAAATCACACAATATTAGCAAATGTGTACAGATTAAAATCAATCTTAACAAGGGTATTTAAAAAATTGGAGCATCTTGAGTAGTTACCTCAGTGTAATCTATCCATAAATCTAATCTAACAGAATTTTTCTGGAATCAAATTGGGTCCTATATTTCCATAGAGCACATGGCAGTGCCCCACGGATTTTAAATTTACTTTTTAGCATTGATATCGTGTTCTCAGCTACTCACTATGGGTCAATTGAAATATCAATTTTAGGTGGAAATAAACAGTAGGGATAGATGAGTTAGTGAGGAACATATATCCCATTTTCATCAAATTCTTATTATATTGCATTTCGTAGTTACTTCTATTCCAAAACACTTGCCAGACTATAAATGTAATTTTCTCTAATTCATAGTTTACTGTCCTGGTTGTAGATT
This sequence comes from Miniopterus schreibersii, assembly GCF_964146895.1. NCBI lineage: Eukaryota > Metazoa > Chordata > Mammalia > Chiroptera > Miniopteridae > Miniopterus > Miniopterus schreibersii. The sequence continues at coordinate 34,146,318 of NC_138102.1, forward strand.
GGCCTGGCTTCATTTTCTGTATTGTAAACTTTCTTGCATTTGACTTTCTCTGTTTGACAGTGCTCCTTCCCCATACTATTAAATACATATTTAACTGCAGGGCTCACTCCCTCAAATGTCTTCTGGAGATGGGCATTGGAGTGGGTTGGGGGCAGGGGCAAAAGGGAAGAATATGCCTGTCTAAGGGAGATGGGATGCCTTTAACTGTTCTTGCCATGTGGAAATGCAAACCTCACTTGGCCAAATCTTCTTATTTTTTATATTAAACTAAAAATCTCATGGTTTTCAAATGTGGTAATTGATATTAATTCGCCTAAAATGTTTTGCAAGCCAAACAAAATAAACCTCTGAATTTTATTGAACCCATAGGGCAGCAAGTCACTTTCATTAGATTATAGCAATAAGCACAGTTACAGATCCCACTGGACCTGGAAAAGGTGCTTGTCCATCTTCCCTAATTTTACTGATACGAATATAGAAGAGGTGATATTTGGGACATAAGTGTCTGCCTTTTAGAATGATTATCTACTCCCATGGACGGTGAGTTGCTACAGATTCCAGGATGGGTGTACTGAGCTTCTCCGAGGCTGCGTCACTGAATTTCCCATGACTTTCTCCATTATCCATGAGATGGTTTGGTTTCTGTGCCTGAATCATAGACACTTACACAGTGGAAGTTCAAGCATGGGCAGAGAAGGGTCTGAAATGTCTGATTGGTAAAGAGCGGTGATGAGATTGGGAAAATTGCTTCTTTTACCACTTCATTCAAAAATTTATAAATATCTTGGTTTTAATTATTTCATTAATGTGATTTTCTAACTGATAATGCTGACTTGAATTGTGAAGAATAATACATAGCTATGTATTTTTAATATACAGACTGAAATAAACTACCATTTAGATCAAATAATTGAAGGCAGTGCCTTAAAGTGATTAAATAAATTGGTAAATAGTTTTTCTATACACATTGTGTATAGATTTACCATTGTTTAAATTATTTTCTGTTATTTAAATAGTTTCATATGATTAATTTCATCATTTGTTTCAAACGTAGCTTTTTATAGTTGGTCTTTCTGAAATCTTTGGAAATTTGAAAAAAAAGTATGTATATTCCATGAAATGCTGATTATTTTTTAAAAAGATTTAAATTATAAAAACTGCTCATATGGACAATGAATAGGATTTTTAAAAATTTAACTTAATTAAATATGCATAACCAGAAAATACATCTTAAAAGCGTGTGTGTGTGTGTGTGTGTGTGTGTGTGTGTGTGTGTGGCTTGACTCCCATCCCTTGGCTATATTATTTTGTGATATGGAGCTGTTCTTTCTTCAGGAGTTCAGATTTTTCTTTTCGTTCCGTTTCCTCTCTCCCTCTCTTGATGTGCCTGTGGGTATATGGTGTCTAAATCGCTGCCAAGGGTTTCTTGGTGGGTTTAATATTTGACTACAAGGCAAGATGCCAGCCCCAGAGTAAGCTCTCCAGGGAGTGCAAATGAGAGGTGATGTCCCCTGGGCCTGCGCAGATTCCAAGATCTCCCTAAGCTGCCCGCTGGGAGCCCAGGGGGCGTCAGAAGCAGCCTCCTGTTGGGGCCACTCAGTGCCTGGGGGTAACTCAGTGTTGCAGTGCACATCCAGCCTCATCCACGTAACAAAACATTTTAATTTTAAGGGAAAATGTTAACCCGTTTAGAAGACCCATGATCAGTGTCCCCGATGCGCTCCTTACGTAGCAATTTCGCCCTTAAGGGTGACACGGTCGGCGCGCTCAGCTACAGTGTCCAGGAGGCGAGGCCCCGCACGCGCGCACCACGCCGCACACGGACCTTGCTCCCCGCGTGCGGCGACCCTGCGTGCGCCCCGCGGCTGTCCCCGTCCGAGCGCACACGCCGTGCTCCACGAGCGGCGCTGGCAGCGCAGAGCCCAGCTGTTGCTGTGACAGTCAGCGGCGCCGGAGACGGGGACCTGCTCGCGCGGACCCGCCCGCTCCCCGCCCGCTGCAGCGCAGCCGCCTCGGCCGTTTCCTCCTTTCAGCCCAAGGCAGCCCCTGCGGCAAAGTCGACTCTGATTTTAAAAAAAGAGACTCCCCAGCCCCCCGGCCCGCAGGCCCCGCCACCCCGGTGGCAGGAGCGCGCCGAGCGCCGAGCGGCCCCACGCCCGGTGGCGCGCGCCGAGGGAGCCGCGGGAGGTGAGGGGCCGCACCCCGCGCGGTGGGCGCCGCGCCCCGCTCGCCGCCACCATCGCCGCCGCCGCCCCTGCGGCACCATGACCTCTCAGAGCACGAGGGTTACAGGTTGGTCAGGGCCTCCCGAAGCTGGGGTGCGGGCCCAGGCGGGCGGGGACGGATGGGGGCGAGGGCCCCGCACCCGGAGCTCAACGGGCTTCCGGACGCGCGGCGGGGAAGGGGCGCGGGCTGCCGGGACGCGCCTCCCTCCCCCCGCAACGGGACGCGCCTTTCCCGGCCTCGGAAGCGCGCGGGTGGGCGCTGGGAGCCCAGGGCCCGCAGACCTCGGCCTTCCCTGCCGGGCATTAGGGGGGCAGGTGGTTGGGAAGGCGGTGGGTTCGTGGGCCCGTCCTCGCCTGAGGTCGAGCGCGCAGTGTGGGGGGCCCACCTGCTCCGGCAGGTTTCAGGAAGGGCTGGGGGCCTTGCCCGCCCCACCCCCATGCTCTTGCGGATTGCTCTAGGCTTAGCAGTCATTTTATTAATTACTCTGGCTGGGCAGTTATCACTGGGGTGGCCCTACAGCCAGCGAAAAGGTGACCTGCCAGAGCAACACGGTTTTGTCACTGAGCCCTTCGGAAACTGGTGTAGATCTCCAAGCTCCAATCTCAAGGCGGGCCTAGCACCCTGAACAATGGGGGGTTATCCTTCTGACCCGAATTTTCCTCTTTAAGAGTGGTTGAAACTCTGAACTCAGATCCTGATAAATTCTTGCGCTATCATAGGATAACTTCCAATTTCAGGCATAATTTTTCAGGGGCTAGATTATTAAGGATGTGTATTTATGCACACACAGGTTCAAGCCTCTGGGTCATACTAGTCTTAATCTTTTATTTGTCATCAATAGGTCATCAGTAGGCCCGCATTTCCTTGGTGATGAAATGGGAGGTGGGTACTGGTGGCTGTTGTGTATAAGAAGGCCAGGGTTGGATTGGAGGAGGCCTTTAACAGAGATCAGAAATTAACAGGTGGCTATTTTTAAAAATTCATGATTCATATTTTCATAGCTTAACTGTGATTTGATTTGAAATTAAGTAGAAGAGAGGGTGAATTTATGGCCTTTATCCTTGAGGAAGACATACACAGGAGTGGTTTTTTACACTCACAGATTAAGTTTCATCAGTTCTAAATAAAAATCATGGTTTCTCAAATCGCTACAACAAAAATTTGTTTCCTCGCTGGTTGGCTTTCATTCTGTGGATCTTTCTGTGTTGGATTTTTCATTCTTCGGTAGTGTATTTTGAGCCAGCTATTGCTAAAACCAAACAGAGTGAATGAAAAAGCAGTCTTGGGAGAAAGTTTTTCAAACGAACAGGCTCATGGACCCTCTTACGTGTTCATAGAAGACTTGACGTCGTGGCTGAATAGGTGTGCTGCCAATGAGAAGGACCATACTAGAAGCTCTATAGAAGTTGAAGACAAGTCATGTCTTGTGGCTAGTAGTAATGTAGGTATAACTTTGGGTATGATTTGCAAGATATTCAAAAGAGGAAAATGTTTTAAAAGAAAATGATCTATTCAAAATAGTATCATTTACTTGCAGTTTAGAGAGCTACTTGTGCAGCTTGAGTAGTGTTTTGCTCTTCTCTGTGTATGGCATCTCTTTGAAATGTTTTCCATTTGCTTCTGTTTTCTGCATACATTACAAGTGTGTGTGCATGTGTGTGTGTGTGCATGTGCAAGTGCACACCTGGGCAATGATGTTGATACAATGATGTATCAACATCATTGACAAATGGTATCACTTATCAGTGATGCTGAGATAATTTCAGAATCTTCATGGCTATGTAAATTTATCACAAAGGAGAGTAATCATATGGAGATTTAGAGTTTAAAGGAAAAGTAGTCTCATCTACCCACAGCACCATATCCTAATCATAAGCCAGGCACTGGGCCAGGGGCCGGGGGTTCAGTGAGGGAAAAGATAAACCTGCACCCTAACAATATGGTCAGGAAAGGCAGATCTGTAATTAAGTGGATAGACAGCGAGATGGCCTGTTTTCTAGTTTTGATTTGGAAACTATGACATTCAGCTTATAGAAATTATGAATTGCCCCTCAAAAATGGTGTCAACATTTTAGAGTTTGACTATCACGTTATGTGATTCTTACCTGTCTCAAGGACTGTGCGAGAAGTTTTTGCACCTTCAAAATTCTTTGTGTGCAAACATTTAATATTTAATTTGTCCTTTGAATTTTAAAATAACTGGACATGATAGAAATGACAGAGATTGTAGAGAGAAGACAATAAACACCTATCATCCTAACAAGCTAATCAAATGATTGTAATAATTGTATATTTGGTGTGGCGTTTTTAAGACTGCATAGTTTGTGTAGTTGTAGTGATGGTATTATACAATTTTTGTACTTTTTTTTCTGTTTAAAATTTATCATAAGCATTTTTTCATCTTTCTATACAGTTTTATTACTTAGAAAATTGTAAATGGCTGTCTAAGAAGACTCTACCCCAGGAATATAGCCTCACTTATGTAGCCATATCTCTGTCATTGGATAGTTGCTGTTTCCAGTTTACATCATTATAAATAATGTCTTGATAAATGGTTAGAGTATAGAGAGTTATTTCTAGTGGATGTTATGTTTTTCATGATAAAGTCAAAGCAATCCTATTTCTGGAAAATGGGTTATTTAAATTATTATGGAATTATAATATATAAATTATTATGCATATATCATATGAATTATACATTATGGATATGTACATATCTTCAGCTTGATTTCCTAAAGATTATAATTATGAATAAGATGCTTTATCTGCTTTCTGAGGTAGAACTGCTTTCTTTTGAGTATTTGTGGATTTTTTTTTAATCCTCACTCAAGGATTATTTTTTTTCCCATTGATTTTTAGAGAGAGTGGGAAGGAGGGAGAGAGGGAGTAAGAGGAGAGAAGGGTGGGGGAGATCCACATCAATGTGAGAGAGACATCAATTGGCTGCCTCCCGAACACTCCTCAACTGGGGTTTGGGATCAGACCTGCACCCCAAGTATGTGCCCTTAACCCCTTGACCTTGATGGGGAATCGAACCTGAGACCCTTCTGTACACGGGCTGACTTTCTAACCACTGCGCAACACCTGCCAGGGCTTGCTTTCCTTCTTTTTACAGGAATAAAAGAAGATAAAATAATAGCTTAGTTTAGACTAATGACCTTTGCACTATGTAAAAACTTGCCTTTTAACAAATTCATCTGAAATTCAGATGATAAAATGCACCTCTTAGAGTAAAACCAAAGAGGAATGCTATAAAGTGGTAAGCTGAAAAGAAAAAATAAATGCAAGTTATTTTAGGAAAAAAGAGTTTTGAGCTCCAGAATGTAATTATGCTTTTTGCTTTTTTACTCAGACTTCAAATAAATGATCAAAGCAATTCATAGAGTGAGAAACTTGCACGCCACAGGTACAGGGAGAAGAATTCTGTTTGCCCCTGGGCTATAGGCTCCAAAGCACTTCTCATAGATTCAGTACAGATGGAACTGGATTAATGGAACTAATGGAAAAAACTAAAGTTCAGATCACAAGTCTTTTTGTAAGAGAGTTTTACAAAAAATAAGGAACTTAGCTCCTGGCAGAACCCCTTACTTTGAAGTGGTGAAGGCTTAAGTTGGGAGCATTCTGTAGCTAAGACAGAATTACTTGATTTCTGAAGCAATTTCTCTGTAAGAACCCAGGGTAAGTGGAGCCACACCAAATGGAAAATGCTCATATGACAGGGACTGAGTCCATGAGTCCAGAGATTGGGCAGGAGTGAGGTTCCATGGAGGGAGCCCAGAAGAACTGGAAGATGAAAGGTCTCAACACTGCAGCCAAGGGAATCTCTGATGTGGAGATCAAGAGTAAGACTTATCTCCAATTATGCAAAGGAAAGAGATGAAAAGAGGACTTTGTTTTGGATGAAGATGATGTGTATGGAAGACAGCCAACAGAGACACACAAATAAATGTTCTTCCTGACAGGGAGATCTGAGCAAATGGAACACAAGCCATGTTCTAAGTGAAATACAATAATTATTTTCTTCTAAATGAAAAAAAAAAATCCAAATATTCAGATGAAGGTGAGTTATCATGGACCAGGAAAAATTAGTAAAAATTAGCCAATGTCTAGGTATAGCCTAGTGAACACTTTGAATTTGAAAGAAACATTTTAAAGGAAAATATCCCATCGGTATTCTGGATTCTGGTCAAGTAAAAAAATATATATATTGCCTATCCCTAAAGGGAAAAGCTAGACTGGCTTGATATACCCTCTCTAAAATGAAATATCAGCAAGCAGTAAAGTAATATCCTGAAAATATACAATTCTGAAATATACCAGTAGACAGTTCTTTTATGATACTAATATTGTTCAAAAAGGGCATATTACAAAGATGAAGAAATACATAATAAGCAAGTGCTACCAAAAAAACCCAAAAGGTGAGATAGATGTATGTAAATATCAGAACAATGGTTCCAAAATTGATGAAATGAGAAAATTTTAAAGTAATAGAAGTTACTATCTTTAAGAAAATTATAAGTTTCCTATATATACTAATTATCATAGCATTATAATATGTATAGCTAAAAGTATTCTTTTTAAACATTTTTTACTGATTTTTAGAGAGAGGGGAAAGGAGAGGGATAGAGAGAAATAAAACATTTGTCAGCTACCTCCTGCCTGCCCCCTACTGGGGATTGAGCCCAAAACCCAGACATGAGCCCAGACCAGGCATTGAACCTCATGGTTCGTGGGTGAATGCTCAGCCACTGGGCCATGCCAGCTGGGCGCTGCAAGTATTCTTCTGTGTATTTATTGGAAGACATGGCTCATAGGTGCCGTGTTTCCACAAAGGGTTCTATGACTTAAGATGGGATAAGAAATCATTTCAGCTTAGGAAGTAAACGATAAAATAGAATTAGAGAGGAAAAGAAAGATGATAAAAAAGTGAATAGATTCATTAAAAATTAGGAAAGCTTAAGATCTGGTAGAAAAAACTAAGAGCCATAGCATTGTGATCTTTAAGGCATGTTAATCTATAGTTACCTATAGGATGTATTAGCATGCCAAGAGGTAAGAGTGAAGTCAAGAATAGGAGAAAAGTAAGAACAGTCATTGAAGGAAGGTGTTGGAGAAATTGGGGGTGAAATTCTTGGGATGAGTAACAGGAATCAGACTACCATGATGGAAATGGAGAGGTGGATGGTAGAGATTTATCAACAGAACAAATACTAACAGATCTTGGTGACCAAACCAAAGAATGAAAGGGAAAGATGGGTAAAGAATATATCCAAGACTTCAAGCTTGGGTGGTTGTGGGTATTTTATGTTTTTATTATTTTTATTTATTTAATTTTTAAAAACCTATCTTTATTGATTTCAGAGAGAGGAAGGTAGAAGGAAAGAGAGATAGAAACATCAATGATGAGAGAGTCATTGATTGGCTGCCTCCTGCGTGCCCCCGATTGGGGATCGAGCCCACAACCTGGGCATGTGCCCTGACTGGGAATCGAACCTCGATCTCCTGGATCCTAGGTTGATGCTCAACCGCTGAGCAATGCCTGGCCTGGTGATTATGGGTATTTTAGTTCTTATTTTGTTATGCCTGGATAAAACAACTAATTACTTCTTTATCATTCAGTTAGCTTAAAATCTTCTGCTTCATTATTTTAAAATAATCTATTCTCCTTTATTATTTTTATGAAATCTATAAGAGATAAGTTTCACATATTATTTCTGGAGCAGAGAAAGGATTTAAAAAATACTTCTTATTGTTGAAAGTACTAATTATGGGAGTTTGTATCAGACAAGATACAAATTTGTATCAGACAAGATACAAGTCAGCGAGGTTGAAAATACTATTGAATATATTACAAAATTTGTTTGAGGTTAAAAAATATCATAGATAATGTGAAACTGGGATGGGAATTTTTCAAGCATGGAAACTTGCTTAACTATTTTCCCCAAGAGCCAAAGCACAAAGATTAAAATAAAGATTGTAAATAAGGGATTTAAATTTTCAGATATAGAACTTGCTGGATTTGGAAACACCTTTCCTTAAATTATTCTCGCCATATCCCTCAATTCAATGTATGCCAATATTTTGTGGAGTAAAAAGATATTAAACTCCAGAGAGCCTAAAAAAAGCTTTTTACTTTTTAGTAAATAAAAAATTAAAGCATTTTAAAAACTGACTCAGTGAACTAGGCAATTTGTTTTTCATTCCCTCCTTTCATTCAATAAATAACTATTTTAAAGCTATATTCTAGACTAGAAAATTATAGTAGAATATTCAAGAAAGAAACAAAGTTCTTAGCTATCTCATATGAAAAAAATTTACTCTTGTATAGAAAATATATACCATGGAATTTGTTTTAGAAAATTCTGCAGTTCTCTGCCAGAAAGTTAAAAATAGATTATACTGTTATACATGGTTATAAATCAAAAATTTTAGTTCAGATTTCTATTTTCCTGTGTTTCTTATAACTAGTCTATGTACTTTTTTTCCACAACCAGTCTTGATTATGAACAGTAAACTCTAGGTGTTAAAATGCTCTCCTGAGCACCTGGACCAGTGATCTCATAACTATTTGGGACCACTGTTGGGAGAGTGTGTGAGAGTCACCTGGGGAGTGTTTTTTATAAATGTCATTTCCTATACTCCACCCTGGGAAGTTCTAATTTAGTATGTCTGAGGTGAAGGATGAGTGGGGTTGAGAATGTTTAAAAACCCTTGGGTGATTCAAATGTTAAGCAGACTTTCGAAACTACTAAATTTTTTATATTATAAACTCTGTTCTACACATTTTTAATTTTTTAATTTTTTAATTACAGTTGACATTCAATATTATATTCGTTTCAGGTGTACATTATAGTGGTTAGACTTTTATATGACTTACAAAGTGACCCCCCCCCACTGATAATTCTAGCACTCATCTGGCAGCATATATAATTATTACAGCATTGCTGATTATATTTCTTATATTGTACTTTACATCCCTGTGATTACTTTGTAATTGCCAATTTTTACTTCTTCATTCCTTCACCTTTTCCACCCAGCTCCCCAAACCCCCTCCCACCTAGCAACCATCAGTTTGTTCTCTGGATCTATGAATCTGTTTCTATTTTTTGTTCATTTATTTTGTTTGTTTAGATCCCATATGTAAATGAATTCATATGTTGCTTGTATTTCTCTGTCTGACTTATTTCACTTAGTATAATACCATCTAGACCCATGGAAACTACTATTTTAAACCATTTACCTTCTTTGTCCAAACTTTGTGGATTCATACTACAAAATTAAACAATTACACACACATAAAAATAGAAAACTCCTTTCAATTCTCCATGTGCTTTAAGTATAGTATGGAAAAGTTATAGAAACCATTACTTTAAACCATATACCTTCTTTGTCCAACCTTTGTAGATTTATTACAAGATTAAACAACCACAATAAAAATAGATAACCTCTTTTTCTGATTTTCATAATCTTTAAATGGTAGTAGCCACTTATCAAAATAAAATGTCTTGCTTGGCCAGAGTGGCTCAGTGATTGAGCTTCAACCTAGGATCCAGTAGATGATGGTTTGATTCCCAGTAGGGGGCGTGCAGGAGGCAGCTGATCAATGACTCTCATCATTGACGTTTCTATCTCTCTCCCTCTCCCTTCCTCTCTCTGAAATCAATAAAGACATTTTAAATAATAAATAAATAAATAAATAAATAAATAAATAAATAAATAAATAAATAAATAAATAAATAAATAAAATGTCTTGAGCCTTTTAGGGACTACACGGAGATTAGGAAGTTTGACCTTCTTACAAAATCACATTATCAATCTGTGGTAATTTTAAAGTCTGACATTTTTCTTTTAAATTTTTCTTAAACCTACACTGTACCCAGAGTAACTCACAAAATTTTAAATGCATAATATCCTTTTTAAACATATGGTGAAAGACAAGGGCTTGCTAAGTGAATTTACTGAATTTTCTGAGTAAAAGCTGGGGAGAGGCTGCTCAGCTTACATGTGCAAGCTGATCGCCTCAATTTGTAATCAATACTACAGTAATTTAGGTGACACAAATACAACTTCATTCCCTCTCCTACTGCTTGGATGCTTTAGCTTGGCATGCAGGGTGCAGCAACAAACAGATGTTGGGCCATCAAGTCTATCCTGAATTCCTTTACCAAATCCAATAATTTTTAAAGGTCAAAGAAAATTAAATTGTCATAGTTTAAAAAAATGAAGCAGAACAGAATCCTTGTGAAGCGATGACATTATTTTGAGGTATTTGTAGAAAGAACAGGAAAAAAGTAATATGCTTCTTTTTGGGGGTTAGTAAGTAGACTTAATATAAATAGCAGAGAACTATTTTCTGTTTTTAATCAGTGTGTTGACAAAAGGAAAAAGGGAAAAAAAGAGCCTGTGTTAGGAGATGGCCTTTTGAAATATTTGGTTTCCTTTGTTCAGTAGCTCATCTTGGGTGGCCCTTGAAGACCTGCTGAGGCTGGGCCATGCCTGTAACACTGTTTTTACAGGGCTACACCTTGATTTAGTAAGGGCCAAGATATAGATGAAACACCCAGATGAAAAGTCCAGTTTGGAGAGAGAGAGGCAAAGGGAGGCCTGAGAGATGGTTGCTGCAACCCCAAGGGTCAAAATTTCAGTGATGTCTTAGTTCTCCTGCTAAAGCGATCTGCTCTGCTACGTCACTGGGCAAATATGGAACTCAGGCTGTTTTAAGAGAGAAAACAACTCAGCCGCCTGCCTTTCCTTCAAACAGAAGCCCGATTAGAAAGGAAAAATGCATCTAGCGCATGAAAGTTCATGAGCAAAGGGAACTGATGAGAAGCTTGCCTGAGAGTGGCTGGAAAGGACTGGCATTGTAGTTTTAGGGGCAGCCATGATCTAATTTAATTTCCCTATTTTTTTAGACTTGGGAGAGGCAAGAACTAGAGATTCCCTATTTTTGATCTCTGGGAAAGAAGATTCTATTCACAAAGCCGTGGAAAGGTCAAATTGAAAGAAGTGGACAGCTGAGTATCACTTACAGGGGTAAAGGTCAGAAAGTGACCTCAGGCAGTGACCTACTTTCTCTGTACCTCATTTTTACCTGTGAAATAGGAATAATAGAACACCTGTCCCCCTGGGGCATGGTCAAAAAGTAGAAGAGATAATCCGCTCAGAGCTCTTAGTCTCACATATCATAAATTCTCAGCAAATTTAAGCTTAAAAACTAATTATTTTCATATTTTACTTGTTTTAAAGAATTACAGATGAAATTCATCATTGCAAAATATTTTAATTTTACAAAAGTTCTTGAGGTTGAAATGATTTGCCTGTTCCCTCCCTCGCTCCTTTACCTCTGTTCTCCCAACGAAACCGACTCCCTGGGTTCTAAACTTGCTTCTAGCCCATGTGGATCCGGGCAAGTTTGCCTTAGAGTTTTAATCTGTACAACTGGAATAATATTAAAAACTTCTGAGAGGTATTAAGGCCTTGGAATAGTGCTTGGCACAGAGCCAGCTTTCAATAAATGTTTGTTCTCATCTTTCAAGGAAAATAAAAGGATGTATAACGTTTAAGCTTGATTCTCTTATAAAATTATTTACTGTAGTGGATAGGCCATCATCACCTTACTTTAAGAATTGATGAAATGCATAAAATTAGGATAAGCTTCAAGAGTATGATACATTTTATCATTACAAGTCTTTTGGGATGTGATCTATTGCAGACTTTCAGATGGCACCGAAGTCCTTTCTGGAAACTCCGTGCTATGTAGTCATTCTCTCTGAGAATATCCAGAAAGGAGCTTACCACCTCTCTGGATAGCCCAGTACTTTATTGAAAACTTTTTAAAATATGTTTTTATTTTCATTTTTATTTTTATTTTTTTAAACATATCTTTATTGATTTCAGAAAGAGGAAAGGAGAGGGAAAGAGAGAGAGAGAAACATCAATGATGAGAGTCATTGATCGGCTGCCTCCTGCATGCCCCGGACTGGGGATCGAGCCCGCAACCCGGGCACGTGCCCTGACCAAGAATCAAACCCCGATCGCCTGGATCCTAGGTCGATGCTCAACCACTGAGCCACGCCTGGCCTGGCTGAAATATGTTTTTATTGATTTGAGAAAGAGAAGAAGGTGGAGAAAGAGAGGGAGGGAGAGGGAGAGAGAGAGACATCGATCAGCTGCCTCCTGCACGCCCCCTATGGGGATTAAACCCTCAACCCAGGCACGTGCCCTGACTGGGAATCGAACTGGAGACCTTTTGGTACATGGGATGAGGCTCAACCAACTGAGCCACACTGGCTGGGGCATTGGAAACTTTTGAGATTAAACCGTTCTTTTCATTTCCTAAATAGCTGCTGCTTGCTAACTTCCATTGATAACTTCCATTTAGCCTGGATTCTCCTTGCTGGGAGAACAAATACTACAAAATAAAATCACCCCCTTGACTATGTTTTGAACTTTGAGTTATTAGTATGACAGGACTTCTCTCAACAAATCCCTTCTTTCCCCTTTAGTACAATTTCTGCAGAAAACATACAAGCTTTTACCCATGTATAATAAGAGGGTTCTATTTTCCAGTGTTCACATTCTCAGCTTATTCAATCAAGAATTTGTGAGACTAAAACTAATTCTAGGAAACAAAGAAATCTGTCATATTTAGGAAATAAAGACAACTTTCTCTTTACTCTGTGATATAAGATTATCAGATTGGAGTTAAATGCTTTTTTTCAAAATTCATAGTAGAGATAATAAAAGCACAATAGAATATTTTTTAGGATTTACCTTCAAGAAAAAAAAGCTGAATGAAATGAATGAATTATGACTTCAAAAACTTAAAAGTTACATTTAAATGATTTGATGAGAAGTTTGATCATTTCCTGCCAAAAAAATAAAGAATAGAGGCATTTTTATAAATGTGTGGCTGGAAAAACTACAAAATGAGTCACATAGCAAGAATTCAGTTTTTACAGATGAGAAATGTCTGTACTGTTTTCACAAACAATAACTGATGCTGAAAGAGTTTATAATCACCAGGTTGAACAATAAGAACATAGTGAAAAGGTAGTTTTCTTTTTATTATCTGTCTATTTTATAACATAATGAAATTTTAATTTGATAGTTCTGTGTATCACTTGTCTTGGTTCATGTCTTGTCTCGTCTCTGTGCCTAAGTTTCCTCATCTGTGAAATGGTTCTAGTACGAACTGAATGACTTGATGTATGACATGCTTAGAACAGGCCTGGCACATGACATAACACTTTTGTTGGACGAGTCTGTTGCTACATGGCAATCCACAGAATTTGGGAGGATATCAACTGATGAGCCGACTATTTTATTATGGGGACTAACTTTTTTCCCAAAGCATTTCACCACCTTTTTGTGGGATTTGGGGTAGGTCTCTCCGTCTGTCTGTCTCTCTTTTTGAGCATTGTTTTACTTTTTATAACATAATCAGATTAGTGAATATCTATTCAGTTTTACATCAAATTCTATCTTTGACACTTTCCCTAAAATGGTTTTGATTATTAAGATCAAAGGCCATTATCGAGCTGCACTAAACAGGACACTGGGGTTGCTGGAGTCCAGGACAGGCTGTAGAGGCTGTGGGAGCTGGGCTCAGAGAGAGAGAGAGAATGGGACACCACCCTCCATGCCCTTAGCAGGGAACCAAGTTGATCTGTGCTTTTTCAGATGAGGCAAGTTTCAGCCATTCGAGATGAAGTGAGAGTTTTCATTTTTTCAGACAAAGGACTGGGACGTGGAGTTGCTGGACCATATGATAGCTCTATTCTTAATTTTTTGAGGAGCCCCAGTACTGTTTTCCATAGTGGTTGTACCCTTTTACTCATAAAGGCTTGAGAGTTTGTGCACATAAGTGACCAGAAGAATAGTTGTTGATTTTGATGTGCTGCCAATTGTAATGATACCTAATGATTAAAAATAAATCAGTGACTTATGTCTTCTTTGGGGGCTTTTTAAAATCAGAAAGATGCTGTGAGTCTACTAGAGTGGTATATGTTTCTCTTGTTTACACTTTAATTTCCAAACATTAAATCTTTTCATTATAATAAGCAAATCACACACAGAGACAAAAACTCTTCATGAGTTAAGTTCGGGACTAGGAAGGACTGATGTGGGATTGGCAGCAGACAACAAAGAGGATGCCGCTGGAATAAAGGAGCTGGAGTGGCTGGGAAAGGCTGGAGGATGGTGGGTAATGGTATGGTTAGCCAATTCAAGTGGAGCATGTGGGTATATGAATGAAAAGAAGTGCAAGTAAACTCAGTGGGACTGTGTCCTTGAAACATCAGGTTAAATAAAGCAGGCAGTTCGTAAGCTCCACAAATGCCTTTGCTGTTCCTTGCTGTATACCCAGCACACATCACAGTGCCTGAAACCATAGTGGAGGCAGATAGTTCCTGTGCGAATGGATGGATGGATGGATGGATGGATGGATGGATGGATGGATGAATGAATGAATGAATGAATGAATGAATGAATGAATGAGAAACAAGACAATAAGCGAGGTTTTCTGAAGAGACCATATCAGTGTATCGGTAAGTTGATTTCTGATGTAAAGGGCAAGATATATTTAAAAGGTTAATATTTATGGCAGTCCACATCTGAGGTCCCATGACTTAGAAAGGGCTCTAGCAATGGGGATAAAGTGAAAGAAGTTGTCAGTGAAAATCTGTGAAGAGATCTGTGTAGTCCTGCACAAGTGTGTGTCCTGCTTGTGGGCTCTGAAAGGCTCAGGGAAGTGGGTTCTGGGAATCAAGACTGATATCAAGTTGTCTTGTTGATTTTTAAGTGACGATGGTGTTGGTGTGACCTATATTGAAGGGAGAAGCAACGTAGACACATAATTTAGTAATAGTTGCTGAACAGCAACAGATGGTGACGGAAACTGTGAGAACAGATGCTCGTTTAAGAGGTTGAGTATGGAGAACAGACACATGGGACAGCAAGTAAGGGACATGCTGTAAACCATAATTTAGAAGACAGAAGATTCAAAACAGTTTCATGCAAATCCAAGAGGCTTACAAGGAGAAGGAATGACGTATAGTGTTGCAACACCTCACAGTTAAAGAAAACTGAATTTATTAACTTTAATTTGGTCAGGAGAGAGCTGGAATGACCTAAGGAAAGTACATGCCAAAAAAAGTAAAATATAACTATCACAGAATATACAACTGAATTTTAACCATTTAAAAGAGAGCAAAATATACCTTTTCTGCCCAAGTTGCCATTAGCTGTTTCTGAGTAAAAGATTTATAAATGAACATATTGAAACTGTGCAGCCTCCTCATACTATTGAACTATTTAGATACCAACTACTTTTAATAAGTGTAAAAAGCTACTGGATGCCATGCTGTTTGAATTTAGTACAGTGCTTTATAAAGGACACTTCTGCAAACAGAAAAAAACAATATTGGGTTATAAATACATAATGGTGATAAGGCTAAGATACACAGAAGCAATTTCCTATCAAAATAATAAGCTTACCTAGGATACTTAAATATCCCTGCTGTTCTTTATCAAGGCAATAACAGGTTTGCTGCACTCAGAATTATTGATTCAATATAAATAAATGTGTAAAACAACATGTCTGTATGTAAAGGAAAATTATTAAAATCTATTGCCTCAGATTAATTTTGGACTCTATATGTTTGTAACTTGAATTTATTTTGCTACTTGCATGCTTTACATAATATTTAATATTTTTAAATTAGTCAAAATTTCAGGGACTCAGGAGCAAGTTGAATTTTAATATGTGTGTGGATTAAACAGGTTCCAGCAGAGTTTGGACAGGTAGTTTTCTTGGGCAGCTTGATTTGGTGGCACTTTTGCAGTAGGTAAAATGAGGGTAAAAGTGGGTGACAACTAATGTCATTCATTATAGTTGCACTGTTTCGGTGAGCTAAATAATAGCCAACATGGAGACATTTTAAAAAATGAATTCTGGATGTCTATTTCTAAATAAATCCATAATCATTGGTTCTGCTTTAGGTGGGATATTTATAATAAAAGTGCATGGCATTCATATGTAAAGGTGTCACATTTATGCATCAACTATTTTTCAGATTGCAACTTAGGGCCAAGTCATAAGAACTATAAACAGCCATTCGTAAGTCTCCACTGGCTCAGTGAAAACAGTATTAAAGCTAGTGGTTAGGTCTATAAATTTTTCTTGTCTCATTTTTTAATAACATTGTGAAGCCACTATTTCCTCCTTTGCATTGTGTAATCTTGAAGGATTTCTAAAAGATTCTGTATTCGGTTTGGGGCACATAAGAGACTGTCATTCAAGAAGCATCCCAAATTGAGGCCACCAGATGTTTCCCCCCACAGTGAATCAGAGAACAAGCATAATTTGAATATTTTGCATACATTTGCATATTGATGTCAAGAGTCCCTAACTCCAATTATGTAAAATAAAATTAATTAGTGCAGCCTACTGCAAAAGCTTGTATTCAAATCCAATACCGGCTCAGGACAAGACAACCTGGAAATACCTAGCATCTTAAAGCAAATTAGTTTGATTTCTTCTGGGGATAGGAGGCATGACAGACGTTCCTACCTAGGTGTATCCAGGAGAACATACATGCAGAGGTAGGCGCTCAAACATAGGGAATCCACTTCAAAGCCCATTTGTCTTGAGATTCTGTGTTCTCTTTCTGGTGAAAATTGCAACTGCACATACTATAAACACATTGTTTTTGTCTTCTGCTCCCTCCAGGATTGAGTGGCACTCATTGTCCTTGGATAGGGTTCTTTCTGTAGTTCCAAGGAGCAGCAAATAACACCTTCCTGGTGTTAAAACTATTGCATTTTCTAGACTTGGCATCTTCATGGCTGTGAGCTGCCTGGAGGACCTAATCCCTCCCTTATCTGCTTTTAGAAATTCTCCTAATCAGTGCTCAACATCGGTGTGGTCAACGATAAACACCTTAGGTTTGTAGTCAAACAGAGCTTCTTTTAAATTTCAAGTTTCCTTGGGTGGCCTTGGTCAGGTTATTAGCTGCCACAAGGCTGGACTTTCCAGCTTTTATAAAATGAAAAGATGTTTCCTTTCTTCTGCTAGTTGTAAAGGATAAATAAAATATAATTGCAAAGTGCCTCAAACATAGTATATATTAAAAAAAACATTCCCTCTTCTTCTTCCTCCAAGACTCTATCAAACGAGAAATCTCTCTGTGGACACACTGGGTCATCGGGCATCACCTACCATTACAATATCTCTTGCACTTACTTGCTTTTTGTGTCCTGAAAGCTGGACAACAGTAGGCTTTTCCGTGGCTGCTGGATGGAGTGGTAGCAATGCCTAAAGGGAGGTGACGTATAGCAAGATGTAGATGACTCAGAATTCTGGAAATTTAAGTGTAAGCAGGCATCTCATCTCCTTTTTCAATGTAATTTAGGTTTACTTCAGAGTAGCTGGAAGAATTCATATAATCACAGAATTCATAAAAGAAAAAAACTCCATTTACAGTAGGTTCCGCCCCAAGCTCTCTTGTTGATCGGGAGATCGAGCTGCTTGGGAGCTGCTTGGGACTGCCATGTCTGTGTGTCACATTAAGTAACCTGAGGGAAAAATCCTAGGGAACATCTGAGTATTTCATCTGGATTGGTCAGCTGTGCTCTGGCAAGACCACCTTTAAGTGGAGGCAGCTCTAGGTGTATCAGCATAGACCTCAAAAAATGTCCCACTAATATGTGTTCCCTTAGAGGCGAGGCTACTTTGCCCCAGTTAATCAAGACCAGTGTTCTCCAAACTGGGATGTAAACTGCATATGAAGTGCACAAGATGATCTATTGGGTTGAGAGAGAGAAAATCAAGCTTTTATTGATATTGATTTTTATCTCATTCTTTTAAAATTTCTATTTGCAGGTGCTTATTTTGTTCAGTGTAATGGAACGTGTATAATTAACGTGAATAAGCATACTTTGGGCACTCATTTTTTGTGATCAGGGTAAAGATGGTTTAGGTCACTAGCACCACCCTCTCTCTCTCCTCCCAGACTGCCGTGTCGTGCTTGCTCCCCAGAGCTAACTTCAGCATGCTCAAAAGGAAACAGAGCTCCAGGGTGGAGGCCCAGCCGGTTACTGACTTTGGTCCTGATGAATCTTTGTCTGACAACGCTGACATACTCTGGATTAACAAGCCAGTAAGTTTCTTTTTTGCAATATGGAGCAGCACATGCTGATATAAAGGAAATGTGATTCATATATTCAAAAATCATGTGCCTTTCACTTTGAAATATGTGTTTGAGCTGCAGTAGAATATGGATGAGTCTAGGAATCTGGAAGTTACCAAATGAGATGAAATAATGAGGCTCCGCTCTGAGTTACATAGGAAGGTGGTCTCTCCTCTCCTCCTCTGTGTGTGCTGTCCTCACAGTCACCCCGTGTGGGGAAAATACCACTTCACAGGCTAAGCCAGAGCTGAAGTCCCACGTGAGTGACCTCTTCTACCAGGCTTTCTTTACGTGCAGTTCTCAACATGCATGAATCTGCGAGGAGATAAATGTTCGGAATTAAAGGTCTCCTTCTGAGTTGCAAATTTTGAGTAAAAGTAAAGGTTAATGAGATAGTGGATAGTGTCTCTAAAGAACTTTTTCACCTTCTCTCCCTCATTAAGCTGATGGGAACATGAGGGGAAGATCTGCTGTAAGAAGTATCATTGTGTATTAGACAGTCTAGCAGCCAGAGCTAAGGCAAATGACATATTCATGGGTCTTGGAAACTCAGTTCTATGAGCCAGGATGGGATCAACGTCATTATGTGTCAGAAATTATGGTGGGCTCAGAGGACACAAAAAAGACAAGCACGCTCACAGTGCTTGTCTTTCCCTTGACCATGATAAAGACCTTTCCAGCCTTTCTTCATCTAATCTACCCTCCAGACTGCTTCTCCAGCCTGCTCACATTTCCCCCCATGTTTTCATCTCTGTTCACGTAGCCCTTCTGCTTTATAATCGTTGAAACATCCTTATTACCCACATTTCAAATTAAAGTGCCTTAGTATTATATTCAGGCTCTGTGTATTCTGGCTCTAACTTGTCCCGGAGCTGCCCTTCCCTAGACCTGCACACTGCCCACCGGAGCCACTCAGTGACTTCCTGCCCCTCCAACATATCTGCCCGTTCACAGTGTTTCCCTTGCAACTCGGATGGGTCAAGTCCCCCTCATTCATGAAGGAGGTCTCAGATGTCACCCCCACCCCCACCCACTCTCAAAGGTTCCACATTTGACCTTCACAAACAGAATAAACCTCTTACTTTTCCACTAATTTTATATTTGTATATAAGTATAAATGTATATTGTATATAAATATAATATATAGTATGCTATAGTACTATAAAATAGTGATGAATCAGGACCCTCTTGCTTCCATTTTTGTGTCCTCTGCATAATTTCTGACACATAGTAGGCCTTCTGCTCATGTTGAAAGAATGAACAGAATAGAGAATAAAGCACTCACTAGTTTTCCATGTACAGAGCTTTCTGAGAACTTTGAACAAAGGTAGTATTATAGATGTTGCCTCAGAAGCACTAACTAAAATAATCAATGTTTAACTAAAATTGGTACTGTAAATTTGAAACAGATTTGTTGTGGAAGAACCCTTCTTTTAGAGCTCTTTTGTGTAATTAGATCCTTTGGGTTGGAAGTCCAGACGGGGCTAAATTCACACACTGATGTTTATTGAAGCCGTACCAAATTGCATGAAAAGTTCATCAACCTTTAAAATAAATTCAATCATCAGTGACTTATACAGTATGAAATTAGTGGCATTACTTCTTCATGCATGTATTATAAGTCAGATTAATATTAAAACCCATTCATGAGCCTACAAGTGTCTGAGTCTCTTCAAAGTTCTGACAGTCTTTTCTATTTTTTTTTTAATCTCGGTGCTTGCTAGCTTGTGTAGCTGAAGAACCCATCTATTACAAAACTAAAACAGTTGTTTACAGGGGGAATATAATAGGAAAGGATTAATATGACTGTATATTTATATATATCCAGGATAGTCAATAAATAACATTTAAGCTATATTTTAAAATTGTCTACTAATTAACTAGTAATTCTAACTTTAGTATGAAGATGCAACCATTTTTTATTAGTTTTCATAATAAAATAGTGTCTGTGAGTAATTGTACATCCTACACATATGCACAAGTGTATACACACATACAGGCACACACATGCATACACACATTTATTTTATTTTTTATTTATTGAATTTATTGGAGTATAGATTTTAAGTATACAACTCAACAAAACATCATCTGCACACTGCATCACCCCAAGGAAAGTCTCTTTTGGTTGCCATTACACCCCCTCCTTTGCACACTTCCACTAGCTCCCACCCCGACTTTCCCTCTGGCTAGCACCACCCTGTCATCTGTGTCCATGTGTTATATGTATTTCTTTTTGCTTAATCCCTTTAACTTCTTTCATCTGTCCCCCAAGCATCTCCCCTCTGACAGCTGTCACTCTGGTCCATGTATGCATGCCTCTGTTTCTACTTTGTTCATCAGTTTATTTTGTTCATTAGGCACTATGCATAAGTGAGATCATATGGTATTTGTCTTTCTCTGACTGGCTTATTACATTTAGCCTAATACCCTCTAGGTCCATCCATGCTGTTACAAAAGGTAAGATTTCCTTATTTTTTATAGCTGCATAGTATTCCATTGTGTAAATGTACCACAGATTTTTTATCCACTCATCTGATGGACACTTGGGCTGTTTCCAGACACTGGCTATTGTAAATAACACTGCAATGAACATAGGGGTGCGTATATTATTTCCAATAAGTGTTTTGGGTTTCTTTGGATAAATTCTCAGAAATAGGATCCCTGGGTCAAAAGGCAGTTTCATTTTTAATTTTTTGAGGAAACTCCACAGTGGCTGTACAAGTCTGCATTCCCACCAACAGTGCATGAGGGTTCCTTTTTCTCCACACCCTTGCCAGCACTGTCGTTTGTTGATTTATTGAAAATAGCTATTCTGACAGGTATGAGGTGATATTTCATTGTGGTTTTAATTTGCATCTCTCTGATGACTAGTGACACTGAGCATTTTTTCATATGTCTATTGGCCATCTGAATGTTCTCTTTGGAGAATTGTCTATTTTGGTCCTTTGCCCATTTTTAAATTAGATTGCTTGTCTTCCTGGTGTTGAGTTGTATGAGTACTTTACATATTTTGGATATTAATCCATTATCAGATGTATCATTGACAAATATGTTCTCCCATACAGTGGGTTCCCTTCTCGTTTTATTGATGGTTTATTTTGCTGTGCAGAAGCTTTTTAGTTTGATGTAGTCCCATTTGTTTATTTTTGCCTTTGTTTCCCTTCCCGAGGAGATATATCAGAACAAATATTGCTATGAGAAATGTCTGAGATTTTACTGCCTATGTTTTCTTCTAGTTTTTTTTTATGGTTTCCATACATTTATCTTTTTATTTCCTACTTCTTTGGAAATCTTGGGGTTAAGAGAAATCTTCACAGAGCATATGCACCGCTAGAATGAAATAGAAACTTATTTTTTGGAATTTTGAAAGGATATCTGGACTAAATTTATATAAAACATGTTCTCCAAAATAAAGAGGAAAGTTAATTTATTATCTTTTGAAAATGTACCATGGTATCAGATTTTTAAAAATATTTTTATACAAAGATGTTACATCTAAGAAAGAAAACCCTACACAGGGGAAGTATTATGCATCAATTCATTTTAAAAAGCATTTGTGATTTGCAAGAATAGGCCACTGCACTAGATATCAGTAAATATAATATGGTCTTGATTATAGGTGTTCATTTTACATTAAAAAGTTTAAATCTAACATTACATCAAGTTTGTATATGAATAAGTTACTGAATATTTTAATTGAATCAGAATTTCCCTGAATTGTGGTTTGATGGGGTCCGCAGTATCAAAGGAGGTGGGGTAGCCTGAGCAGGTTCACAGCTAGGCTTTGCTCTTGTCAATGTGTGTTGATGTGGAAATCAGGCTGACTTGAGAATTCACTGATATAAAATATGTGAAATATTTTATACACACCTAACAGACATTAGTTTCCTTCTTCATACTGGTGAAATATTTTGATCTTAGTAGTATGTTTTCCAAATGGTGCGGTGCATAATACAGGTGGAAGATACCATTTTATGCCGTCAGATAATAACTGTGGGCCGTTTTGCAGTGGGTTCACTCTTTGCTGCGCATCTGTGCCATCATCAGCGTCATTTCTGTCTGTATGAACACGCCCATGACGTTCGAGCACTATCCTCCTCTTCAGTACGTGACCTTTACTCTGGACACTTTACTGATGTTTCTCTACACAGCAGAGATGATAGCGAAAATGCACATCCGGGGGATTGTCAAGGTGAGCTTTTCCATGTTACTTAAGCTAGAAACCAAAATGCATTGGAAATCTAAATCAGTATAATATTAATTTCAGTAAAACAAAACATCTTTTTATTTTATCTACATTGAAGTTTTTTTTAAATAGGGTTTCACTCCAAAGACTGGTAAACCTGTGATGCATAAGAATATTTAAAAAGTGAAATAAATTGTGTAAGGCACAAAGTCTTGGAATATCTGGGGAGAAGCTAGGTGGCCCGACCACCAGCTTCATGAAGGCCAGAGTAGTGTCTGTAATGCCAGCCATGGGGGGCTAACCCAAAACGAGGCACCTGTTGATACATGGAATGGCGAATAATGTTACGTGATAAATACTACAGACTGTTAATATTCAGCATGATGTCATTAACCTGAAGCATTTTAAGGACCTGGGATGGAAAGGAATTCCAGGGCTATACGAAAGAGATTGTGTAGCATGAAATTACTACCAATGGGAAACACAAATAAGTAAATAAAAGAAAAAGAAAAGGAAGGGAATGTCTTTCATGGGATATCTCCCCCTTCTGTAATGCTAACCTTCATAGAGGTGTAGTAAGTAAATGACACTGTGTCATAAGCATTTCACAGTGTACAATTGGATGCACCTGATAGAAGAGATTAATGACACCACTCATTGGATTTAAGGCCCATCCTAACCTAGTATGACTTCCTTTTAACTAATTACATCTTCAAAATACCTTATTTCCAAATAAGGCTACGTACTGATCTTCTGAATGGACACAGAGTTTGGGAGGACAGTATTTACCTCACTACACAATTAGTTCTATCTAGCCACGTGAACAGCCAGCTGCTCCCAATTGTAAGGAACTTTGAAAAAGGTTTTCCAAAGTTTGTTGGGTGACTTCAGAAAATTGGGGTAGTTATACAAAAGAAGAAATTCATTTCAGTATAGGAATTTAACTTGAAAGGAACCACCAAAGCCACAACACTCCTGATGCAATTACCAATAAACCAATAGACTCAGAGACTTCCCAAGAGGCAGTCATGAGTAAGTATGAGCCCCAGGAAATGCAGTGTGGCTATGAGATGTGATACACAACCCACTTTAAAAAGTGGTGATTCGTGGGAACAGTGAACACCTGCCATGCCTCAACCAATGGGTTTCAGCATGATTTCAAAATTGTCTGGGTCTTCCACAAGTGGCAGGTGGTTATTCTAAACATTAGGTTTAGATATGCCTAAGTTTCAAATATTGGTAGCTAAACCAAGAGGTTACCTTGGGGGAAATTGGTCTTATGGGAGTGCTAGAGGTACCTTTTAAGCAACTAGAACTTTACTCTCCAGCATAGCCTAGCATTGTTTTGAATTATTTGATTCCCCGGAGGACCTTGAATGACCCTGGCACTTGTGTATAATGGTCATTACGGCAGTGGCAATCTCTGAATGTTCTGGGTGGAGCACTTTGGAATTGAAATACCATGTGGTAACTTTTATGAGATTCCAACTTGAATGAACAAAGACATGACATTTTCCTAGATTCTGTTTTGTTTCTTAAGTTATTTAATTAAGACTTGGATTTCATATCATGAAAATGACAGTAGGCATTGTTTTAATTGTCATAGCCAATGATAAAAAGAGCAGAGGCGGACTTGATATATAAATTATATATTCATTCCAAGTGAACAGAACACTGAATGAACCATGATCTTAATAGTTTCAGTATTAGAAGTCAATGAAAAAACTTGATCTGTGACCAGGTTGTTTTCAAAATGCTGTAAATGAGTCATTTTCAATATTTCTTGACTTTCAGAACCATTTGGATTTTGTTTTATTTTCAACCTGTAAGAATTAAAAATTGAAAATTAATTATTAGATAAGATTTTTGTTTTTCATTCAGGTATGACTGGATTAAATACAAACATAATGCAAATTTTAACAAGATGGCATTGCTAACATTATCTTAATAATCAGCACAGCTTAATATCTCATAAAAGCTGGTATTCATGTTTAAGTGCCAGCTGAGATTTTGGTCAAATATGGTTAGATATGAGTTACTGAACCAGCTTGAAATGTATCATTTCATTAAATTTTCACCATTGTGGCCTTCCCAAAAAAGTCATAACTTTATTGATATCATTTTTGTACCACATACTTCTATTAACATGCATGTTAACACAGATAAAAGAGTACATTTGACTTGAGATTACATGCTTGTATTTAAAAGTTAACTTACTTTCCCAGAAGTGGGATTGCTGGATCAGAAAGTAGTTCTGCTTTTAATTTTTAGGAAGCTCCATACTGTTTTCCATGGAGGCTGTACCAATTTACATTCTCACTAACAGCAGCCAAGGATTCCCTTCTTGCCACCTCCTCACCACTGCTTATTATCTTTTGTCTAACAGGTGGGAGGTGATATCTCATTTTGTTTTTTATTTTATTTGCCTGATGATTAGTGAAGTTGAGCATATACTTTTTATATATTTGTTAGCCCTTTGTATGTCTTATTTCAGCCTTTTAAAAATTGGGTTATTTATTGATTGATTGTTTGATATTGAGTTATATATTATATCGAATCATCAAGTTGTACACCTTAAATATATACAATTTTAATTGTCAATTATACAATAAAGCTGAGCAAAATTTTAAACTTTTAATTAGACTTAGTTTTAGCAAAAAAATAACCTGTCACAACCAATTTAAATGTCATTGGCTTTGTATTTGTAGATTTGTTTTTGTTTTACAGTTGCATGAGAAATAATGTGTGTGTGTAGATATTTAAGTTACAACGTAGTAACATAGGCGCTCTATGATAATTTTTTGGTGGACCTCATGTTACTCAAGATTGAATTGCTATGTTTTTATCAATTAACCTTAGTCTAAGTTTTTTAAACCTTTATTTAACACCTGTCTGCTAAAAAACATGTTTTGAGATATTTCCATGCTTTTCTACCTTCATTCATTTGACAGCGGTGCTGAATTTTTACCCCTCACTCAATTTTTTAGCCTCTTTAACCAGAATAATTTGCAAATATGTGCTGAGTTTATTCTCTTATGCGACTTACACTTTTTTACACACATAGCGGCATTATGAACATATAGGTGTGCATTATTCTATTTTAAGCAGCAGATTACTCTTAGTAGGTTTCACATTTTCTTTAGGATAGAGCTGTGTATGTTAGCTATTCAGATAGCAAATCTTTAATATACGGAGTGGGCAAAAGTAGGTTTACAATTGTGTGTATGGAAAATAATACAATAATTAATAGATAATACAAGAATAAACTGTTTTACGTACTCACAACTGTAAACCTACTTTTTCCCACCCTTATGCATGGATTCTGAACTAAAATATTTCTAAGGAACAGTCAGATTTCGTTATTAAGCAAGTAACCCCAGTATGTCATATATCTTCTGTGCAGAAGGGTTATGTGTGAATCGATGTACACATATGTCAGAGATTTGGGAAATGCTGTTTTTTTATTTTGGGAAGAATTTTTTCCACACATGAAGCTATCTTAGTCCATAATAAAGTATTTAGAAGCAAACCAGTATATTATTGCCCAACCTGTATATACAACTCTTTAAAATTATAACTAGCTTGGTTTGGCACTGTTATGGGACACGTACAATTCATACGTAATGCTTAAGGTAATGTGATCTGGTAATACCTAGTTTCTAAAATTCTCTGCAACACACCACACCCAGAAGCTTTATTTTTCAAAACAAAAGTGCCGAAGCTGTGGCTTCCTAGCATTGCCCACTAATTTTATTGACCTAGTGGTTTACCATATATATTAAACTATAAATTTACATTTTAGACATTAAAAATTTAATATATTTCATATTTATTTAATATGTTTCATATATAAGTATAATATAAATATGAGAGTTCTATTCTTAAACCCAACTACAGTTTCTGATGATTCAGTAACACTGATTGAGCGCTGCAGGGAAAGTGTAAACACTTGGGCTTTCTCTCCACCTTCTCAGGCAGAAGGCCCCAGTTATGTAAACATGAGGTAGCAGAGTCCTAACAGATGCCCTGTTAGCTGACTAATGTCTGACCCATCATTGCCTTAGGGCCACTGTTGTCTTGGGGCCTATAAGACTGGCCCAGGACTTTCAGAGGTGCGGGATTACGGATTGTTGCCCCGGGGTGCGGCATGTCCCCCGTGTATGCCCAGCTGCCCGCCACCAGGAGTGTGGGTTTGTCTGTCTTGTATGTTTGGCCTTCCGGAGCCAAATAAAGTAAATGTCTCATCCTCCTTCAGCTCCATGGTCTTCTTCGGACTGTCCCCGGATCTAGTGTCAACCTCCCTGGACCTGAGTGGCCTCTGGCATGACAAGCACTTAAATGACCTCATAAATGACCCAGGAGACGAGACAAACAGAGCAGGGCTCCTGTCCTCAGAGACTGCCCGGCCCACTTTGTGGAACTGGCTTGTAAGGCCCAAGCAGGCACTTCTCATTTTCTGCATCCATTCTGTTCCTGAAATTATGTTGAAGAGTACATTTTCAGAAAACAGGAGCCTGTATTCCATTATTTTAAATGGGAAAACTCATGCATTACAGCAATCCTGACCAATATCTCCAAATATCACCGAATCACTCTCTAACGCAGATAACTATCCCCCTGCATATTTCTATGTAATAAACAGCACTTAAACATCCATGGCTCAATTATTTGTGCTTACTGAATTCAGTAGTGGATGTTTTGTATACACCCTACCAAAACAGCAACATGTGCTCTTATATAAATAAGCAGAGAAATAAGTTAAAGTACTATCTACCATATTTCATTGAATCTAGGAGATCATCAATCCTAAGATGAGGCATCACTTTATTGGTCCTTTAGAAAGAAAAAGTGCTGCTAATTACACTTTGATTGTAGGCTGTCAGATCGTAATTGATGCATCAATTATAAGATGCATTCTGAACTCAGAAATGTTAAATTGTTTTGGGGGGAGGAGAGAGTATGTCTTAAAATTGGTGAAATGTGAGCAAATTGACCGGGGCTGATAGATTCAAATCTTGGGTCCCCTGAAAGGCTATATCAAGGGGAAAAAGGGAAAGAGAAAAGTAGTGATGCACTTAATACTTATCCCCTGGTAAGTAGATAAACAACGCCAGACAAGATTTAGCCCCAAAGTGGGGCAGAGCTTTACTTGCATTTGGCACACCATACCTTCTTGCAGGGTTCAGGGACAACTTAAAGGTTTCCACTGGCACATGTGCAGATTCATTAGAGTGGTTCTAGATACATAGTGATTTGGGGGCAAATATTTTTGCACATATAAATAGTGATTATTTGTATAGTGAGAATTCATATAGTGAGAGGTAAACTTTCAGTGTTTGGGGAAAATGCTATAATATTGGGTAAAAGGGATGTGGGGAGGAAACACAGAATATAATGAAAAATTATGCTTGGGAATATCATGCAAATCTTGGAGGAAGAAGAATGTGAATGTCTTGAAGGATTAGTAAATGTGGTCTGTGACACAGGCAATGGGGCATGGAAGTAAAAAATCTCACAGAGATAGAAAAGGAGCACTCTGAGCCCCAAAGGCGTGGAACAGCCTGGTGCTTTGGAGACCTCTGGACCGTCATGGGTAGCAGAAGGGAGTTGCACAGAGTGCAACTGGAGAGGATTTTGTGAAGGCAGGCCTGGCTACACCTTGGGGAGCCTTGTATGTCCTGCAAAGAGCTCAGACTTCATTCCCTGGTCAGTAAAGATCCATGGGAGATTCAAATCCGATAGTGACAGGATCTGGTTTGTATTTAAGAAGTTCACTGTGGAAGTAACATGCTTGGTGCACAACAAGAGAGCAAAAATGAAGCAGAAAGCCCTGTCAAGAAACGTCTTTAACAATTTTTGTTAGAGGAATGTATTTTTTGAAAGGATTTCACATATTTCATAATGTTTCCCAAGCTTGAAGTTACTTTCCAATTAAATCTTACTCTCCAATAATTTGTTTCTAATTGCTTCCCCCACTAATTCCTGCTCTGAGAAGCATTCCAGCGCCCCAAATCCCTTAGAGAGGCAAAAATAAACCATTTGGGAGATATATGTTTGTGATGCTGCAGAGCATCCAATGTATTGCAGACTGTGAATTTTTCAAACAATTCTCAGCTGTCTATTTTCCATCTGGCAAGAGACCGAGGTAAAAGTCACATGCATCCTCTGAGCACTGTGGAAGTAATAAATAATAATGCTAAGACACAGTGACAGATGGGCCCTGGGGACTCAGAACCATAAATCATGTGCTCATGAAACTGTACCAGTGCATATCATTTTGTAAACTGCAAACTAGATCCCTATAAATGTCTTCAGGTAAATGTGCTTGTTTCTCTGCTTGTTAAATACTTGCATGGCAGTTCAAGTTGCTCTCTTATACTGTATAATTGGCAGCTTCTGAGTGTTTGCTTTTATAAAAATTGACAGGCAGGTCTTGAATAACTCATCTCCCCAGCACCAGCATGCTCATTTTTGCCCATAGCTCAAGCACTCTCTGCCCTCCATTTCCTGTTGATACAACAAACAGATTAAAACCTTCCTTTCCTATTTGAGGTGTCAAAATTTCTCCAGTACCACTGGGTATTCATGTGTGTTATTCTGATTGCATATTTTGGAAGCAGGTAGAAAGGACAATTTATTATTTGCAAATATTATAACTCAGGCATTAGTACAGTAGGATTTTAAAAATATTTGGATGTAATTATAAATTGAATCATATCAACCTTTAACCAGGTTAAAAGTCCTTAAACCTGCACATTGTAAAAAGAGACACGTTGATGAGTATGTCAGACACAAAATGTAATATGAGGTTATATTTCATAGTAATGGGTTTAAAAATCTGTATTCTATTTATTAAAAAGATATTTTAGACTTATGGAGCCTTAGTGATTAAGTATAATGTTTAATATGATATCAATTTCAAGTCAGTCACATTTACAATTACCATATAATGCACAAGTTATATAAAGTTTGACCTGATTCCTGTTTGCATGGCATGCAGCCTCTGCTTACTCACACTATAGTAATCCAGGAAATATCCAAAAGTTATCTCATAATTCTATATGTGATCTTTCATGATCACGTAGAAAATGGCTTAACTTTAAGATACTACCTTGAAAGGTAATACAAACATCTTTCTCTTTTCACCAGGAATCAAAAAATGGTTTTCTTTTTGGAACAATACCAGGAGTTTCAGTTAATGGGTGGGTGAGTGGGTGCCTTCATGAAGCATATGAATGACTTCTTACTGTATGCATTGTAATCTACAGAACCTCTCTAAGACGTGGTTCATGCACTTACCTAATAATTCATTTAATATCTCCTGTGTGCCTCATGCTGTACTAGGTGCTGGGAATACCTCCTGAAACTGTCTAGTTTGAAGTCTCAAGGTGCTACTAATTTTCAGATCAGATTGAAACATTTACAATGGAGGATAGATATTTTAAAAAATGTAACACCAAAAAATATGTTTAGATAAGATTTAGGTAGAAAACCCAAACTTTGCAATTACATATGATAGACTGAAGTGACTGAAATATTAATTAAGTCATCAAATGGGGAGTAAAAAGGACTGTTCTGTAAGTTACACAATAATTATATTACTTATATACATGAGCTGAGTTGCCAGTTGTTGCATGATGTGTGAATTAAAGCATTGATCATAGTAGGCTGTGGTCAGATCAGAGTCTAGAGGGAAAAAAATGGCATAGACTTGGAAGAAATTCTCAGGAAGACAAACAATGAATGCTAAAGAGCAAAAGGTTATTTTAAAAAGATGGGGAAAATCTGAGTGTTATTAGTCTTTGTATTCCAGGACTATAACACTCCTTATTAAAGGTTTTATAAATATGGAATGACTCTTGGGAACATGAACCCCAAAGTAATATGGAAAGTAGATATGCCCAGTAGATATTTCACATGTTTTACCAAAAAAAGTAAGAAGCAGCAGCCAGTTCTACTTGACCATTATATACCACCTAGTATAAATGCCACTATGAATACAGATACACTCTGAACAAAGCAACTAAAATTACTTCCTAACTCAAAAAGTTTTCTGTGTTACATAGCAGAAGTTTTGCTAAGCCAGTTTTCATAATATGATGTCATTTGAAAGTAGATTGTGCTTCCATGCTTTGTTTATTCAGGATCCCTACCATGGTGTCTAAAATGTTTTTTAAAAAATCATCTTTTTATATAGTTCAAAATGGACTTTGGGTCAGCTTTACAACATCAATTTCCTTAGCAAACAGATTTATATAGCAATTAAGAAGCAACGTTCAGCTGACTCTGTTATTGATAGCTTTACATTCTGATTTTGTGAGACCAAATTCAGAACAGAGTTCATGAGTTGCTGCAGAAGGAGGGACTTAAATGGGATGGTCCTAAGAAAGCAAAGGCCTTTCTAGCTAACGCTTTCAATTCTGTGTTTTCTGTTTTGTTATTCCAAAGGAAAAATTTTCTAAAATTTTCATTTTATGAATAATATGCATTCTAATATCAGAGTAGATTCACTGTTCAAAAGTGAAAGTAGTATGTCTTGTTTATCTTTTCTTTTACATGTATTATCCCAGTTAAAGTCAGAGTCAATATATATTTTCTTTGAAAATGAAGACCAATTTCTTCTTCACTTTTAATTCAGGTTGGGGTGAACTTCTGGTTCATTTCCCACTGATGGTGCTTGATCCCGCGGGTTCAAAGGCCTTCACACTGACCACTGTGTGCTCTTGGCTCTTTAGGAAGACAGTTGGTTTAGGACCAAGCTGCCTATTGAGTAGAATGTTCTTTGGTTCCTTAAGTGGCTAAGAGAAAAAGTAGTGATGTTTTTCCGTTGCACACATTTACTATTTTATATACAAATTTCTGCAGTTACTTGTGTTTTATAAATTATTTTCCTCATATACAATGCCATTTAAAGTGTTAAAAGTATTCTTTGAAAGTCTATTTAATTTTAATGTAACAATTGTAG
The DNA here is from genome assembly GCF_964146895.1 of Miniopterus schreibersii. Classification (NCBI taxonomy): domain Eukaryota; kingdom Metazoa; phylum Chordata; class Mammalia; order Chiroptera; family Miniopteridae; genus Miniopterus; species Miniopterus schreibersii. Next base: position 34,177,888 of record NC_138102.1, read on the forward strand.
ATAGTTTTTACTGAATTAACACCTGATTATTCCCTCCATGGATATTTTTTGAAATTATTCCTTTGGCCTGATAACCTCATGTGAAATTTATTTTTAGGGTGACACTTCCTACTTGAAAGATCGCTGGTGTGTTTTTGATGGATTCATGGTCTTTTGCCTTTGGGTTTCATTGGTGTTGCAGGTAATTAAAACTTTTAAATTGCAAGGAGGTATTTTCCAAAATTTGCATTAAAAATCTAACTAAGTATATTAAGGAATGTACATCAAGTGTCACTGAGTACTTTTCTACAACATTATGTTATTTTAAATATTTATAAATAAAAAGCCTAACATTTTAACCATCGTCAATCACATTTGTGAATTGTTTCTTAATCAGAAATTAAAATCAATACTGTTAGAAATTGCTTTTTACTGAACAAGAATAAAATATATTCATTGAAATAAAGGAAAGAACATAGGGTGAGATTTCAGTATTTGTGGAATAAAAAAAATTGAATTTAAAAATTAAAATTCTAGTCTTTTATGTGACTGAATCTTCACCAAAAACAGCTAAAAATAGATACATTGGGATACATATTGGTCAACATAAAATACTATCTTGCAAATAAAAAATGCCTACTGTCTACTATGGGGAATGGGGCACATATATTTAAAAGGCCTAAAGGAGGAATTTTGTTGGAAAATGGTAGAATTCATTCCCATGCATTCAATTAGTCTTAATTTTGCACTTAATTCAAATAAAGTTACTGTATTATTCATGAAAACATTCAGAATAAAACAAATTTGCAGTTTATTCTGCAAATTTATCATAGTACTTATCGATAAACTGTCTTTATTTTTATAAAGCTCACCTCTCCAACAGTCTAATTTATCTTGCATAGTAATGTATTCTTTTCCATTTAACAACTATTGTATAATTGAAAAACACTCTCTGATTATTACTTTGCTTCTTAGTAAATGGTACAATTCTTTTATACATTTTAAAAAATATTTTAACCCTGTCTCCATTACTTTTATTTTCTAGATATTCAAAAAGTTCCACCAAAGAACATGTTCAGTTAGGAAGACCTAGCACACTTTTTTCTATATTCTAAGTTGGCACATGTTTTTGTAATAAAAACTGTGCCTCGATGAATTATAAAAGATTAAGGAAATGAACAAGATTAATGGCACTTTCATTAGTTTATGTATGTGTTTCTCCTGAGAGAGCTATAGGTTCAAAATGTACTCAGAAGAAAACTGATTTCAGTAGAAAATAATGTAGGGCCAAGTTCAGGGGGCAGGATGCACCTCCTGGTGCTGTGTGTACATGCCATGACTACAAACCATGCTAAAAACATATCTAAACTTGTTTGCTCACCTTTAAATTTGCAGGTATTTGAAATTGCTGATATAGTTGATCAGATGTCACCTTGGGGCATGTTGCGAATCCCAAGGCCACTAATTATGATCCGAGCATTCCGAATTTATTTCCGATTTGAACTACCAAGGACCAGAATTACAAATATTTTAAAGTAAGCACTGCTTTTACATAAGTTAAGGGGAAAAGTTTATGATTTTTTAAAAATAAGTTTTATCTATTTTACCTATTATTTTTTCCTAGGCGATCAGGAGAACAAATATGGAGTGTTTCAATTTTCCTACTTTTCTTTCTGCTTCTTTATGGAATTTTAGGAGTTCAGATGTTTGGAACATTTACCTATCACTGTGTAGTAAATGACACAAAACCAGGGTAAGTTTATCTACCAACTGCATTTTAATTTAGGTGATTAACAAGGATGTTTTTGCAATCCTCGTCAGAAAAACTTCTGTATCTAACTTTTTAAAGTTTTTATGTACCCTACGTTCTATATTCTCTGCTTCCTCAAAATTGTTTTGTCCAATTTTTTAAGACAAGTATTCAGGATGAGCCAGACTATAAAATATAACCCTAGGGAAAGTAGTTAAGCAAGTTTAAAGTGTGCAAGTGCGCATTTTGGAATTTTTTTGTGTGGCAGGATCGAGAGTGTGCTAAAATAATTCCTTTAGAGTAAAATAAGATGTTGAGTGGAAAATAGTATAATTACGTCAAAAAACAATTGGGCAGTTTCTTAAAAGTTAAACATATACCTACCATGTATCCCATTCATTCCATTCTAAACAAATGTGGTATAGCCATAGAATGAATACTATTTAGCAGTAAGTAGTTCATGATATTGTTATAAACAAATAATTATGCTGAGTAAATGAAGCCAGGTGAAAAAACTGCATATTCTGTGATTTTAGAAAATGCAAGCTTATCTATAATGATAGAAAGGAAATCTATGGTTGCCTGCGGATAAGGGTTGGGGTAGAAAAAGGGATTATCAGGGGCACAAGCAAGTATTTGGGGTTGATCAACATGTTTATTATCTTGATTATGATTCTGAACCTATGCCAACATTTATCAAACTGTACATTTTAATACTGGGTGGGACAAAAGTAAGTTTCCATTTGTTTGTATGGAAAACAATACAACAATTAATAAGTAGTAATACAAGAATAAACTCTATTTTGTGTGCTCACAACTCTACACCTACTTTTGCCCCACCTTTACATGTAGTTTATTATATGTTCAGTACACCTTACTAAAACTCTTTGGAAATGTTTTAGTGTGAAGTAGAAATCCGATTTTCTGCATATGGTTAAGTCCACTGTCTTAGCACTATTTATTGTGTGCCATTACTCGCTGAATTTGACTCTACCTTTGTAATTTATGAATTCCCTTTCTATATTTGGGTCTGTATCTATGGCTGCTATTTTGCTTGATTGATCTATCTGACTATCTCTTCATCAATATCACTCTCTGGAACTCATCTGAATTGCAACCTGGCTTTATTCATGGGTCACATTTTCCACTCTCAGCCTTACATAGGCTCAGGCCCCTGTCTTCTGCCTCATGTGCCATTAAAATCCAAGCTCCTGGATACTGGATAATTAGCTCTCATTCATAATGTTATTTTGCCAACTCGTGTACGTCCCTCCCTCCAGTTTTTACTTCACTTTTATGTTTTGACATTTTGGAATGTGTTTTTCTTTTTTTGAGCCTAGAAATTTTTAAATGTTATCATTTATCCAGCAGCTCTAGTTGTTTGTAGTGGAAGGGGTGGAATTTAATGCGGTTCATCTTGCCAGAACTAGCACGCTGGCATCCATAGCAATTTTTTTTCTATTTTCCTCATTGCACTGTGAGGTCCTTAAGGACACGTAAGGGAAAGAGTGGAGAATATTCATTTTCTTATTGCCAGTACCTAGTATCCTAGTACAGAGTAAGTGCTTGGTAGCTATTTATTGAAGGCATGGTTGATGATATATTACATTTAGATAAATAATAATATTATGACACATTGATAAAGAAGAAATTTTAAAAAGAGAACAGAGAGAGAAAAGCAAGTTGCTAAAGGGATGAAGGCGAAATGGTTAAATTATTGAAAAACAATGTTAAAATTAGAGAAAAGCAATAGATTGGTACAATCATGGGTGGGAAAGTTGAAGGAAGTGTAAGGGAGGTGACTGTGTGGGGAGCAGAAGAGACAAACAAGTGAACAAAACCTGTGGGCAGGTTTTTGTGTGTGTGTGTGGGGGTGGGGGTTAAGTATATGTAAGCTGTAGAATATGTCTAGATTGTTCCATGAATGAGTATGAAGATGGAAAAGATGTTGTATGGGTGAGAGACAATAGATATAAGGGTGAAGAACAGAGAAGGCTTCTGGATAAGAAGCGACTGTGTTACAGCAGCAGTGAGTACAGAGGCTGGTTTAAAGTTACCATTTCATTGAAAATTAAGCCAGAGTGCAAGGATTCTAAAACCTGTTAACACAGCCAGAAGACCTGGTATCATGCTGGCAAGCTACACTTTGACACATAAAATATAATACCAGTTGGGAAGACACACGAGTGCCTTCTGAACTCACAGGCCTTGAATCACTTCAGTTAAGTACTGTTCACCAGCTCCATACTATACTCAGTATGAAGAAATAAATGTCTTTGAAAAAAACATTAAAAGACCTTTTGTATTCTGAATATTAGCTCCAGTTCATTACTTTGTCCTAAAAATGGAGTTCCCTTTGAAAAATTACATAAATGTTGGCAGAATTCTCAGTTACTCGAGACATAGCAGCTATGAGGGAATGTCTGTATTTTCTCTCTCTTATTTATAAAATCTGCCCAATAGCATGATGTACAGACACATATATTTTGCCTTCTCTTTATGTGATTCTTAGTTTACTATTTGAGGAGAAAATGCATAACTAGCCACATGGCAGTAATGTTGCTCATAAAAAAAATTCATAAGTTTGATGGTTTATTTTGAGGACCAATCATTTATACCATTTTTCTTCATTTTCAGTTCAGTAGTAGCTGAGTTTTGAAGCCCCACACATACACAGAAAAATTGTTGATAGCATTTCACCATTATTTCTAGCCCAGACATTAATTTACCTATTTTTATAGAGAGGGAGAGAGAGAGATAGAAACATCAATGATGAGAGTCATTGATCGGCTGCCTCCTGCAGGCCCCTACTGGGGATCAAGCCCACAACCCAGGCATGTGCCCTGACCGGGAATCAAACCTCGATCTCCTGGATCCTATGTCGATGCTCAACCGCTGAGCCACACAGGCCAGGCTTAATGTACCTATTTTTAACACTAAAAAAATGTCTAAAGTCAAAATGAAATGCATACAAATCCCAATTAAACATTTTTCAACATTTTTGTTTCCTTCTGTTACTTCTTGACTGGGAATTTCTCGTAAACATCCCTGAGTCAGATGTTACACTACAGTGTGAGGATGGCTCTGTGTCCAGCTATCAGTGTTGCCTGTGGTTTCATGACCTCATTTCTCGCAATAGTTGTCCTTTAACAATTGTTCCATTTTCTGCTTAATTGACTTGCATGCACTGCACCCAGATATCAGAAGAGTTTTCAGGCAGAGAGATGTCTATTCAGAAACCTATAAATCCTGGTTTTCATGGCTCACTTCTGGAATTGATTAATCTGTAAGGCAGACAAGATGAGTAAAGAAACAACTCAATACACATGGTCGTGCTTTTAAATGGAGCCGATTTCTTTTAAAGCAGATAGAAGGGAATCTTAGCTATGTCCTCAATAGCATTACTAGTAAAGCTTTAGATTCTTCTTTGATAATGAGTGGTAACCTAGGGAAATCATGGGACAAGTAAAGCAGTTCATAAGCTAAAGAAAGCTGTGAAGAGCAATGTCCTGTGGTAGAAACATGTATGCAAAATGCCAAATGTGATGGCAGAAATGTCCCTGAAGCTTGAAGAGGAAAGTGTAAATCTGAGCTGGTAGGTGAAATAGAAAATATGAGGACTTGCCTGACCCCTCATTATTATCACGCCTTGGAAAGGAGAGAGATTTATTAATAGCTGAGTATCAAATAATAATGTCTTATTCCCAGCAGTGAGATGAGAAAATCTTTAAGGTAAGTAAACGTTTACTATATAAAAGTATATAAAGTGTACTTTAATACTTTTAGTGTAGTATAGTACATAAAATGTTACTATACAGAGAGCAGGATTCAACCAGAAGTTCAGGTAAGTATTTGTGATGGCTGGACCATGAACTGTAAGACCCAAAGGTACGGGACCGTACATCACAGATGCTCAGAGCAATCCTGGTCTATCCCTGTGGTCTCAGAGTAATTACTAATAGTTTCCTTTTTCAGCTCAGGAGAGTCTCAGTGTAGACAAAACATTCTATGATCACCCTGCCCAGAGATGGCTTATAGGGCTTGTTGTTATTTTATAAAATCGCTAAGACTTAGGCTAGAGACAATATAAAGTTGGTCCTTTGGCAGTTTTCTATTTCTGGTCCAAATAAAATTTATATTTACTCTAAGATAATTGGAAAATAAATTATTGTCTTATACATTCTGTTTACAGAATAATGAGTTTTTTCATGGAAAGGTCAAAACAATTAGAAACAGTGGAACTTACTTAGAATATTAAATTTTGATTAATGAACATTATCAAGAAATAATTTTGTAAAATTGTAAGTGCCTCAAATTCATGCAAAGATCTGTGAAATCTTGCTCTATATTTAAACTTCCTTTGAAAGGTGAAGAGCGACTGCTACATTTAACTTCCAGGATTCATGCAGAGAGGTCTGCCAAGTGGGAGACATAAGAGCAAGTTTGGATAAATTCATGTTGGAAACATTTTCTTTAAAATATTTATGTAAGAAATGAAAGTACTCTGGTGAGGCATGTAGATTTCTAACTAAATTAGTAGCAACATTTGTGGAGGACCTATTATATCTCAAATATTTTGCTTACATAACTGTTTTTTAAAACAGCCTGAAAGGAATTATTTCTCCCATTTTTCATATGGGGACACAGTCCCGAAGAGGTTAAATTACCTGTCTATGTGATGAGAAAGTTGGGATCTGAACTCATATTTGATTTCTGAGTCCATGTTTCTTCCACCATTTGAGCAATTTCTGCAATAATCTAATCCCAAATTTATAAACCTATATACACATTCAGATCAACATGCATACACATAAACTTTTCATAATATGTGCCATAGAGAAATTAATATGCATGCTACATCTGGTTTCTATCCCTATGTAGGTGTGATATTCCAGGGCATTCAATCTCATCTGAATCTATGAAACAGTGATATGTAATATATTTATATTACTCCATATATCTTTCTAAAAGCTGTGCATATCCATCTCAAATATGTGGACTACCTGAGTTACCAGTTAAATCAACCTTTCAGTGTGATAATTTAAAAAAATTAAACATAAGTAAATATTTCAGAGTAATCCAAATTCCCATATGAAAATTAATAGCAGCTTGATTTCCATCAAAATAGCCAAAACATTTGTCTTCAGTATAATAAAACAAAACCCTACAGTTTGAAAAAGGCTCTAAAGGTGATTTTTTTGATTAATTATAATATAACACTTCTTTGATCTTATGTTCACTTCTACAAAAGAATAGTGTAATAAGATAGGTCATAAGTCTCTCATTTATTATAAGTGGTAAGTAACCTTTATTGAACAATTGGTATAGGTTATTTTCTTATGTAATGTTCATAAAAACCTGATAATTTATGTTTTCTTTTTACACTCTTATCTTACAGCCAAGGTAATTGAAACTCAATAAGGTTAAATTAGATGTCCAAGATCAAACAGCTTATAAGTGGCAAAAGCAGAATTTAAGCCCAGTTCTCTATGACACCATTTTCTAGGCTTTTAGATATTCAGTTGTAATTTGGTGAAAATATATGAAGTGATCTTCAACACATGTATTCAAAATATTTGAATAAAATGTTCAGTTACAAGGAGCACATGGTTAGGAGACAAGTTCTGAATGGGGCATATGAGCAAGTGGTTAAAGTTGCTTATTTGAGGCCTGACTTCTGACACTATGTACTGGAACTTCTGAACCTACGTTGTGAATGTGCAATGAGGAGCCCTGCCAATTCAGCCCCTCAAGATAGTGTTTACTGCAGTTGTCCCTGTAGAAATCATGTGCAATATGGTTTTGATATCTCAGGCTCAACTGGACCAGCCTGCCCCGCCCCTCGCCCCTTCATAGAAGCCACAGTGACATTCAATAACTGTAGCAGCACTAGCAGCACATTTTAAGAATTCATTTCTAGGATGAGATCTCCTTGTGAGAGAAAGTCACCTGGGGAACTTGGTAAATATGCAGACATTAAGCCCCACCTATGGATTTGTATTTATACGGCTGAGTTTGTCAGAATAAACTCAGATAAATCTTCAGAGAAATGTTAAGCTTTTAGCTAGCTGTTGCAGCTCTACCTGGGGGTGACTTGAGTTTGCTCTTCCCTTAAGACTATTTTCCTAGAACTGTCTAAGGAGCACTAAAGGTAGTTAGAGTCCTTTGTCATTCTCACAAAGAAGCAGGTTGTTCATGTGTTCTGGGAACTGCAGGGCAATCATCTCAGTTATATTCATTCAGTGACTCACATATTTTTAGGTCTCGTGATTGGATTGGGTAAGTGCACTTCGTGGTTGAAAACTTCTGGGGACAGGAGATTTGGCACTTTCTAGGTTCTTCCCTGGCCTTCACTTTTTTCAGCCTTTTATTCTTTTTATTTTATTTTTCAATTACAGTTTACATTGAATATTATTTTGTGTTAGTTTCAGGTGTACAACTTAAATAAACAAAATTGAAACAGACTCAGATACAGAGAATACACTGATGGCTGCTAGAGGGGAGGGAGACGGGGGGGGGGGGAAGATGAAGAAATTAAGAAGTACAAATTGGTAGCTCCAAATTAGTCATGGGGATGTAAAGGACAACAAAGGAAATATAGTTGGTAATATTGTAATAACTATGTATGGTGCCAGGTGGGTACTGGAAATATTTGTAAAGCACGTGATTGTCTGGCCTTCACTTTTAATGTAGCTACATGTTCTTACTATTGTGGAGCCCATGGCTTCGTCTGACCATCCCCAAAGGATGGAAGTCTGTTGGGGTGGGAAAAATTGCTGCTCTTCAGCCGTACACTCAGCCAAACCACATCCGAAAGCACAAATATATTTTGAGCTCTTAATATGTATGAAGCACTTTATATTCATAATTGCTAATTCATAAAGTGATCTCATACATTGGGTATTCTGATCCTCATGAGAGAGGAAAAGAAGTAGCTCCTTGCCACACATTAATTAATTGGTGAAATCACCAACTAAAGTCCTGTGTGCTTGGCCTCATATTCTGGTGGCTAGTTTCCATCATACCAACTTGCTCCTTATAGGTAATTCCTCACCCTGGATCTTCTAGTTCCTGAAGCAAAAAGGGAAGAGTTATTGCTTGAGAAGCTCTTGGCCTAGATTTGAAATGTCAAGGGTAATAATTTGTATTAAAACCTCAAAACAGTCCAGTCTGTGGCTCAGTGGTTGAGCGTCAACCTATGAACCAAGAGGTCACTGGTTCAATTTCCAGTCAGAGCACATGCCTGGGTTGTGGGCTGGATCCCCAAGTCGGGGGCATGCAGGCACCCCTTAGATGTTTCTCTCTATATATCCCTCTCTCTTCCTCTTTCTCTAAAAAATCAATAAAAACATTTTAAAAAAACACAATAAGCCCAGCCAGGCGTGGCTCAGGGGTTGACCGTCGACCTAGGATCCAGGCAATCGGGGTTCGATTCCCGGTCAGGGCACATGCCCGGGTTGCGGGCTCAATCAATGACTGTCATCATTGATGTTTCTATCTCTCTCTCTCCCTCTCTTTTCCTCTCTCTGAAATCAATAAAGATATATTTAAAAAAAAAAAAAACACACAAAAAAAACCCCACAACAACAAAACCTCAAAACAGTTTTCACATTTTCATTTTGGAGCTGATTAGTGTTTCCTCTGTGTCCTGATAGTTTACTTTTCTAATACTCTCCTTGAATACATTCTTTGTCTCATCCTGCCTCAGATGCCAGTCTTCTGGCTCCTGTCACACAGGTTGTCCCTTATCTAGTGATAAACTAGTGAGTATTACAGTTAAGGAAGTAAACTTGGGGAAAATATGTAATTAAAAAACTGTACAGCTATAACAAAGTGAAATGACTACTTAAAATACCTTTAAAAAATAAAATAGCATATTCTTTCAAAATTTGGCTCATGGCTTTGCCTATCTAGCCATGCGGGAAAGGATGAGAAAAGGGAAAAATCATATTAAAATATTCTCTGTTTAACAGTAAGGAGAAATTTACTTCCTAATTTCTTAGAAAATGTGCCAGATTCACTTGTTTATAAAAAGAGGTGTGATGTCAATATTAGTTTCTGCCTCAGACTATTTATCTTGTCTTGACTCTAAAAGTCCAGGCAGAGTAATTAAAAGTTTTCAAAAATCAATAAATAGTTTCATCTCTGCAAATTCCAGGGCGGGATTAGTTTCCTAAAGCACCCTGCATTAGAATTAGCTAAGTTACAGGAGTGTTTAATTAATCCTGAGAGGGGAGGCCAAATAGGAGTGAAAACGATGATTCTCTGGAATAAACCTGAAAGGTAGGTAAGAGCTGGAGCAAGCTGACGTCCAGCGGGTGCAATGAGAGGGACAGTTCTGCCCACCACTGGCACAGGCTCGCTGCAGCCAGAGGGATCAAAGGCCATATTCACCGTTTTCCCAGGTGTGAAAACTGTGTGCGTCCTTGCCTTTTCCCCAAATATCCAGATCTCTGTAGTTTAAAAAGGGTTTGGTATGGTAATAACTGCTTGTTTGCAACCCCTGAGAAAAGGCTGTGAATAGCTACAGCCACCAATGAAAGAGTAAAAATGTTTTTTCTCTCTCTCTGCCCCTCTCTTTCTCTGTCTCCTGTGCACGCCCACCCAGGCTTTGACATTTCCACTTTCCAGAATGCTGTTGTGCATCCAGAATGCTGTTGTTCCAGAACCAGTGTCTGCTGATCCTTTAATAGTCACTTCAAGCATCAGCCCTACTGGAAGGTTTTCCCAGTATGACTCACATTTACCACCGGTAGTCACATGTAGTGTTTCTACTTTATGCTTTTTAACACCATGAGCCTAGAGATAGGTTTTAAAGCATTCATCTCGCTCTCCTGTGGGCATTACTTGTCTACTCTCTCTCTCACACTAGGCAGTAAAGTTTCTGAATTTGAAATATCTTCTTAGTCATCTCCATTCCTAGCATGTTGTTTGGCATAGAACAGACCTGTCAAAAATAATTATTTTGAGTAAATGACCAGACAAGTGAAAAATGGGAAAAACAACTTCTGAAAAGGGCTGAGTGATAATAAGTGTAGTTATGTTCAAAGGTGCCAATAATTACAAAAGGTCAACACTAAATGCGTTGCAATAAGCAGTGACATTATTTTGCTATCAGTAGAGAAAGATGACGCCATGAGTAACACAGAGAATTCAAACATAACTTCCTGAGCTATGGCATTGGACTTTGGTGAGTCTCATGGGTAGATGAGGAAAGAACACCATGGGGCACGTGGTTGCACTCGAATCATTTACCTTTTCTTTTATATGAATGTGTTATGAGGTCATTCTGGGCATTGTTTTTTATTTTTTTAAATATATCTTTATTGATCTGAGAGAGAGGAAGCGAGAGGGAGAAAGAGAGATAGAAACATCAATGATGAGAGGGTCGTTGATCGGCTGCCCAGCCTGCAACTGGGGCATGTGCTCTGACCGGGTATCGAACCCCGATCGCCTGGATCCTAGGTCTACGCTCCACCGCTGAGCCACGCCCGGCGGGTCTGGGCATTGTTTTTTAAATGGCTGCGCAAATGGGTGAAGTGAATTGCCCGAGGTAATTAAGCTTGTTAATCACTGAGGTGAGATGATACTCCTTGTGTTCCACACTGGTCAATGCCCTGTGCCATCGGGAATAATAATTAACTTAAAACCATAAGGCTCTAAAACACTGAGAAATTGTTTGGGCCTGTTATTATACAATTTTAGCAGCAAGCTGAGAATATGTTTTCTTAGATATCAAACTTCTACATGTGTTACTTGTAAATAGATAATTGGTTAAGAATTTAACAAAACATGTCAGACAGATAATTAAAGCCTTTTGAAAAACAATGAACTGCTCCGAGGGGTTCCAGTACTTGTTTTGAAACATCAAAACTACTAAAGCCAGAAATTCTTTTAAAAATTGGAAAACTATGCCTATTTTTAGATACCACAAGAAAAAAAAATGTGTAAAAACACCTGGATCCAATTGTTGAAGAGTTTCTCCTATAGTTAATTAATTCACCATAGATTTAAATAATGGTGAAAAGACATTCATTCAATTACTCATAAAATAATTATTAACCATTTACTACGTATTAGTCAGGGTTCTTTACAGAAACAGAACCAATCGGGTATACATATAGAGTGAAAGAGATTTATTTTAAGGAATTGGCTCATGAAATTGTGGGGCTACCAAGACCAAACTCCAGAGCAGGCCAGCAAGCTGGAAATTCCAGCAGGAGTGATATTGCAGTCATGAGTCCAGAGGCAGTCTGGAGATAGAATTCTTTCCTTTTTGCAGGACTTCAATCTTTTTCCCCTTGAGGCTTTCAATTAATAGGATGAGACCTATTCACATTATGAAGGGTAATCTGCTTTACTCAAATTCTACTAACTTAAATGTTAATCAAATCTAAAAAAATACCTTCACAGCAACCTCTAGATTAGTGTTTTACCAAACAACTGTGCACCACAGTCTAGCTAAGTTCACACATAAATTTAACCATCAAAGACTATGAGTCAGGGACTTTATGGAATTGGAGGTTAGATCCAATGAATAAGTGACCACACATACATGAATTACACATGTCCCAGGTGCCAGAAATGAAAAGTTGAATACTTTGAGAAGTTACAGCAGGAAACCCTAACCCAGTCTGAGGGACTTAGGGTGACATTTAGGCTGAGAAAGTGATATTCCTGCTGGGCCTGAAGACTAAAACATGGAGTTAACCAAGAGATGATAGGAGGTGAGATTTCCAAGCAAAGGGAAAGGCCTTGAAGCAGAACTAGCACACCAGAGCTGGGAGGCGGCCAACATTGTTGGACACTAGGACACTTGAGGAAGAAGAGGAGCGAGATCATTCAGTGTATTGTAGATCATGTTAAAGATTTGCCACCTACAGAATTAATGTTAGACAGTGATCATTCTTGGTCAAGGGCACATACCTGGGTTGCAGGTTCTATCCTGGCCCCAGCTGGGCACGTGCCAGAGGCAACCAATATGTCTCTCTTGCATTGATGTTTCTATCTCTCTCTTTCCCCCACCTTTCTTCCCTCTCTTCCACTCTCTCTAAAAATCAATGGAAAAAATATCCTTGGGTGAGAGTGAGGATTAAAAAACAAACAAAATACTAAAAATTTTCTAATTGGATGTAGCACATAGAAATAAACAAAAGCAATTCCAGTGAATTGGAGGCCACGAAAATGGGCTGAAAAGTTAAATTAGGGAGATTACAAGTAGATAGTTTTTTCAAGCATTCTGCATTCAAGAAATGCAAGTCTTGAAACCCACTTAAACATTAATGGATATTTATTATGACTGGGAGAATCATTGTCTATATAAAGATTTGACTGGTTGGAATAAGAATTCTACTCCCCTAATTCCAGAGAGCTTCTTGTTTTATCATGAATATCTGAGGAGAAATGAGCAAAGGAATAATTAACATCAACAAATAAAAATAAAATCTGGAAGATTCCTTGTTAACTGAGAAAATAAAACTAAGATAAATAATATATATTCTGAAACTCTTAATGGCCATTTCCATTTTTTAAAAGGGTTATTATTATGTGGTTTTACGTACATGTGTTCCAGAGCAATTAATCATCTAATAAATGTGCCTCTAAGAAGCATTTGCTAATAGCTTGATGTTGGCAAAAATAATGTGTTTCACATCTGCTGCCTCTGGAGCCCAAAGATTTCAAAATAATATCTGTGCTGGAGAAGACTGTGCTTAAAAAGAGAATTGCTGTTAATATTAAGGGGAAAATGGAGTCGAAAGGGAAAATACTCTAATATTCATAAATTAATTAAATCATAATCATGATAGTTGACAATTATTGAGTGATGAATTTATTCCCAGCAATATTCTGAGAGTTGTGCATGAGCTCCTTGTACATTAGCCCATTAAATCATTAAAACACCCCTGCAACCCAGGCTGATATGGCTCAGTTGGTTGGAGCATCACCCCATACACCAAAAAGTGGTGGGTTTGATCCCCAGTTGGTCTGATTCTGGAAACAACCAATCGATGTTTCTCACATTGATGTCTCTCTCTCTGAAAATTGATGAAAGCATGTCCTCGAGTGTAGATTAAAAAAACAAAACAAAAAATACCCCTACAAAATAGGGACAGTTGTGGAAACTAAGGCAGTACACAGCAGGGCTGCGGTCTTAATCTAGGCAGTTTACCAATATCTAACTGCCAATAACAATAGGTAACACCTAGCACTTATTGTCTACCCAGTACTTTACAGATATAAAGCATTACATAGCCTTATGAGGGAGACATTTTCTGCCATCTCACAGATGAGACAACTGAGGCGCAGATAGGTGAAGTCACACATGTAACAAAGTTGCTGAACTAGAATTCACACAGCACAGAGCTCCGAAGTCCAATTTCCTATCCAAATAGCTGAAAGATGATTTTTTTGGAAACTTTTTCATGTGGACAGTGTTTTCTCTGACATTGTGCCTGTTGGCCTTTTAAAGTACTGGCAATGAAAAAAAAATATTAATTTTGATGGGCTACTAAAATTTTCCCCCTCTGAACTTCACCTCTCCTTCCTCAAGAATAAAGAAAGTATTGGGTGATCTATAAAATTTCTTTGAGCTGTATAATTCTGTAAACAAAATGCTTTCAGTATCACATGTAAAAATTCATTCTATTCTTTTGACAAGTATTTATTGTTGTGTTTTTACATGCCAAGATTTATGCTTCATTTCCTTGTTGTAATGATTAATAGTTATTTATAATAAGCCTTTATGACTTCTCTCTTTTGTGAGTCCCCTACTGAATTTCTATACGGCTGTGTTCTGAGTGCATTACTTGGTGTATTTTTTCTTAATCCTCATGCAAACTTCCCTTTTAATTATGATGACTTTCCTATTTTACCTGTGAAGAAACTGAGCTTGGGCAAGGTTAGAACTTTAATCAGGTCACACAACCAGTAAATGGCAGAGCTTGGGGTCAAATCCAGAAGCCTTATTCTGAAACTCTGAAGTCCCGTCTCCACACCACTTGACTCTCATGTGCGAGGTGTGGGTACCACACCAGAAACACAGAGCCAGATTAGACTTCAGTGAAAATGGATCATTTGGCCTACATGTAGAAGTGAGGAAAATAAGTGACTTGTCTGCCGAAAGTCATATCTTTCTGACAAAACAAAGTTGTAATTTCCACTATTAGAGCCTTCTCTTTGGGTTGTGCATGTGGAGTCCAAAGGAGCAGCTTAAAATGTGACTAGAGGGAAGAGTAATTTAAACACTTATTCCCTGAGATGTGTAGACATGTTTTCTCTCTTGCAGCTAACAGAATCCAGAAGGAATGAGCACAGGGGTATCTGAGAGGTGGGCAAGGCTTTTAGAGCTTTGTTTATGACTGAGACAGAACTGGGCAGTGTATCACCAGGCATCTTGGGTGTGTGTGTGTGTGTGTGTGTGTGTGTGTGTGTGTGTGTGTTTCTGTGAGAGAGACACTGAATATGTGTATGTGTGGTGGCCTCAAGCAACTAAGGGATAGTACAGAGTTATGTGTCAGACTCTAGGGAAAGCCTGTTACAGCAGCTAATTGAATATAAGGAGGTATTAAAGAAGAAAAATATAACCCAACAAGTCTGTCTCAATTTGGCCATAAAGTGAGGGAACTGAGACTATCCTAAGGTAGCTCCCTATTTAGGAAATGTCTAGAAACAGTGATGTAGTGGGAAATGACCTATAATAAAATCGGAGGTTTAGAAGGCTTATGATATCATCTAACCTAAATTTGGCCTTTACACAGTCCATGTGAATTGCCTCAAATAGCAGCCATTAGGGGCCCATTTTTAAGGTCAGCTCAGAATTAGATTCCACAGTCAGTATCCCAGTGATTACCTGTACCCTCTACCAGGAAAGCCAAGAAATCCTTCTACATCAACTTAATCTCCTGCTGATCTTCCACCAAGATAAAAAGGGGTTATTATCACCATCCACCTTAAAAAAAACTTACTATTCCTGGAACTATCACTAAATCACCCCATAATCTCTCTCTTTCCAAAGTGATACCTTTAGTTCCTTCATCCTCATCTTATTTGTTTGGTTTCCTTTCCAAAATTTACATCTGCCGACACAGCCTAAGGCCAAGTGTCATTTATGAGACTCGTAGTATTTGTGCCATATGACAAATGATTGCCATTTAAAATTGTTTAGAAGTTTATGTCCATGGTAGGGTGAGGATTTTGTGAATAACAAAGAATCCCCAGATAAATTAACATTTCTTGAAAAATCTATAGGAAAATTCCTTCCTTTGCTTATCTGGGTCTTGATTTTAAAGACAAAAATATATAATGGTAATGATATTCTTACAAAGGCCTATTGTGGGAATGAATCAGGTATAATTTGAGAATGTTTAATATGTCAAAAATGTGAATACCATTTATGAATCATGAATCTAAAATCTGTGTCCCTATATATAGCAGTTATTAATGAGGAGTGATTACTTTATTCATTGTAATCATCATTTACCACTGCTGGAATTGTCTAACCCTTTCATGTGTTGTTCACAGAAATGTGACCTGGAATAGTTTAGCTATTCCAGATACTCACTGCTCACCAGAGCTAGAAGAAGGCTACCAGTGCCCACCCGGATTTAAATGCATGGACCTCGAAGATCTGGGACTTAGCAGGCAAGAGCTGGGCTACAGTGGCTTTAATGAGATAGGTCTGTCTTACTGGTAAAACACATTTTCAGTTTCTATTTTATAATGTTATGAATTGGAGAGAATAGTTGTATAATTGATATTTCATGTTAAGACTGCTTATTGTATCTAAAAAACAACTGCAAGTTTTAATTATGTGACTGAATTGTAATATATTCTACCGTACAGTCTATAACATACAGTCTGTGTTTATGTATAGTCAGCAGTAGTCAACAGTGTCTGTAGAGAGTTAAATATCTCTCATTTTAGACTATTCTGACTCTTAATTATAGCATTTAAAAGTATTTTATTGTCGAGCAAAGTTTAAGTAAGCATTATTGCCTCAAAGATAAACAAGATATGGTTTTCTTTTGCATTTTAACTATACCCAAGTGGTCAAGGTAAGTCTTAAATAACTGGAATAACAGGCACTGATGAGTGCATGAGAGCTGAAAAGGAATCCTGGAACAGAAGACAGCTAATCAAATGCTTAATGAATATACATCAACTAGTTACTATACAATTGGTATATGAGAAATGCTTGTGTGTGAATATGATGTGCTTAAACATATAGATTTATTTGTGGCTTGTCCTGTTAAGCCCTGAAATGTACCATTTACACACAGCAATGAAGGAACTTAGTAGCTGCCATTTAGTTGATATCATTGCATTTATTACAATTCCATGCAAATTGCACATATTCCTTTATTGAAGAAGAAAACCATGGAACTCCAATAACAATTATTTTATGCTTCCAGAATCTGTCTCAGTCAACTCGGGCTGCCATAACAAAATGCCATAGACTGGGTGTACTAAACAACAAAAATTTCTTTCTCTCCAGTCTGGAGGCTGGAAGCCGGAGATCAGGGTGCCAGCATGGCTGGGTTCTGGTGAGGCATCCTCCCCTCCCTAGTTTGCAGATGGCTGTCTTTTTGTGGTGTTCTTACATGGATGGGGTGGGAGCTGGAGAAAGATAGAGAGAAAGCTCTCTGGTCTCTTTTTATAAGGGCACTAATCTCATCATGAGAACCACACCCTTATGACATTGTCTAAACAAGGTCACCTCGAAAAAGACCAAACCTCCTAATACCTTCACTTTGGGGGTGAGGGCCTCAATATGGGATTTGGTGGGGAGGCACAAGCATTTAGTCCATAACATAATTATTATCAGAATCCTTTGAAAATAATAACAGTTTTTTCTTAAAGTTTCAAGGCCCGGGTATATTTAAGGGAGTTCTAGACACTTTTACCCAGGGCCTAAAAGAAAAACCTTTCAATGTATAACAGGATAGTGGTTGTGCTCTTTTAGAAGCCAAAACAATTTCCTGACTTTTGATGTGGCTTCACATCTCCATGGCCTGCTGGACGATGGTGGATTTCACTCATAGTCAGGAAAGAGAGCATTAGCCCCTGTCAACTCTGTATGGCAACTGCTACAAACCTTCACACATCACAAAAAGCGGCTATAAATCCTATTCCAACCTTGGCCTTCAGTTAGAGCAGCCCCTGGATGGTGCTGTGCAGGATGGCTTAATGAAGTCTGGGCTGAGTACTGGAATTTGAGAAAGACTATGTGAAGGTCTTGCAATAATTAAGGAGTACTTTCTTGATATGTGAATTAAGCCACAAGACTAAAGCCTTTGGACAGAATATAATACTGAACTTGGGCTGAAAAACACAAATGGTTGGTACTTATCTAAAAAATGAAGTTTGTAAATAACATCCTTAAATTTTAATTCTTATATTTTAATATGCCTTCATAGTGGATTTCCAGCATTGTTGTCAGACCTCTCTTGGCCAGTGATACAGTTTCCTATTTCACAAAAATTTAGAAATCAGAAGCATTTCAATTTGTTGTATGCTCTTAAACTTATCAGCTTTGGAACCAGTCTTACATCCTTCCCCATCTCAAAAGTACAGAGGCCTCTTACGGATTATACTAATGCCTCTCAGGGATGAGCAGGAAATCACAGGTGTGGTATGGGACATGAGATATATAGATTTGGCAAATTGTGTGGAACAAGCTGCAGGAGTCCTAACAGCTGGGACACAACTCAAGTGCATGGCTTGTCAGAGCCTGCAGCTCTTTCTCTCAGGGACTAACCGAATGTCCCCATCTCTTGTATGGAGAGTGGCCAGCATTCAGGTGTTAGGCTGCCCTTTCACAAGAATCACTCAATCCTTTAAAATCAAATCCCACCCTGACCATTTAAAATGCAGCCTAAACTCAAAATTCTGCATTATATATAAATCGATTCATCTTTCATTCTTCACTGTGACTTATACTGGCTTCAACTAATGCAGGCTACAATCTCTTTTTAAGAGAGAAAGTCTACTTATAAAGTGCATTGGCTTGAGCAGCCAGTTCTAGGAGGGGATTGCACTGGGGGCTCTAGGCCCCCACTAAGGCAATAATCTTACTGTAGCTGTACTGTTTATTTGCACATATCTCTTTCAAGGTTTAAGCTCCTTCAAAACAGGAAGCACATATTTTCATCTTCATGTCTCCAGGGCCCAGGGCAATGCCTGGCTCATCGGGAGCCCCTCTCTAAATATTTACTAATGGACCGGACAAAGTATATGCCCTTTTTAAAATTTGCTGGTAACCAGTCCTATTTGTGTTAGGATATAAAGCCATACTAGAGAATGAAGTTGTTTTCTCGTTGCTCTTTCCTCTGAATTTGTCTGCTTTTGTTGGCACTTTTCACTGTTCCTCATAACTGCCCTTTCTATAAAAGCTTAATTTGGTTCCTTTGCTTTTTTTTCTCAAAGGATGATTGAATTCAATATCATTGTATGACTAATGTTAGATAATGAAATGTTGATTTTGTACTAGCATCAAAAAATTTAAAAATAGTCACTAAAGTTTACATTGAAATTGATAACTACTTCCTGATATTTTGTATCTATGTAGATACACAAACTAGTATTTTAGGAGATTTTTAAAGTTCTTATGAGAACAAAAGATAGTGTTTTCCTCAAAATGAGGGAGAGAAATTATTTTATTAGACACATGTGTTCAATTAAGAAGAAAACTCAAAAAGTAACCTTGCAAAGCTTAGTTGTTTTCTTAATTTTGTAGTAGAAGGTTAGCATCATTCACTCATGGTAAGATGCTGGTGGGGAAGGCAGCTATCCAAACATATGTGAGATGCTAGTTAGGAAAAAAAAGCAACATCAGTTCTATTGGGTGCAGGAAGGAAATTGCAGCAAACACCATTAAACTGGCAATTTACTTGTCATGGTATTTCAAAAGAAGGTAAGAAATTGGGTACAGAAGATGCGTACAAAACTCTTCAGATGGTGGTTTGAACTCTCCATTCATTGAACAGTCAAATAAAAAACAAAACATGTTCTGTTTGATAGAAGAACCCAATGAATGTCATTTAATGATAAAATCCTCCCCCCAGGAAGTCACTTAGGAACTAAGTAGATATCAGGCATATTGTTTTGTTATTGGTCATCTGAATCATAAAAACAAAGATAAAAACCCAATTTTTAAAAATCCATAATAAACTAAACCTGATTGAAACAATTTATATCAGATAAAGGAAGCACATAAGCAAGGCCAACCTATAAATAGGACATTCTGAAAATAACTAATAGAAAAGACACTTAAATTATACACGCCTTTATTGCAAATGGACTGTACATAGTGCGCTATTTTCCCTATTCTTTATATTCAATAATCAAAGATAAAGCCAGGAAATAACAAACGCTGTGTTCTTGTGGTGACAAATTGTCCAATAGACAGTCTTTATTATTGTAATTACTATCATTACTTATGAGAACTACTGCTGCCATTTTTCGATTGCTCATTATGTATCTGGCACCAGGCAAAAGGTTTTCCATCCATTGTGTTTTCATCCTCAAAATAAAGCCATAAGGTGCCATTATCCTCAATTGATAAGCGAGGAGAATGAGAGGAGAAAATTGGTTTGCCCAAAGCTACACACTGGCCACAGCTGGAACCAAGGCTTGCTGCCTGTGTGCTGAGGTTGAAGCCCAGGTTCTCAGCTACAAACTCAGGCCTGTCTACGAAGTCAGTTGGTCACAAGTGACTGCCATTCCTTGTGGCTTGTCAGGACAGCTGGTCCATTATAGAGTCTCATTAGGATAGAGGAGGAGACATGTCCCCCAACATAGTGATCTACCAGATGTCTTGCCTTCTCCTTTCGTCCCCAAGTCTCTAGAACAGAGGAATGAGTGCAAAGAGTGGTATCTGCTGCAAACTGAGGGCCACTCAGGGCCCTTCAGTCTAGCCCTTCACAGGGAGAGCTGATGCATTAAATATGTTAGTTGTACGTAAGAATCTCAATTTAAAAAATACCTGGGAGGCAATGAAGTTTTATAGTATACTTTATGGAGCTGTGGACATTTGCCCAAAGATTAGAGACAGTGGCAGCAAAAATGATAAATATGCTTTTGATACAAAATGAGATGGTAGACAGGCTAGAGATGTGGGGGAGCACGTTGAAAGTAACAAAAAATATGTTATTTGGTATATTACAGTCAGGTTCACACTTACCTGAATTAAATGAAAAATCCCATGATGATACATGTGTTTACTGTATGTAATTTATAGCTACATGCATTCATTTCTCCTGTGTATTTGAATCTACTTTCCCTTTGCTTTTGAGATTTGAATATTTAAGTTTGGTTTCTAAATACCGTAAATTAACCAACAATTTTATTTAAGGTGATTTTGAAAATGCATATTAATTAATTGTTTATTAGAGGTAAGACATAAAGAGTATTTACCTTATCAATTCTCTTCATAAAAAATTATAAAGCTTTCTTTATATGCTCTTCTTAAAATATTAGGTAGATAAACTATAGATCATCAGTATCACTGAAGTTAAAATGTAGATTTTGGATGCAAGTTTTTGTAAATTTTTTCTCACAACTATAAATTAATTGGGCCTTTCAAGAAAGTGAAAAAATTAGTGGAGACTGTAGCCTGCCAGATTCTCATATATTCCTACATCATTTCTGAAGGCTATTGTGGGTATTGAAATTTGGGACATGTTTTTTCCAAGGGGACATGTATTTTAGCTACTTATTTTGTGATATTTTCCTCATTTGATTTTCAGTCATAATGATCACAAGCTATGGACTCAGCTCCTTGTGTGAGTCATATATCAGTTTTATTAAACATTGATGAGAAATAACATCAGTGGTTATTTTCATCACTGGTAGTACTCTGTGCTAGAAACTACCCCTATATTTTGCTGAAATAGGATTGACAATGAATCTACCTACACAGTCTAATGTTTCAGTTTTAATATAGCCTTTGCTTTACTTTAAAATTCCTCTCTATGGTTATTTTCTATTGGCATTCTATTATTTTCATAATTTGTCTCTTTTTACATCTGATATTAAATATGGACAAAAATGTGAGGAAAGAAAATTACTTTTATCCAGATTTTAATAAAATGAAAGTTGAACTTTGTTGATGATGCTACTAAAAATTGATTCATCAGATTTAAATGACATTAAACCATATTTCATGCTGCTGTATATAATATCAGATGAAAACTTTACAAATGAATAGAAAATAGAAAATTATCTATCTATAACTATGATTTATATGTACATTTTTATTGCAGTTATAAAAAAAAAAAGCCACAGTAAATACTAATTTGTAAAATGTGTAATGGAGATTTACAGTACTTTGTGAAAAGCACCGAAGGGTTGTTTTCCCTGCATTAATCTTTATGTTTAGTCTCACTACTAGAATTACTTATTGATTTTTATGAGAACACATATAGGAGAGAGAAATAGGGCAGTAGATTTCAACCAAAAGTGCTTACTTTAATCTGTGATAATTCTATACTTGCTCTCCAAAGGAATTCCTTTATCATGGGACAAGGAAAACCTGACATATTTTTGTTAAATAACGGACAAGATCATGAAACTTCAGCAAGAGGAGTAATTGTAAGAGTCAAATGCAAGAGTCTTATCTCTGGGTCCAGGCATCAGTAAATGGCCTTAGGCTGTGTGCAAACGTGTCACTGAGAATTTCTAAGGAACTAAGCCTTAGGGTTTCATTAGATTCTCAAACAGGGTCACAGACTTGTTTAAACTGAAATTAGATGTGAAGATATTTAGACTATTAGGAAGAAAGGGGGTTTAAAGATAGAAATTGCAGGCATGGTTTTGAAAAAGGAAATCCACCGTCTAGTGTCTAGCAGATGTTCTGAGTTCTTGTTGAATGGATGAAAAAAGCCAGCCGCTAGATACCCTTTTCATCAGACAATGAAAGAAGGAATTTTAAAATGGATTTCTGAGGGCATAAAGCAATTATATTTTTGTATTTTACATAGTAGGCAATACTCACTGGAAATATCTGGTATTTCCAAGAAATTAGCATGTTAATAGCTGCATTTTAAATACTTGTAGATTATGAGAATAATATTTCAGTAACATAAGAGACTTAATGAAAGAAAGTAATAAATTCTGCCATATATAATTCCCTTTCTTCTTCCCTCCTTTCCTTCCTTCTCTCATCTTTATCAGTTTCATGATATTTGATAAAATGCTCGTGACTGTTTCTCTACCAGTCAACATTTAAGTGATTTTCAATGTTTGACTACAATAAATACTACTGTGTATTCAATAAGTAATACACACACACATATCCTGTGAGGATTCTTTAAAACAATTTCTGGGTCAAAGGGTATGCTCATTTTAACATAATAGGTAACTGGTGCTTTATTTTCCTCAAAAAGATAATAAGAATTTATAGTGCTGCCCTTATTGTGTGAGTTTTAAAAAGTATAATCTGGCCCGGCCTGGCGTGGCTCAGCGGTTGAACGTCGACCTAGGATCCAGGCAATCGGGTGTTCGATTCCCGGTCAGGGCGCATGCCCAGGTTGCGGGCTCGATCAATGACTCTCTCATCATTGATGTCTCTATCTCTCTCCCTCTCCTTTCCTCTCTCTGAAATCAATAAAGATATATTTTAAAAAATAAAATAAAAAATAAAAAGTATAAGCTGCTCTTTTTCAATATGCATAAATATTGAAATAAAAAACTGGCCAACACCAGCGGTTCGCTCTCTTCTCCTTGCACCCCTTGGCCCTGTTCTCCCTGGAATGCCCCCCTCCTGCTCATCTTATCAGTATGTGACTCAGCTTCTGGGGTCTACTTTCAAGTCGCTTCTCCCACTGCGCCAGCAGCATCCATCTCCCTTCTCTTCCAACTGAGACACCGTGGTTTGTGCATGACTGTTAAGGCTTCATTCTGTGTTTCCCACTGTCAGGCATGTGTGCCTGTGTGCACACGCATGTATGTGCTTTACCCTTGCCTTCCCACTTAGCTCATTAGATCCTAGTTGCCTGAGTCGAAGGCAACCTCCTGGTACTTCCTGTGACCTCCTTTCTGACTCTCAGCGAGCTCCTTGTACATACACTTCAGGACTGCTGGGTCATGTTTAGGATAATTTTATATTGCCTTTTTAAATCACCCTTCTGTGGAAATTTTGGGGTTGCACATTTAAATAAAATGCAAATACAACTCTGGCCTTTAAATTTGAAACAGTGATTTCCATGGAACCTCAGAGACATGAAACAAAAGTGAATGAACTCACCGAGGAGCCTGGCATTGACAGGGAGAGGTTTCCTGTTAGCAAAGGCAGGCCACGGAACAGAATTCCCTTGAGACTTTATGAGATTAAATGAATTTCACCACTTAATCATTTGGGGCAAAAAGGAATAATGTCCTAAATAATGTCATTTAGGAAAGCCTGACACAGCTCTCCCTTCAAGGCCACGGAGGCCATAGGAAGGCGAGTCCCGGGCTGCATGCTCTGTGCCCTGGCCCTGCTGGCCGCCCTGTGCTGAGGCGGCGCAGGCCTCCAGCCCTTGCAGACGGGCTTCCAACCCGAGCCACGCGGGGCTGCGGGAGAGGAGGCGCATCCACCCTGAACGGACCCTGGACTGCGGAAGATTTTTAGATGCTGTCTTTTTCTATTGTATCTCTTCTCCATTCTCCCTACTCCTTGTTTCCTGGAATACTAACGAGATCTTCATCGAACCGTTTTTCTTCTTTCCTCCGTCTCTTGGATTTGTGTTGACAAGAATTCCAGGCATAACCGTCTGCTCTGGATTAATCCTCATGGTAACTTCGTGGCTTGGGGACGAGAGGTCCTTGAGCTCTGTGCTGTAGAGGACGGTGTAGATGTGGACTGTGCACCGCGGCCGGCTCAGAGCTGGGCTCCTAGCTTCTCTTGGGAGACCGTCAAGCCTCGTGGGCCGGACAGAAGTCAGGCGACTTCCTGCCTCCCTGGGCTGGAGGGCAGCTCCCCCAGGCCCGCTGAAAGCGCGCAGCAGCCTCTGTGAGACTCCACTGTGCACACACCTGAGCTCAGCGCCTCCCGCCCTGTGGAGGGTGCACCCCAATTCCTCCCTCTCCCTGGGCAGCAGATACCCAGCCCCCAGCCCATAAGGTTTATATTTATATATTTAGGAGCCATCTTGACTTGGGCTTCTGCCCACAGCTCCCATTCTATGTTCTCCCACACTCTGACCACTGAATATTTCAGTCCTGTTTGGGCTAATTTAAGCATTCAAACATTATTCTCTTTTATTTAACCATGTCCTTTTGTTGGTTGTGCACGAGGTGGAAAGGATAAAGGAAGGAAATCTCTAAGTGACCATAATCCAGCAAATTGACGCTAAAGCCTTATATTTTAAAATATATTTTTAGAATTTTCATGTAAGAGTATATGTTTGCCTTTCTTTAAGACATACCTATCGCTTTACATCCAAAAAAATCATACTTTGCCTTTTCAGCATGAATCTTAAAATTTGGTAAGTATGTATTCACAGGATTTTTTTTTTTTTACAAAGATTCCATCTCAGGATAATTATTCTTTCTATTCCTTTTTGCTGCTACATTATCAAACCAGCCTCTGTGCAGACTGATCAGCAGTTGCTTTGTGTAAAGACAGAGAGAGAAAATAGACTGCAAATAAGCAATGACAGTTATTGAGCACTGAGAACAATTCTGACGGATTAAGGCTTTAGGTTCTCAATCTTCTTATTAATACCTTCAGCAAATATTCAAAAGCTTTCATTCCTTATATAAGTGCTTTGACAAATAAGCCAAAAAATAAAAATAAATAAAAACTCTAATCTGGAATTACCTAAACATAAAACAAAGAAATGTTCTTAGGCAAGTCTTTCCTTTGTATATCCAATAAAAAGGATCTATATTTGCACTTGGAAATATATTATTTTATTTAAAAACTAAAAACTAGTGCTGACTGTAGACCTTGATTCCAAGTTGAAATTGAACTGAAGGAGACTTCTGAGTGAGGACTACTTGGGAGCCAGTTATTTTATGTAAGGAATGTCACCTTATTGTCACATCCAGCCAGGTGTGTCATGTCATTAACTCCATCTAACTGTACAGATGCTGAGATGCAGGAAAGGGAAGCAGCTCCTGGGGCCAGGGACAGGTCTTACTGATGATTGTATTCTCAGTGTCTCCTATGTAGAACTGCAGTGATGAGCAGTCTATGAGTGCTCATGTCTGCGTAAGAGAAGGACTTCTTTTCAAGATGCAGCCTATATCTCGTGAGTGGGTGACACAGGACAAGTTACTTAACCTCTCTGTGCCTGTAACTCAGGATAGAAATTGTACATCTCTTAGACGGTGGTAGGAAGATTAAATTAGATTATTCTCACTATTGTGCTTAATGAGTCCTCAATAAAATTGAATTTATGATCATGATTTTTTATTAGATATATAATTATCAAGTAAATGAATGAAGAAATTATAGATAAAACTATGTATTCTAAGGTGTCACAGTTAGAAAGTTGGAGAAACAGGTGCCAAATTCATTCACCATCTATATTCTTTCCATGGCATAAACTTACCTCCTTTTAGTCTTGTCAAAACACTTATGGTCAGCCCAGCCGGGTGTGGCTCAGCAGTTGAGCATCAACCTAGGATCCAGGAGATCACGGTTCGATTCCCGGTCAGGGCACATGCCGGGGTTTCGGGCTTGGTCCCCAGTCGGGGGCATGCAGGAGGCAGCTGATCAATCACTCTCTCTCATCATTGATGTCTCTATCTCTCTCTCTCCCTCTCCCTTCTTCTCTCTGAAATCAGTAAAGATATATTTTAAAAAAACACAAAACACTTATGGCCATACAACAAATGAACAATGTCCTCACGGTTTACTGTGTTAGTATATGCTACATTCACTGGTCATTCTCTCCTCCATGTACACTTTCATTGGGAATAAAATGTTAAAAAATATTTTCCTATTTCCTGCTTTGAGATGGGCCAGCAGAGTCATTTCTAAGCTGAGATGCTTCATCCTTGCAAGGTTTCTAAAGAGTTAAAGCAATGCTAAGGTTGCCTGTTTATAATTGACTAGAGCAGGGATCAGCAAACCAAGGCCAGTGAGCCAAATCCTGCTACTGCCTGTTTTGGTAAACAAAGTTTTATTGCAACTCCATGCCTATTTGTTTATCTATGGTCCCTGGCTGCTTTCTGACACTGCAGCAGATTTCTATACTTCCAACGGAAAGCCTGTGGCTCACAGAGCCTAACATATTTATTATCTGTTTTTTTACATAAAAAATTTGCAGACACTTAGACTAGAGCAAAGGTAGGAAAAACTACTCAGCTCATGTTTCCTTTCACTATACCCTCCCACATGTGCCTAGAATCCTTGGCAATCCTTCTTTTCACCTCTTACACCCCTTGGACTTAGAAAGCTCAGAGGCCACAGCACATCTTTAATTTTGTCTAGATTTGTGAGACTCCAGTTCTGGCCCCCCTTCCCTGAATCAAAGCTCCTTAAACTTTAAAAATGAAATTTGGAAAAAAAAAAAGTTATTTTGGATGTACACACCTCTGAGAGCCACCTCTTTTTTGTGTCTCTCACAAATACTCAGGCTATGTTTCTTGAATCTGTCATTTATTTTAAATAAGGAATTTTTGAAGAATGGGTGATAGGCTAGACATAGAATCCACTGAGTCTTGGTTAGATTTAATAAAATCAGTATTCTTTATTATGGGGCTAGAAATCTCAACAGTTAAAGAAAATCATAATCAAAATATTAAATATTAATTCCCAGGCCTTATTTCTGCCAGAAGACATTACTGAAAATAAGTGGAAAGAAGGGAAAAGATAGTCATATTTACAAAAAAAAAAAAAAAAAAACCTAATAAAATTAAATACCATTTATAGCCCCTTTACAACCTCAGCTTATTTTGTATTTAGATAACCCACTGATTACTTCTTCTAGTGGATTATTTGCACGTGTGGAGCAGTATTCTCCCTTTATCTTCCCTTCCCTGATACACACAACATCTGCCCTGTGACTGCCACACCTCCCAAAAACAGATGGAGTCTGTCTCTTCCCCTTGAATCTGGTTTCTATGAATTTCTTTGCCCAGGGGAGTGTGGAGATGTGACATTGTGTAAATTTTAGAGGCAAGGCCTGCAAACATCCCAAAGCTTCTGCTCTTGTCCATTAGGGTGTTGCTCTACAATGACAAAGACAAGCAGCCTACCCTACAGGAGGATGAGAGGCCATAAAGGAGAAGTGAGGCCCCCCACTTGACAGTCAGCCCCAAGCCAGCATGTGAGTGAAGCCCTCTTAGACTCTATGATTCCAAATGTCATGTTATACTACAGCCATATGAGTGACCCAGGTGAAATCAGAGTCACCTATCTGACCCTGTCCCAATTGCTTCCCACAGAATCATGAACCAATAAATGGTGATTATTTGAATGCACTACATTTTGTGGTGGTCTTTTGTACAGCAGCATAGGTTTTTGAAAAACTTACATTTTACCAAAGAGGAAACGGATCATGATATTAAGCAACATATCTAAGCCCGCATAGAATACAGCACATCAGGAATTCAGATTCAAGTCAACCCAACTAAAAATTCATACCATAAACCACTCTTCTCTACTGCATTCAATATTTTTTTCAAAACAAAAAGATTATATAATTAGCATTTCTGAAGACAGAGGTAATCTGGGAAATATCATTTGCTCATGATTATGTTGCACTTATTGGAACTTTTGAAATCAGCAGTGTTCTGGAAGACCTCAGATGACAGTCACCACCTCTGAGCAATGATTCAAGTGAGGGTTGTAGATAGTCTTCCAATCTTCACTCGCTCACTCACTCACTCACTCACTTATTCATTCAGCAAATATTTATTGAGAACCTACTATATGTTAAGCACTATGTTCAGCTCTGGACAGCATTAGGTAAGTGCTAATACAGAACCAGAAATCGATGGCATTGTTTTCATTTCATTAAGAATTTATTCTTGCTTATAAGCTGATTTCCTTATTAAGGGCTGACTTGTTTCAGGCTTTGGAACTCTAATTATATGCTTAACTTTTTTGGCAAGCCTAAGCATAATGCTAGATTTCAAGAAATAAATCATCAAACAGCATAGAATTTCTATGGAGTTTTTAAAAAAGGAAAAGTGTACATAAAAATACAATCTAAACTATGAAAATTAATATGAAAAGATCATTTTGGCATTAGCAGAGTTTGATCAAAATCTCAAGTCTTAAGCACGTTGCTAAAACAAAACCCTTTTCTTCTCTTAATCAGTTTTAAGAGAATGTCTTGTGCTCATTTCTGTTGGTGGTGGGGAATTGAATTTTATAAAGCTCTGTAAAACGAGGCCAGAATAAACAGAAATTGAATCAAAATAATGGATGGCACATATTAAATATTCTTACTATCTTGTGCCCTGACCATGCCACAGTTTAATCTAAGGGGAGACACCTGGAGGGGTTCATTAGCTTGCAGCTGTCAGCGATTAGTCTGCAAAGGCTAAAAACAAAATCAGCCACAAGGAAACAGCTAGCAGTGGCCTGGAAGGTGAACAAAGGGAAGGAGCAGCTGGTGGGGAAAAGCACATACGGCTGAGGCCTTAACACAGGGGTCGAGAAGGCCCTGGGCAACTGGAAATGGAACCCGAGGATATGGTCTCATTGAGGGAGAGGGAGGGAGGGAGGGAGGGAAGGGGGGAGAGAGAGAGAGAGAGAGAGAGAGAGAGAGAGAGAGGAAACATTGAAGTGAGAGAAACACTGATCGGCTGCCTCCTGCATGCACCCTGACCAGGGCTCTAATCTGCAACCTAGGTATGTGCCCTGACTGGGAATCGGACCCGCAACCATTTGGTGCACAGGACGACGCTCCAGCCATCTGAGCCACCTGGCCAGGGCAGCAAAGTTTGGTGGAGTTTTTGTGTGTGTGTGGTGGTTGTTGTTTTTTACGACTAAGCCCAATTTAGTCCTCTGTCCATTATCTCCAAGATAACATTATTATAGGTTTGATCTGTGTCTTTTCAGATTTTAAACTCTCTGCATATGGGTATTGGTCTGTATCTTTATATGGAATATATGTAGTGTTGTTTATACGTTATTCCTGTGAATATATATGCATCTGCTTCATTTAGTTTAGCAGCTATTATAATCTTTTACTCTACGACTGTCACACACTTTATTTGGTCATTTTCTAATCAATGGACATCATTTTATTTTTATGTGTGATGACTAACTGAGTTTTAACTATTCTCGCAGGAGTCTCCTTGTGCACAGTGTGAGTGGTTTTCTATAACAGATATCTGGAAATGGAAGGGCTTGGCATGCACATTTTAATTTTTAATAGATACTTTCAAAAGTCATCCTATATACTCCCACTAGCATTTTGAGTGTGTCTGTTTTCCTTTCAGCGTGTCAATATTGGGTAGTATTAAACTTTGACATTTTAGCCAATCAGTGTGAAATGGCATTTCTATACCTTTCGTAAAACTAGCATGGTTTTTAATCAATTTAAGCATCTTTTTCATATGTTCATTTGCCAATCTGATTTTTTTTCCTTCTGTAAATTGCCAGCTCATCTACTTCACCTATTTGCTCTTGGATTATTTGTTTTATTCACCTATATGTTCTGGATACATAACTTATATCTGTTATTTGCTTTAAATCTATAGGATTTTAGGGTCAATGAAAGTATAAAATGCTAGAAGCCTCAAACTCAGAAATGTGCGTGGGATTCTAAGCAGGAGCCATGTTCCAAGTAAGGGATTGACTTTGAGTAAGCAAGAATAAAAGAGAGTGGGGAGTATCATGAATAAAGGACTGAACCCACATGGGAAATGCAGAATCAGGAATGACTTCGTCATAGCCTGGACAGCTTGGAACGATATTGTCAACTATATCATGATTGAGAAATTAATAGTACTGCTCTGTAGACTGGAAATTTCATTACTCTTTCTTCCAGCCTTGGGAAAGTATTATCAGAGTGGGGGGTGGAGGAATACATGTATTTTTTAAATATATATATGACAAGGGATGGTGTTAAGAGGGTGTTAGAATCAAATAAAAGGAGGGGTAGATTTAACAAGAGAGGCAGATTCGATAGCTGTCTTCATCCCAAAATAAAAAGTTCATCTTGTGCATCTGTGAGGAATGAGGAAAGCCGACTGCAGACAGTAGCAAAAAGCCTTTGAGACAGATTCTAAGAACCTGAAAGACTGGTAATGGGCCATTTCTTACAATCAGTGTCTTAAAAGGCATTTCAACCATCTAATGGGATACAAAAATAGAACCATTTTTCTTCCCCACCCTAATATTCTCCTGTAAAAAAGCTAACTTCCTATTGCACTGGAAATAATAGCACACACAAGAACTGTACTTCGTGGCATTATTGAGCATCTCAAGTGTCTAAAAGGTAGAAAGCTTAAAAACCAAATGACTTCAGCATGGAAAATGTTCCAGAATTTGGGATTTTACTTTTAAAACAGAAATGCGGGGGTGGGAGGGACCAACCTTAATTTAAAATCAAACCTAAAATGACAACCACAGGTTTCCCCCAATATATTTTATTAAGGAACATCAAGAACTCGTAACTTCCTCACTTTTTATTAATTTTAATGAGCTGAAATTTGAGGAAACTGGAAAAGTCTTGTAAAATTCTTCAGAGCTGAGTAGTCACATATGCATGTAAGACTTGCTTTGCTGTCTTTGCTGTAAGTTGAATACCTGAAGGTGGATTTATTATACTGAATAGCTCAGTGTACCATCAGTACTAACAAGCAGAAAAATATGGAAAATAGATCTTACTGGGACACCAAGAAAGGTTCTCATCACGCAGGAGTGAGAACTGAGATGGGCAGAAAGAACAGGAGCCAGTGACTGTCCTGGGGAACAAAAAGAACTTGATTTTAGGGATTACGTGCTGGAGGTCAACTTCAGAAGGAAAATACCTATTACAAATCCACGCATGCTTAGGGAATAGAATCACTTTTTTATGAAATTATAAATTTTATACTGATAAACTTTCACAGCAGTGGGCTATCCACTTGATATAGAAGTAAAATTATAATTAAATATATTTGATGATATTAGCAGAGTCCACATTTTAAAAAGCATCTAAATTCAGCCTTGTTTCCTCATCATATAAACAAAGAAATTCTTTTTCTACACAACAAATGAGCATTTTCTGAGTGCTGGCGTGTGTGTAAAATACACATGGCTGCTTGATTTAAAATGTTTCATCTCATTACAAAGGTAAAATACATGCATTCTAGGAATGGTTGAAAATGTGAAAGTGTGTAACAAAAAAAAATCACTTTGAAAACATGGTTTATATATTTCCCAAAAATGAAATAGAATAAAATAAATTTCAGGGAAATATTTTGAACACTATAAAATCTCTTTGATTCAGAGGGTAAGGTATTTTCTGAGCATTTCACTTACTTAAAGCAGAATGTTTCAATTCCGGACCAGAAGTGTGACTCCTCTCTGGATGGTCTATATGATGGCATCAAATCAGCCCTAATACCATTGTTGGTCTGGCACAGGATGAAGCAAGGGTCAGAGAATGACAGGCGGGAGAGGCTGGAGGAACTGGGAGATCCTGATGATGAGGTTCACAGACTGAAAAGCCCAATTGCCAACAGAGACTAGGGTTTCTGAACACTTCATATATCTGGTTACAACCTTGAGGGTTCCATCCACTTGCCTGCTAAGAGACATGTCTGATGGCACCGTATTTCCTGTTCATGTTCAACTTGAGGTGCATTTATCTGCAGGTGCTTCCCCTCTAATTGTACCGTCTATGACTCCCAATCTGCATAACCCATAGCAACCTCCAGCAGCACATTGCCCACAGATGGGCATTCGTTAGGCTCTTACTGAATTGTATTTCCCTTTACTTCAGGTTTATTGAGGCAGAGATTTCTGTCTTTATGGAGCATTTGTCAGCTGTGATGAAGTCCTGCCCATGTGAGAACATTTTTGCCCAGTGTCATATTCATCCTACAAATGTATTATGTTTAATTGTACCCTTTTGAATTTTAGAGATCTCTTATTGGTGAGTTATTGAAAACTGTAATGTTTTCTTGAAGAGTTCTCTAGGCTGGACTTCCTTAGTTGCATATAATAATTATCTCTTTATTTTACTAAGAATAAAAGAGATATCAAGTACACAGATCTTGGATTTAATTGCATTTCTCTACTCAAGAGCCAAGTCATTAAAAAAAAAAAGAAAAAAAGAAGTCAGCTAGATATCCCTAGCTAAGAGAGTGCTAGATGCTTTTTCTTCACATAGTTAGATTTCCCTGATCAGAAACATTATTTTCTGCTGACAATTAAAAAATGCCAAATGCACCAGCTTCATTGTGTTCTAACAATATTTATGCTTGTGGCTCCTTGACTTTTTCAGGAAGAGAAAACTGAGCAATAGAATAATCATTTTCTTTTGTTGAGGCCAACATAATCTTACCTTCGTCTTCATATACTAAGTTGTCTGGGGATACAATCTTTCATCTCATTTATCAGACATAGACTGAGCAATGCATTCAAGGTACTGTTCTAGGAATGGGAAGAGGGGAAGGGATGTGGTAGAGAAGATTAGGGTGTTTATAATCTAGGTTGGCAGATAGATTTGTAAATAATGTATTCTAAATATGACAGAAGCATTAAGAAAGGAACATTTTTTTCCCTTTAACTAGCATGGAATCATCCCACAAAAGTTGACATTTTAGTGAGCATATATATATGTGAACTAAAAAAATCCCTACTCCCATTTTTGATGCCCACCAAAATGTCAACATATTTTATATACATGTATATATTAAATATAAACATTTATGCATGTTGTGTAAACCTAACAGTAAAACAAACACTCGTTAACTCACCAACCAACTTAAAATACAACTTTTCTAAAACCCTGAGGTTCCCAGGATGTTCCCTGGCCCTTCTAGAGGTAGCCTCTCCAGGAAAGGGTGAGAGAGAGAAATGGAGGAAAGCAAATTCTATGTTTCAGAAATCACACAACCACAGTAATTAAATTGCAGAACTCTTTAAGTGATCAATTTGCTCAGTTGTATTTAGGGAATCCTGAGTGACACAGGAGGATGTACCAGACCAGCTGAGGCAGATCACGGAGGGCCAGGCTGAGCAGTGAAACTGTAAATGAATCAGGGGCAGGCTCTGGTTATCAGAGCTAACCAGACTGTGTCACGTCTGAATTCATCACATGGGTTTAAATCAGTGATGCTCATGTGGGAGAAGTCAGGTTTTCTGGGCAGTAACCCTGGTACTCATTTGTCACACGGAGCTTGGTGAGCCAGTGCCTAACAAGGGTGAAACAGATCCAAATTCCTAACTTCATTCTATAGCATCTCCAGAGGGAATCTATTTCCTGATTAAAACTTCTTGCCATCATCTCATGAAATTATCCTTAGTGCATCTTATAAAAATTTTCCATATCAAGCATTATTATTTATATCAATAATTACCTTTTCTTAAAAAGACTTTTCAGCCCTTGTTGGGTGGCTCAGTTGATGGAGTGTCGTGCCATACACTAAAAGGCTGAGGATTTGATTTTCCTTCAGGGCACATCCTATATAGCGGGTTTGATCCCTGGTTGGGTGAGTATGGGAGGCGACCAATTAATGTTTCTCTCTCACATTAATGTTTCTCTCGAGAGCTCTCTCCCTTCATCTCTCTAAAAATAATGAACATATTCTCAGGTAAGGGTTGAAAACAAATATATTTTTTTAAATAAAAGAAGTGGAAACAAATTTTAAAAACCAAAACAATCTTTTAAAATATTTGACTAAACAATTTCAGGAGGTAATAGGAAGCCCCTGAAGTTCCCCCAACTACATTTGTCTTTGGTTAATTTATAGAAAACCCTAAAGTGAGGCTAAAAGGAGGAAATACATTGAATATTGCGCATTTCAATTAAATGTTTAAGAATAATTGAAACATTTAGGTTAATTATGCTAGGTAGTTATAACAGCTTATTTTAAAAATGGAAGGGCATTAAACAATCTAAAATTATATCAAATTTTTTGTAGTTAGCTTCATAAAATAAAGTTATCTGTATTTATTTTCTCTATAAATAAATAATTTATTTATATAATCTATTTAATTTATTCTATTTTATCTTTTCTCTGGTGCTCTATAGAATGACATAATTTTAAAATTAGTAAAACTACAGTGGTCACCTAGTCTCAACCTTTGCAATCTTTAGAAAGCAAACATATAAACTGAATGTTGTTTTTTCTCTTGCAATATATGCTAAAAATTAAAACAAGAATTTTCCAGGGTACAGGTATAAAAGGGCATATTATTTATAAGAAAACATAGTGCTGACAGATGGCTAAAATTGCCTTCCAAGGAAAATTTAGTGTTTGAACTTAAGAAAATGGAAACTTTCTTTGCTGGACCTCACATAATATTTGCAATGCTTATTGAAAGTCAGGAAAGATGAATGTGGAAATAAGATGTTCTTGAAAACATGGCATAAATCGGTGACTTTGAGAAATCACCAAGATGTATCTGCCCAATTAGATATGGTAGGCAGTGCCAGAATTCTGTGTAGATGGAGAATAAATCTAGAATCATTGGAAGTCGATCTAATCAAAGTGTCTCTCTCACTGGTTCATGTGAAATGCTTGGCTGCTGCCTTAAGAGCTCAGTAGGCAATCTGTGGAGTTCTATTAGATTAAGGGTCTTTTGAACTTAGAGGGACAGTATATAATGAGGTCTGTTTACTAATTAGTATGATGAAGCTTACCATTGTCATCTATTGCTGTGTAGGAGAGGAAAAGGATGGGACATAAAAGTTCTGGTGAGAGAAAAATGAATCTAAGTTTAACTCAGTAATTCCTGTCACTCGAGTACTGGGTGGCTTGGGTTAACTTCCAACTGGGACACGCTGCATGACATGAAAAGACAAGGAGGAGGGTAATAAACCCTGTTCCATTCATCAATCATTTCAGGGAAGATGTGGGACTTAGGATAGATCAATAGCATATTAGATTGAAAAGGAAAACTAGTATGGGCAGCTTTAAAAGGAGGGGTTAACTCTTGCCAATTCCGAGTACTCACCTCCAGAGTGATTGTTAAGTTTTTCCCTCTTAGAAAGAGTCTGTGTGTGGAATTTCCAAGTATATGCTTTTTAGTCTCTATGTTTTTATAGTTAAGAAACATTATCACTAGATTAATTGATATTAGCTATTATTTAATATTAATCTTTGCCATTGATTATTATCACTAGAAATCAATTTAAAATAGGAAATTAATTTTCTTAATGGCTTTTTTGAGAGATTATATGTTTACAGGGTTATATGCAAATCCTTATTAGGACAGTTTTCCTCTATGTGTGTGTGTATATATATATATATATATATATATATTTTTTTTTTTTTTTTTTTTAAATTTATCTTTATTGTTGAGAGTATTACAGGTGTCCCATTTCTCACTCCAATTAACTCCCTCCACCTCACTCCCACCCCTTCCCTAGGCCTTCACCCCATTATTGACTGTGTCCATGGGTTATGCATATATGCATGTAACTTCTTTGGTTAATCTCTTCCCAACCTCCATCCATCCCCCTTCCCTCTTTCCTCTGAAATATGATCGTCTGTTACATGTGTGAGTGTCTCTGGATCTATTTAGTTGGTCAGATTCTTTTGTTCATTAGCTTCTTGTTAAAGAAGACCCTTCAACATTTCCTGTAGTGCTGGTCTGGTGGTGATGAGCTCCTTTAGCTTTTCCTTGTCTGAGAAGCTCTTTATCTGACCTTCAATTATAAATGATAGTTTTGCTGGGTAGAGCAATCTTGGTTGTAGTTCCATGTTTTTCATCACTTTGAATATTTCTTGCCACTCCCTTCTGGCCTGCAAAGTTTCTGTTGAGAAATCAGCTGACAGTCGAATGGGTGCTCCCTTGTAGGTAACTAACTGCTTTTCTCTTGCTGCTTTTAAGATTCTCTCTTTGTCTTTAACCTTTGGCATTTTAATTATGATGTGTCTTGCTGTGGGCCTCTTTGGGTTCCTCTTGTTTGGGACCCTCTGTGCTTCCCAGACTTGTAAGTCTATTTATTTCTCCAGGTTGGGGGAGTTTTCTGTCATTATTTTTTCAAATAGGTTTTCAATTTCTTGGTCTGTTTCTTCCCCTTCTGGCACCCCAATAATACGAGTCTTGGGCTGCTCAAAGTTGTCTCAGAGGCTCCTTATACTATTTTCATATTTCTGGATTCTTTATTCTTTTTGCTCTTCTGGTTGGGTGTTTTTTGTTTCCTCATGTTCCAAATTGCTGATTTGATTCTCAGCGTCCTCTACTGCTGATTCCCTGTAAATTATTCTTCATTTCAGTTTGTGTAGCCTTCATTTCAAATTGGTACTTTATCATGTCATTGATTTTCTCAGTTGTTTTCACAATACTCTTATTAATATGCTTGAGCATCCTTATAAACAAAATTCTGAACTCTGTATCTCTTAGCTTCCTTGGATCTATTTCATTTAATTCCTTTTCTATAGATTTCTTCTGTTCTTTCCTTTGTGACATGTTTCTTTGCCTCCATATTTTGGCTGCTTCCAGGTGTTTGTTTCTATATATTAGGTAGAGTTGCTATGTCTCCTGGAATTTGTAGAGTGGCTTTGTGTAGTAGGTGTCCTGTAGGGTCCAGTGGCTCAGCCTCCCCAGTCACCTGAGCTGGGCCTTCTAAGTGCTCCCCTGTGGGGGTGTGTGCACTGTCCTGTTGTAGTTGAGCCTTGGTTGCTGTTGGAGTCCCTGGGAGGATTTGACCCCCAGGCCAATCAGCTGTGAGGACCAGCTGCAACTACAGCCAGAGAGCTGCTGTGCTGGAGACAACCCTATGGAGCAGGGTTTACTTCAGTGGGGCTTTGGTGTTCACTAAGTGCGCCCCTTGAGTGTGTAACTCGTGGATGTGGTAGGGTTGTAATCCAGCGTGGTCGAGTCTGATCACCAGGCGCACTGTCTCTGGGGCCTCCTGGGAAGTGTAAAATCAGCCTGTGCCAGTGCCTTGCCCAGGGCCACCCAGCATGAGCTACACAGCAAACCGCAGTTGGCTGCTCCTTGTGCTGGGCTTGGAGGTGTCCAGGAGAGGCCAAGCTATGAGCCAATGCAGCTGCCGCTAGTGCCAGGCCTGGGGCCGCTTATCAAGCTGTATGGGGCCCGCTGCTGCTTGTTTGAGAGATTTTAGGAAAGTCCTAAGCATGAGGCTCTAGAGGCCACATGCATAGAAAAGCCCCTGGAGCCCGGCCGGGTGTGGCTCAGCGGTTGAGCGTCGACCTGGGATCCAGGCGATCAGGTTTCGATTCCCTGTCAGGGCACATGCCCCGGTTACGGGCTCAATCAATGACACTCTCATCATTGATGTTTCTATCTCTCTCTCTCCCTCTCCTTTCCTCTCTCTGAAATCAATAAAGATATATTTAAAAAAAAAAAAGAAAAGAAAGAAGCCCCTGGAAAAGGCCTGGATGAGCCTGCAGGTGGGGAGGGGCGGAGCCTCCAGGGATCATGGGGCGGGGCCAAGGGTGCGAGTCAGGTGCTGGGGATTCAAACATGGCGCCTGCCTGCCGGCTGTGTGCGGGGAGGACTCGCCCAAGGAGCAATGGCCTCTGCCAGCCCTTCTGCCTGGGAGGAAGCCGCCCCTCCAGCTCTCGCCCGGATCTCAGGCAGGTTAGTTCCTCCCCGAGTGTCCCGGGTCCTTTCCGGCTGCTGCCCGGCGCTGGGCTCAGAGGGAGCGTCCGAGTGAGTCCGTGCCGGGCCCTTTAGAGGAGCTGCTGGGGCTCCCGCAGCCTCTGTGACCCTCAGGGACAGTCCCCGGTGGTTTCACAGCCCGGAGTTGTGGGGACGTCTCTTCCCGGCCCTGGAGCCCTGGGCTGGGGGCCCGATGTGTGGCTGGGACCCCTCACTCCGGGAAACGTCCGCCACTGAGATTCCCTCCCGGATTTAAACCACGGCACCTGGTGTGGGCCCACGGCCGCGTCTCCGTGATTCAGTGAGGATCCGCCCCTCCTACTGGACTCTATGCTTCTTCAGTTCCCTCCTTATAGGGCTTCTGTTCAGCTAGATTTTAGGAGGTTCTGAGTGATGGTGGTTCTGTGTTTTAGTTGTAATTTTGATGTGGTTGTGGGAGGCGGCGGGTGCAGCTCTTACCTACGCCGCCATCTTGTTTACTCCCTCTCCTCTGTTATATTTTAAATTAATATAGCATTTCTCCTTTAGCCCTGGCCAGTTTTGTTCAGGGTTAGAGCATCAACCTATGGACTGAAGGGTCCTGGGTTCGATTCCCACCAAGGGCACACACCTCAGTTTTAGGCTCCACCCCAGGCCCCAGTCAGGGCTCGTGTAGGAGGCAACCAATCAGTGTGTCTCTCGCAAGATGTTTCTCTCTCTCCTCTCTCTCTGAAACGCAATGGAAAAAATATCCTCACGTGAGGATTAAAAAAAAAGAATTTCTCCTTTAATATTATATAGAAACTTACTATAGATAAGATTGTTCAGTCATCTGTGAATTCACTTAGCCTTACTATCATAATCTTTTCTGAAAGATAACATATGAAATATCTTGTTGAAATTGCTACCAGACCTACTCTTCTAGTAATTCTATCAACAATTGATCAATCAATCAATCAACACATAAATACAGATTTTAAAAAGGAAAGTAAACTAGATTGGAGTCGATACCTTCCTAGTGAGCATTCTCAGCTCTTCTCAGTTTTCACTTTCTTTTCTAAAGCTCTGCAGAGTATCTAGATTTTTTAAAATTAATGGTTATTTTATAATATTGGTACTTTTTCTTTCTCAAAGTCACAGTTGCATTGGCTTTTTGCTGGTTTAATACTAGTTCCCATCTTCACCAATTTTTCTCAAGGCTTCCAACTTATTTACTAGTAATTTACTAGTATTTGATGCCTTTACACAGTACCCTTAAACTTCTGTGATTAGGATACCTTACCCACCTTTTCTTTCTGTTACATTCTTTTATTCGTCTTTCCCTACTAGCCCTCTTGCTGGTGTCCCATCCAGTTTAATGATTATCTTCTTCATTGCATTAGATCAGTCACTCCCTTATTTATCCTCATTGCCAGAAATTATTATTTGTTAGAAATTTTGTGAATTTCAACCTCATTTTAGCCCGGGCCTTCTTGACACGTTACATACAAAGGCCTGCCAACCAAATGTATTTTGTTTTTTTACAGTTTCTTAAATATGTTTTTATTGATTCCAGAGAGAGAGGAAGAAAGGGAGAAAGAGAAACATCGATGGGAGAGTCATTGATCAGCTGCCTCCTGCACCCTCCATTGGGGATCAAGCCTCCAACCTGGGCATGTGCCCTGACCAGGAATCGAACCTGCGACCTTTTGGTGCATGGGACGATGTTGAACCAACTGAACCACACTGGCCAGGGCAAATGTATTTGTTTTTCGTTACATACCTAGCATTTTGTACCTTTTTTTTTTTTTTTTTAATGAAAGAGTAGCTTTTCAGAGAGTCTCTACTTAGATTCCTTGACTTCTTTAGGAATATTTTTCATCTTCATTGGAATTATTTGTTTTTGTATTGATCAAGTGTTACTCCTTAAAGCTTGTATCTGTCTTTCACCCTGTGCCCTTTTCATTTGAAAAGCTTTTATTTCTGCTTCAAAAGCTCTTAGGTTTTCATTGGAGACAGTTTCTAGGAAGCATTACTTTCACATCTACCTATCACTGTCCTCAACCCATCAGTGAGAAGCATAACTAATAGATGTACCCTTGGATATGTACACAAGTGTAGACACTCCAACAGACCCTACTGGCATCCAGATGACATATTAAGTGCAAAACTTGCTTGTCTGCCATTGCATTGGATCCTACTGCTCTGGGTTTTAATGGAACATAAATAGTGGGTGCAGACCAGACCATATTAGTGGATCTGTGATTTATGAAATTCACTTTGATCTGTATAATTTGTTATTTTTATTCAGTTGAAAAATTCTTCAGTGCATTTGTTCAAATAAAGACAATAGAGAGCTGTGTGATGCCTGGGCATATGTGGGTGATGGAGAAATAGGATATGCTCCAGTGTAGCTACCCTCTGGATGTGGTTGTACTTTACGAGAGGCTAGAGAGCTCACAGTAATGAAACTGTGCAGGATGTAAAGTATGAACACCATCTGCCATAGGAAGAACACATTAGAAAGTGCCACTTGTACCTACATTAGTCTGGCCCCTGCCTCAAAAATTTCACATATACTCCTGTTTTTTGTTTGCTATTTCTGGTTTATGTAGCAAGCTAATGACAATGAGATTTTTATTCAGTCTATCCATCAATACCCTATTATCTGATTCTTTTTTTATTTTAATTTCTTTACAGTGTATGTGCATTTGTTTCTTTACTATTTTCTGTGACTTCCCTTCCTGGCCAATCAATTATTTGAGAAAATATTTTTATTCATTCAACAAGTTATTTTTTAAGGACGTGTTACAATATAATGAACAAAACAGACAAAACAATATTTGCCCTTGTGGAGCTTACACATTCTATAAGAGGAGACAGGACATCATCCAGATAGGTAAAATAAACATTTTGTTATGTGATGACAAGTGTTAAGGAGAAAAGAAAAGCAGGCAGTGGGGGAGGGGATGCTGTGAACAGGGACTGTGATTTTAGATAGGGTGGCCATGAAGGCTTCCTTTAAATAAAAATGTGATAGGTGTGCCGGAGCAAGCCACGTGGCTTTCTGCAGGAAGTATGTGCAAAGCAGAAGAAACATCCAGTGCAAAGGTCCTGGGAAAGGAGCATCCTGGATACTCTCCCCTAAAATGAGGAGGTGCATGTTTGGAGAGTAAAAGAGAGTGTGGTCTATAAGACAACAAGGGCAGGTCACGTAAAGCATGACAGGTCAATGTAATGATGTTGGCTTTTACTCTTAAGTGAAATGGGAAGGCACTGGGGCATTTTGAGCAGAGGAGCCACAAGACTGATCAGAAAAATCCTGCTTGCTGCATTGAGAACAGACAACAAAGGAGGGAAACCAGTTAGGAGATGGATCCAATAATCCACAGGAGAAACGGTGGTGGCTCAGACTAAGGTGGTAGCAGTGGAGATGGGAGGAACATTTTATATATATTGTAAATGGTGAGTTAATGGGATTTACTGATGGATTGTCTGAGTATTAAAAGAGATAGGGGACATCTATAAAAGTGGCAACAATAAAATAAGTAAATAAGTACATAAATAATAAATAAATAATAAATAAATAGAAAGGTCACTCCAAGTTTTTGGCTGAGTTTTTAGAGAGTTGTTATTGACTTCCAGCAAAGTGTGTTTGGGGGGCTGGAATATGAGGATCTCAGCTTCGTCATGTGTTAAGTTTAGGGAATGTGATTAGATTGAAAATGCTACAGCTAGTGGGATTTCTTCACTTAACTTTTTATTTATTTTTTTCCATTTCCATTTATACTCACCTTTTTATTTTAAAACAAAAAACTTGATTGAATAATGAAAAGTACACATGATTAAATTTAGAAAACTTATATTCTTTGACTCAACAATGGGTCAATGAAACATTTAATTTTGGTCAAAAAAGGCAAAGTTATCAATAACTGAGATGAGAATATTTCTTATAAAATAAAATGGTCAGATTTGTAAAAGCTAGGCGATGTGAGTTTCACTTAAACCATATGACATGATTCTAGAGTCTTCCTAAAAATCATCAAACATACTGCTTTTGGAATTCTGTGCTAACAGATAAAATGAACATAGGTTGCTTGATGTGCTGAAGTAGCCAATGAGGATGTTTTGATTGGCATTTAAGGAAATGTATCCCTACATTTCATCAAACTGTGTAGTGTCAGATTTCTCTCTCACTGAGATGGCCATTATTACAATCAATTGTGAGTTCAAAATACTTGCAATGGTTTGCCAAAATACTTCCTGTTCCAGTACTAAAGATTTTTCATATTTCTTTGCCTAGAATAACAAAGTTCAGACTGGTAGTCCTTTCCAGTATGTGAATTTCTGTGGGTGTGTCTGACTAGAGATGTTGGACTGTGATGTGTGTGTGTGTATGTGAATTTATTATTCTTAGAACTTTGCTATATCTTAAAATTTTTAAGCAAAAAATAACACTCTTTTGGTAAGTTTTTTAGAGCACTGAAATGATGTAAAGTGTAATTCTTATTCTTGAGAAATAATTAATTGCTTTATATTGCTGAATCGTACCATCAGTCATGAAACCCAGACCCTATATTTAAAAAGTAACAATCTTATGTTTAAAGTATATTCTTTGAACATTTCAAAGAATCTTAAGTCTTTATGTGACATTAAATTGATAATTTTACCTTATTATTTTAGATTTGTGGTTGGAATTCATCCTTTAGGCTAAGAGTATGTGTAGAGTATGAAGTCCTACAGTTTAGCATGCCAGTAATTTAGGGCAAGGTTAATACAGTGGTTTTTGTGAGGGAGAAAAAAGCTATTTTATGGAAAACCTTTTAAAACTTTGCCTTGTTTTATTTCCTTGCACTATCAAATATGCTTCAGATATTTGTAGGAGATACTAAAATGTCTATATGTTAATTTTTAGCATATTTTTTCCAGACTGGCATTCTCCTGGACACCAGCCATTCCT
Source organism: Miniopterus schreibersii (assembly GCF_964146895.1). Taxonomy (NCBI): domain Eukaryota; kingdom Metazoa; phylum Chordata; class Mammalia; order Chiroptera; family Miniopteridae; genus Miniopterus; species Miniopterus schreibersii. Next base: position 34,221,211 of record NC_138102.1, read on the forward strand.
TAGAACAGTATCCCTGGAAGATAAGCTACTTTGTGTATTAGTCTATGTAATAGTGGAACTAGAGTAAGCTTCTAAAAGAGAACATTAAAAAAGAAAAAAAGCAAGATGGAGGTTGATTTCTTTCTGAAGTATAGCCCTGACTTGGTGAGTGGTGGAGCTCTGCCCCATGAAGTCATCCTGAAGAACATACATACATGACAGCTCTGCCATCCTCAGCACACAGTTTCCAACTTTGGCCATAGCTTCTCTATTTCTAGGTGAAGGGGAAAGGAAAAATGAGGCCAAGGAAAGGGTTCTTGTAGATGGCTTGGAAGTTGCCCACATCAGGGAGAACTTTGTCACAGGGCCACACCTGATCGCAGGAAATTCCAGAAAATGTATTCTCCAGCTGAGCAGCCCGATTCCCAAGGAGAACAGAGAATGAGTCTGGAAGGATGGATAGCAGTATCTGCCACAGGCTTAAGTAAGCAAAGGACAAAATGCCCAGCCAGTAATAAATAAATTCTAAAACACAGTCATTTTATTGAAGTAAAAAACAAATCTATTTTACATAAATATTTTTTTCTATTTTATGTTCTACTCATCAAATGATTATACTTGTATCATGGAATTGTCATAGAATTTCAGTTAGTGCTACTGAATGAGCAGAAGGCACCCCAGAACTAAACAAGAGTCACTTTTGAACCTTATGTTGTTCCGATTTACCTAATAGATTCTCCCCATAGGTGAAAGTAATTAAAATTCTGCTATATTCAAAATTTTTAACCTGGGGTTAAAACCATCTCTATCTACTCTTATTAGACAATAACCAGAGGAACATTAAGGGCACAGAGAAAAGACAGATAAATGTTTTTTTCCCAGCCCAAACAGAAATACAGAGAAACCACTGATAATCCAAAGACACAGGAATTTTCACCTCTCCTCCCTTTCCTCTGGCTAGTCTGTTTAATATTAAAAGCAGAATCTTGCTTTTACAAAGTATACCAGACAGTAATTTGTTCAAATTCCTCAAAACCAAGCCAAGAAAAGTTTCAGAGAGTTCAGACATGTGTGGCAGAGTGGAAAGAACATAGTTTTTGGAGGCAAGCACAGATGCATGGTGATACTGCTCCAGACACTATATTCTGAGTGACCTTGGGCAAGTTTCTTAGCCTTATTGAGCCAGAGTCTCCTCACTTATAAAATGGGAGCCAAAGGAATGAATTCACTAGTTTGTTGATATAAAATAAAAACATATAAAGGGCCTAGCATTAATAGGATGGTTCAGTACATCTGTGTAATCTGAGAAAGTCCCAGAGAGCTCAAGGTTATTGTTTCTCTGGCTTTGTAGCCAAGAGTAGTCCATGGTTTCCTGGGCAGGAGCTGTTGAAAGCAGCCCAAGCTACCATCCCTCTGTCCAGAACCTAACCATTCTTAAGCATGGGTTTTTCCCAATGAGGCAAAGGGGATCTAAGCACCCAGAGATCTCTGTAATGGTGGTAAGAACATAGAGTTGAGCCTTTGCTCTGGTTGAGAAGTTCATGGCAGTGATGGCCCAGAGCAAGCTGCTAGTGCCTGCTGATTGCCACTGATGATGAAAGAGCATGGGCTCCAAGCTTGCCCCGCGCTTGGGTCTTCAAGCAACTAGAGGTATCTCTTCAAAAGCCTACCTTTTACCTTGGAAATGTCAGGGGTCTGGGTTCTCAAAGGCCAAGAAAATGCACCTGAAGACAGCACCAGCCTTCCCCTCTCAAGGAAAGTTTGATAGGAACAGGGTGTGAAGGCATGAGTAGTGAGACAGGGTCCAGCCCACAGTAGCCCTCACCTCTGTAGGAATAAGGCCTTATCCTATTAGGAAACACAGCCTCCTTGGGGCCTCCTGTTTGTTTTCCTTGAACTGATATAACCCTCAGGAACAGGAGATGAGCCTTTTATGTCCCCTCAGTGTGAGGGTCATAGTGTCTCACAAAGGAGACAGCAGCAGCCAGAGAGAGAAGGTATCTCTTCAGGCATCAGAAGAGACCACCACAGCCAGAAGTTCCCAGCTCCATGGCAGCCAGGGCTGTGGAAACAGCAGGGGAAGGAAGCTGTCCTGGGAGGCTGCTGGAGAAAGGAGTAGCAGCAGCAAGTTCACTTGGCTAGATCAAGGCAATAGCAGGACAGCACAGTGGTGGGAAGGGTGTTCAAACGACTATGTGCTTAAATATGGCTTCTGCTACTTTCTAGCCATGCAGCCTTGAGCATACAACTTAACTTGCCTCTGCCTCAGTTTCTTCATCTGTAAAATGGAGTTCATAGTAGTACTAGGGTGGCTGTGAGGAGTAAATTAGTTAAAGCCTGACCGGCGCCAGCTCATTTCGGATCTCAACCACTTCAGTGAATAGAGTGATATTTTAATGGGGGATGCCGTTATTCGGCTGCCCACAGATGCCATGTAGATGCTGAAGCCACATGAGCAATGGCTCTAGAGCCTGATGACCAGCCTCAGGGAGTCACCATGGGAGAGCATGGGAGCTAGAGCAGATCTGGGAGCACTAGCACTGCTGGACCTTGAGGATTTACCAATGCAGGGAGTAAAACAATGATTCGCCCACCTCACTGAAGACCCATATGAATGATAATCTGGAGAGGGAGATGGGAATGGGCAGCACTGTGGTCAGAATATGGCTGTGTCTACCAGTGTGAGGGCCATGGGGCATGTGTCTGCCAGTGTGAGGAGCCCTGGCAGCTGGTATAGGTCACCAATTAGCCCCAGGCTCTAACTCTTCATAGAAGTTAATGTGAACAGCCCATGTTTGGAGCCCCTCCAGACAGCAGATGAGCAAGCCAGCCAGCTTTCAGTATGCTGACATCTGTAATTGCTCCTCTTGGTATTGTGCAACACAGGCCTGTTTCTTCTTTGACTATTTCCATCAACTCCTCTGACCTACTCTCTGCTTTGCTACTTTCACTTGTTCACTAATTCTAGATGTATATGTTTTCCAGATTAGCATAAGTTTATGTTATTAACTGGGCAGTGAACCCCAGGAATATGACTGTGAGCAGGACAAGGTCACTGCTCTTGTGGCACTTGCAGTCTACATGGGGAGAGAAAATCAATAAATTAGTTTACAGTTTAGAATTTTGACAAAGTTTAAAAAAATACTGCATTCTACAGATAAAAGAAGATAAATTATGGTATGTCCTGCATTGGAGAGGGCTGGTGCATCCCTTAAATTCAAAGCTTTTGGGAAAAAGAAGGCAAGAGATATCACTGAGTATGAATTTGTCATGCAAATAAGATTAAACTTTGAAGATCAGTCTTTTGACTGTTGTCTTCTTTTAAAGTAAGAGATTTTCAAGGATTCTAGGTCAAAACATGGGGGTTAAAAGGCTGGAAAAAGTAAATGAGCCAAATGAAAGAGCCTTCTCATTAAATAGCTATGTAGTTGAAAAAAAGACCTGTGCCCCTTTAAACCTAAGTAGTTTGTGCTGGAAATGTGATACAAGTCCATAAAGGCAATAGCAAATTTATTCAAGTTTAAAAGAATTTCAAAACACAGCTACTGTAACAGGTACTCATTTCCAATCCATCAGTAAGTGCCATTAATGAGAAGGCAAAGAGTGATGGTGTTAAACAGATAAGAGATTTGGATAAAACATTCAACTCCATTTCTTACCTGCCCTGTCCTCTTATTTGTAATCTGCAAGGTTGTTGAATGAATATATTATGGAGGTTCATGAAAACCCTCTGTCAATCAGATAATTGAGTCAATAAATAATAATTTTTCTTTAAAAAATAGATGTTTTAGATGTTTCTTATATCATTAAACGGAGGTTATTAAAGCACATACAACTACTTTAACAGTGATTTGTAAGATGTACATGCACACACAGGCATACACACAAACACATTACACTAAAAGTTACGAATACCCTACATTGATTGATGAAGAACAATGAGTGTGATTATATAGCCACTGAAAAATGAGTTAAATAAAAGGTTAGTAAAGCTATAAATAATTACTCCATATTTCAGACATATTTTTCTGTGTTTTGGGTAGTATTAGTTAGTGTTTCCTGGGATGACTTATCTGTAAGTTCTCTATTAAAGATAAAAAGTTAATATCACCCCATCAGGCATAGTGCAAATGTCTAATTGCTCTCTTCATGTCATGAGCAAAGATCCTTGATAGAAAGAGCTGATTGCTGACCAAATGAGTTCTGGTCTGGTTCAGCAGTCTTCCCAATGTGCCTAATGAGAATGGGGAGAGTCATTGCATTCCAAGCATAAGCAGGCCAGATCACAGCTGCCCGAAGCTCTCTGGCTGTGGTTATGTTTATTGTGCTATTATATAAAAAAAAATTCTGGAACCATATCCTGTAAATGATTAGTTTTTTCTCTCTCCTTTCCCACCGTTTTATTATCAATGTATTGCCTGTGCCTAATGTTGCCTTAGAGTGTGTTGTGGAAATCAAGCTGTAAAAAGACAGATATTAAGGTATAAAGAGAAAAAGTTATTAGTGGGTAGAAATGACATATAGCACAGTAAGATCTTGACACAGTGGCTTAGGGCCAGCCAGAAAGGATTCACCATCACAATTTAGCCTTACTTTGTGCTAATGATGGTCTTTTTATCCCTATGTTGTTATTAATGCATAAGCCACACTGTGACCAAGCAGGCTGGACTATATTGAGCAGAGATCATGCCTTTGCACACATTAATTTAAAACTCTAATTTTAATAAAACATGCTCATTTATCTGTGCTATTTCTGATCCATATCTTAAATCAGAAAGAAGTTATTTTGACTCCTTGTTTTTGCTCCGACATCTAAAGAGCTTAGAAGTTGCAAATCCTGCTCTCCCAATAAAAAAAAAAAAGCTAAACAATTCTGAAAATCAATAATTTTGAAAATCACCAATGCTTCTTAGATCTAACAGGGAATTGGAGTTTGCAGGGCAAACTGCTTCATTAAAATTTGGAAGGAAAGAAAATACAGAGAATCATAACTTCCCAGGAGCAGAAGAAGCCACTAGAGCCAGGCACTTAAACTGTAATTGACTAATTGCTGGAGGGTCAGCATGGACAAGCTTAAGAGTTAAAAATTCTCCAGCCTTAGGAGGGACCTCATGCTTTCATGAGTTTTACCTCCAGGAGCCCTCCAGGTTCTTATGATGAAGAGCGGAGAAAAATTCCCTCGTGCTTCCTGCAATGGCAAAGGAACATAGACCATTTTAAAATAAGCCCAGAGCTCTTTATTTTTCATTTAAAAAGTCATGCCCTGAAGGAAATCTCTGTTCCCAGAGCCTCATCTGACCTAGGGGAAGGGCATTTAAATGACTGAAGTCCCCTCTGTCCTTCCTCTGTCACAAAAGCTGAGAAAAAAAGGGCTAAGAAACTGCTAAAGGTCATAGCCTAGGACTCAAGCTAACTAAACAAAAGGAGATTTAATGATAAACTTATAGAACAAATTCCTTCCTTAATACCTTATCATTGCATTAGTAGGGCTCCAAAATAATAGCTGGATTATAACTTCAAAAGCTGCAAGACACAGATTCTATTTAGAAGAAGTTTCTAGGGAAATCTAAATATAGCAAGAGAGACAGAAACTAGGACACTAGAGGAAATTGAAGCCTCTGTCACCTATACACAACATGCATTAAATTCAGCCTTACTCCTAGCCAGAAGAACATAAAACCTCACACCAAATACCTACCTGCCTCAGTTGCTATTACCTAACAAATCATGTCCATCTTTCAACAAAAATTACAAGGAGTGGAAAAAATCAAATAAAAACAATCTGAAGAGACAAAGTAAGCATCAGAACCAGATTCAAATATGACAGGGGTTTTGTAATTAGTAAATAATTTGGAATTACTTTGGAATTTAAAATACTTTGCTTAATATGCTAAGGGTTCTAAAGGAATAAGGGACAACATGTAAGAACAGATGGTTAGTTTAAGCAGAGAGAAGGAAACTCTTAAGAGAGAATTAAAGGAAATGCTAGAGATAAAACAACAACAAAGTAACAAATGAAGAATGTCTTTAATGGCTTATAAGTAGACTAGACATAGGCAAGAAACATTGAGATTGAAGATATGTCAATAGAAATTTCACAAACTGAAGTACAAAGAGGAAAAAGAATGGGGGGGAAAAGGAACGGAATGCCAAAAAATGGTGGGGCAATCATGAAAAATCTAACATATGTAATGAAGATACTAGAAGGAGAAGAAAGAAAGAGGAGCAGAAGAAATATTGGAAGTTATAATGGATGCAAATTTTCAAAAATTAATGACAGACACAAAACTACAGATCCAGGGAGCTCAGAGAACAAGCAGGAGAAGAGCCAAAATATCTATATCAGGACCTATTATATTAAAACTGCAGAAAAACAAAGAGAAAATCTTGAAAGCAGGTAGGGAATGGGGTGGGGGGAAATACTTTACATATAGAGGAACAAGGATAATAATTGCATTGGTCTTCTCCTCAGAAGCAATGCAACCAAGAAGAGAGTAAAGTGAAATAGTTAAAGTGTTGAAAGAAACAACAAACCTAAAATTTTGTATCCAGAGAGAGTATCTTTCAAAAGTGAGGAGATATAAAGGATTTTTAGACAAATAAAATCTGAGAAAATTTATTGCCATTAGAACTGCTTTGAAAGAAATGATGAAAGAAGGGAAATGATGTTGATCAGTAACTTAGATCTACATTAAGAAGAAGTGTTGGGCAAGGGATAAATGCAGGTAAAATAAACTATTTTATTTTTCTTCTTTTTAACTGCTCTTACAGGTAACTGTTCAAAATAATAGCAGTAGTGTATTAGGTGACTATAGCTTATGCATAAGTGAGGTGAATAATAACAGCAATATTATAAGGGACAAGTGGAATAAACAGGAAGTACTCTATTATAAGGTACTTACACTCTCTATTAGGTGGTACAATTTTATTTGAAAGTGGACTTCAATTCGTTGTAAATGTATATTGTAAACTCTAAGGCAACTACTAATTTTTTTTCCTTCAAAGTTTATGTTTTTCTTTTTTTGGACTGCATGTCTTTTTTTGTTATTAAATTTATTGAGGTGACAAGGGTCATTAAAATTATATAGGTTTCAAGTGTACAATTCCATAATAAATTATCTGTAAGTATAATTAATATGCTAAGTGAGGAGTAAAAATGAAATCATATAAAATGCTCAATTAAAACCAGAGAAGACAAGAAACAAAGAACTAGTGCAATGAAAAGAAAACAATTATAAATATAGCAAATATTAACTCATATATATTAATAATCACTTTCAGTGTGAATGATATAAATATAACAATTAAAGACAGAGACTAAGAGAGTGGATAAAACAGAAAAGGGGGGTGGAGATAATATATAGTGACAAAAGAAGATTTAACTTGGGTGGTGAAAACACAATTCATCATACAGATGATTCATCACAGAATTATGCACTTGAACCCTATATAATTTTATTAACCAGTGTCACCCCAATACATTTTTTAAGAAAGAAATACTCAAACTATGTGTTGTCTGCAAGAATGCTCTTTAACTATAAAGACATAGGATGGTTAAAAGTAAAGATATACTATGATAACACTAATGAAAAGAAAACTGGAGTAGCTATATTAATTTTAGACAAAATTGATTCAGAACAAGAAAAATTATTATGGAGAAAGAGGAACATTACATAATTATATAGAGGTTAATTCTCCAAAAAAAATAACAAACTTTAGCATGTGTGCACCTAACAACAGAACATCAAAGATATCAGTTCTTCTCCACTTGATGGATCAATTAAACACAATCCCAATAAAAAACCCAGCAAGTTTTTTTGTGAATATCAACAAACTGAATTGAAAATTTATATGGAAAGACAAAAGTCCTAGAATAGTCAACATTATACTGATGAAGAACAAAGTTGGAGAACTGGCACTACGTGAATTCAATATATAAAGCTACAGTATCAATACAGTGGTATTGGTCAAAAACAGAAAAGAGATCAATAGAACAGAATGAACAACCCAAAAACAGTTTCACAAATACAGTCAATTGGTCTTTGACAAAGGAGCAAAGAGAATTCAATGGAGAAAGGATGGTTTTTCAACAAATGATGCAGAAGTACTAGACATCCATATGCAAAAAAAAACCTGTCTAGACAAATCTAATATAATTTTCACAAAAATCAACTCAGAATGGATTATAAACCTAAATGTAAAACTATAAAACTCTAGAGAAACATAGGAGAAAAATCTAGGTTACCTTGGGTTTGGCAATGGTTTTGGTTTTGGCAACACCAAAAGCATGATACACACACACAAAAATTGATAAGTTGGACTTCATTAAAATTAATAAGTTTTGCTATACAAAAGGCACCCTTAAGAGGATAGAAAGGCAAGATACAGACTGAAGAAAATATTTGAATAGCACATATCTAATAAAAGACTTGTATTCAAAATATATATAAAAAAACTCCTAAAACTCAACAATAAGGAAACATACAACTCAATTAAAACATGAGAAAAATATCTGAACAGACATCTTACCAAAGAAGATATACCAATGACAAATAAGCATATGAAAATATATTCAACATCATATGCAATTAGAGAATTGCAAAGTAAAACAAAAAGATACCACTACATACTTATCAGAATGGCCAAAATCCAAAACACGTACACCACCAAATGTTGGCAAGAATGTAGAGCAACAGGAATTTTCATTCACTGCTAATGGGATCAAGAAAATGGTACAGATGCTTTAGAAGGCATTTTGTCAAGTTTTTGTTTTTTGGTTTTTTTTTTACAAAGCTAAGTCTTACTATATGATATATTTTGATTAATTTTTGAGAAAATAACATTTATTTAATGCTTTAATGTTTACCAGCAAGTGTCATCATTGCCCTAGTCTATCCATGGGAAGCTGATGCCCAGGATGGTTAACTGGCTGACCCAATGTCATGTAGCTAAGAGGTATTAGACAGTTTATTAAGGAAGGTAACTGCAAGTTAATTATGGATAAGTGTACTTCTTTGTTTTTTTTTTAAGTCAACTAACAGAAAATAAATTTCCAGGAACCTTTTCTGATCTGAAATCATGGGCTCTTCCTCAAAGGCAAGGGGTAACAGTTATCTGTCATGACCTCTCCTTTGTTACTCTTACTCCCAGCCTACATGGAAACTGCCCAGCCAGGGGCAGGGAGTGTTTTAATTGGCACGTGGGCTCAGCGTCCTTGGAGCTGTTCTACTTTAATATCTAAACTTTCCTGCCAATGTCAGCATCCGGCCTTGTCAACACTCTTTTTTCCATTTGTGAACGCTATAGTTAAATTTTTCACCTCTCCTTTTCTAGAAGTATTTTATATTTAGAACTTGGAAGTTTAGAAATTTTCAACATCTGAAGAAATATGTTTCAACTAAGAATCTTTATTATTTATTTTAAAAAGTTTAACATAGAAATATAAACATATATATGCTTTTTCTATATGGCCTTTAATTTTACTGCAGAACTTTAGTGCTATGGACAGTGAGGTTTAAGGTAACAGATAAAGCGATTTCACCAGTGAGGCAAGGTCGTGCCAAAAGAGTGCTTAACTGTAAAAAAAAATAAATACATAAAATAAGCTAAGATTCAGCTCAAAAACATAAGTTTGTAAATGCATTTTAAAGTGCTCAGAAGAAAAGAAGTCTTTTTTGTTTGTTCCATGATCTGAAATAGCAGATAAAAAATGTTGCTTTGTTATTTCAAAGACCACATGGCAGTCCTCAGACTGAATGTGTATGGATCATTAGCTGAGCACGTGAATGAACTGTGTGAAAAGTATTATAATCTTTAGGTCACCCACAGCCAATTAGGGAAAATATTTGAGCTAATTATCTTGCAAATATATTTTAATAAAATGAAACATGATTTCAAGGCATGAAAAACACTGTTCATAAAGGTTTTATTCCTGGATAATTTAAATTTAGCTGGTTTATTGCTCAATATAATTCAGGGTGCGCCTTTTGCTAATGCTGGTCTACTAACCTTATTCGCATTTCATGTATGTGGCTACATTCAACCTCAGTGACAAAGGTTTATTATGTTGAATCTAGATGTCCACCTTAAGAATACACATCTCTCATTGGTGTTCATTTTTATTTTCTCATGACCAACAGATGTACTTTATAATAACCATTGTTGGGTAAAATCACTACAGATCCAACTATCAGGATCTGAAAGTACAGTTCACGTGAAGAGTTCATGGTGAGGAGATGTGGGGAAGTCTGGTGGGAGAAAAACCTTATAGAAAGTTGTAATGAATCTCACAACTAACCATTACCTCAAATATTTTAAGTATGTGGTTAAACTCTGTATGAGAGATTTTATATCAGAGAACGAGGAAATTACTGTACAGTGAAAGAAACTGAGAGTTCACCAAAACAAAAAGAAAGGATTTCAATATAGATTTTGTCTTCCAAAGGTGACCTCAAACTAACAGATATAGTTGAATTTGAGAAACCACCATGCTGTTTGCAATGTGGTTGTTGCTGTTTAGACTCCATTGTTGAGACTACAACTACCTGTGTCATGAGCCTTTCAACAGATTTCTACTTAACACTGTGCTTCATGATGCCAATAGAACCAGTCATGAACATGGACTATAGAAGAGTCCATTTTCTTCTGTGTTTGCCTATGAATGTATCAGCAGCCTCATCTTGATTCAGACACAAAACCAGGAAAACTTGCAAAACATGTTCATTTGTGGTTTGTCTTAGAATAATTTGGAAAGTACCACTGTAATTTTAGGTGAGGAAGATTTTGTGCCATTTATTTCATTCAAAATATGTTATATTTCTTTTTAAAACTTAGTTGCTATACTTGTAATAGCTCATTCTGCAAACTGAGACTTCCCCCCTGTGATACATGTGTGTATGAATAGTCATAAAATTGCAGGAAGTAAAAAAGAAATAAGATTTTTCTTTCAATGTGTAGTGGTTGAAACAAAAAACTGATACATATTAATGTAATGGTACTATTGAGCTATGTAGCAAGAACTTCATGTTAAAAAATGACGTGTCTTAAGATCTAGACTTTTAGCCTTCAGAAATCTTTAAAGATGAATAAAATGTCAAATCCAAATGTAAACTATTGTAAATATAGTGCAAAAATGCATTTTTAGGTTTCTCCTTTGGCCCAAAATTGTTTAACCTCGAAACAATTTATAATAAGCCAAAGGAGAAATTTTGATAAATCTCACTACTGTTTCATTTTTCCCTGTGCTAATTGAGGAAATTCCATTCAGTTTAAAATACTTAATGCAAATTGTATGCAAGGCCCTGTGCTAGGCACTGTAAGGCAAAAGCTACAGGATCAGAGAGACAAGTTAGAGGAGTGGTTCTTAAAGAGGGACAGTGTTCCCCACCAGGGCTGGGCAATGTCTACGAGCATTTTTGGTTGTCACAACTGAGGGATGCTGTTGGCATCTAGTGGGTAGAGGCCAGGGATGCTGCAATGCACAGGTCAACAATACATTATCCAGCCCCAAATGCCACTACTGTCAAACTTAAGGAACTCTTGGTTAAAGTGTCAACTAAATCAGTGGTGCTTCTTTGATGGATACATTTATTTCCATTGATACTTCAGGATTTAAATAAAGTGAATTCTATCTAAATTCAGACTGATGATACAACCTACCTTTGAGTGGCATCAACCAATTTCCCTTTAAACTATGCCAAGCTCTTTTTTAAAAAATATGTTCTGTGGTTTAACAAGAATATTGCTCTATGGAGCAGTAGTAGAGTTTAAAAATAAAATGTAGGCCGAGAACAAGTTATATATATGCAAACATAGCATAACAAATGAAAAACAATGAAGCACTCACACCCTATCTTGAACAGGCTGTATTTCTAATAAGAGAAATGTGCAAAAATCAAGCTCTTTCTGTGTTCTCTTAATTGGCCCCTTTCAGGGTTGATTGTTCAGTCATTGCAGTTGTTTCTGAGGAACTAACCATGCATTTGGAATTTAGGATGGGTTATACCCTCCAAGTCAAATCTACTGGTGAAGTTTTTTGAGGCACCAATAAGTCACAGGTATTCATGTGCAGTGGTGGAGGAACTTGTATGTTTCTTTTCTTTCCAACTGAAAGGAGTACTCACACCGGAACGTAGTAGGGGTAAAGTCAATCAGCTGATCTTCAGAAAGGGTAAGATCGAATCAGTCAGCTGGGGGAACAGAAAGAACAAGTTAGAAAAGTCTGAGGGAAACTAATGTTCTTGAGTGACAAGAATGTTGTCATTGTGCACTCCACAAATGAGATTCTATTCCCAGGTAGGAAATGAAGCCAGACAATCAATTCTGTTTCATAAAAAGTACATCATGTCGGAAAGGTTAAAAGATTAGATAAGAAGACAAGTATCTGTAGCAGGATGACCCAGGTAGCATGAAGGGTGACTCACTCAGAGGTGCTGCAGGAACTTCCGCATTCCTGTAGCTTGCTGTGCTTTGCAAAGCCAGGGGTAGATTCCCAAGGGACTGAGTGATGGCCAGTGTCCAATGAGATGGGTTCTTTCCTGACCTGGGATTGGGCTGCCTCAGAAGGTGGTATGTTCTATATCATGAGCCATTAAAATCCAGGAACATTGCCCTGTGGATGCAAACACTGAGAGAGGAAGAAATGGATGGTCCTAAAAGGAACCCTCCTGGTTCTATTAGGAATTCTGAGTTTGGGATGAAGCTTATTGTTCAGACTAGGGCTTAGTGTAGTTATTCAACTATCTCAAGTCTATATCTCTAACTCTAACTTCTCAAGTTCTTTTGCAATAGATCAGGCATCCCCATCATTAGAATAGCACTGCAGATATTTTGTGTTTGGAGAGGAGTTTAATGGTGGAACCTGAGGTTTATAGCTTATTAATTATCATCACAATTTTGTGGCCCTGTCATTTGAAATTTGAATAGCTCAGTGGTATTAAGCAACCTATGACTGGGAGAAACAATGGGGAATATTCCTATGACCCAGTCAACTTTTCACTTTTTTTCACACAAAAAAGAGTCAGAAGACAGCCAAGCAGTAAATATAATCGTAAAGATAAACGAAAAAGATGGGAATATAATTTTTTCAGATCTGTAAAAAATATATATATCCTCTACTATGTCTCAATAGATGCAGTCTGTAGAAAGTTCCAAGGTGAATATATTTTTTAAATGTAGGCTTGTGGTTCTTCTTATCCAAGTAATTCAAACCATCAATGGAAGACATCAGGAAGAATTAATAAAATTAGGGGAAATGATGAGCTAAGTATCAATGTTGTGATTTTTTTTCTTATACAACTTGAATTTGTGCTTTGAGAGTTTGGGGGTATAAGAAAATAGTGCCATTCCAGGAGCTTCCTAAATGTATACTTTGGAGCAGGTTTCGTTGTCCTCTAGTGAGAGAATACATTTCCATTCCTGTGCACTATTGTAGAATCATTATTTATTTAACAAAAACATGGTCTTTTCAGCTAGAAATTTTAGTTCCATAATTAAGATGGACTAAAAGTGTTCTGTAGTGTGTCTAGAAAAATACTTTGTCTCTGTTAATGTAATATTTCCTAGAAATTTCCCACAATGGGTCAAATAGTAGAGGAAGACTTTCCTGTTTATATGTAGCATGGGCTTTTAAATTTACATGTATGTATGTGTTTTAAGTGAATTTTGAAAATCAGCAAACATAAAGTCAGTCATAAAATAATTTTCTTTGTTCCCAAATATATAATTGAGCAATATTCATGGTGAGAAGGAACTGATAAAAAAGCAAATATTTGAGAAATATTTATCTTAATAGTAGGATAATTGTTGAATTTGTCAACAATTCTTGAGCGCTTCTCAATGCCAGTCTAGAAGGGAAAGATACAGTTTTAACTTCAGGTGCTCACACCTAGGGAGAGAGGGAGACATGTTACCAAGTCAGTGTGATACGCGACATGATACAGGTGACCTCAGGCTCTCCAGGAGGAATGAGAACAGGCACCTGGTGTGGGTTGCAGGCAGAGGAGGTGAACTGGGCTGGACAACAGCAGAGTAGTCAGCTGAGAGGACCAGAGAGAAGCCCCTGGGGTGGGCATGGGGTGGGCATGGGGTGGGGAGGACAGGCAGAGAGAACGGGATGTGCAAAATACGTTTGAGCAGCTACAGTTTCTTCCTCAGGTTGTCCACTTTCAAAGAAAAAGGACTATCATAAATTTGACTCTTGTCAGTTTAAATATTGGAAACTCAACAATTGGAAATTCTTTTCAGAATTGATTTTCTTTTCACACACTTTGCAAAGTCAGGAGTAGAAAAATGAATTTGCTGCAACTCAGTAAAATCTTCAAAGCCTTTGACCCAGTGTAGTTCACATATACGGGAAACATTTTCTTCAACAGTCAGCATTTTCCTGGGGAGTTTTTTGGTTACATTTTCATAAAATTTCATGTATTTGTATCAGCAAACCCTGCTTTTTGAGCTGCACTGTGACTTCCTACTTCTTCCGCTTTTTCTGTGTTAAATTAAGAAAAATGGAGTAAAAGCTTCAAGGTTAGAATGTACGATTTTTTACTTTTTTACAAATAAGGTCTTCCTTGTAGATGTAATAAAGAAGGATTTGGGCAAGTAGAGGAAGGATAATTTCAGTGTTCCTCTCAGACTTAATCTTATGTTGACAAGTCTCTTACTTTACCTCTAAATGCTCAATTGGTAAAGTTATGAAGCTTTAATGGGAATTCGTAATGGATTTCTGTTGCCACATTTCTGTTTTAGTTCAAATAACTAGAAGAAAATAAGGGACATAAATTACTTGTTTTACGTTAAAATTGCCCTTCATATTCAGTCCACAGGAGCAAAAATGTTGTACATGTTTAGTATATCCAGATTATTAATGGAAACAGCCACTTCTCTTTCCTGTTGACATTTTATTTTTTGTACATGTTCTTCTCTGAATTGCTCTCTTAAAAGTCTCTTCTTGCATGAGTTCCTCAATATACTATAAACTTAGTGACCATAGACCCTCAGAAAAAAATGAACTTTATTCAAATTCAAGCTAATAAGAAAAAATATGGTTTTTTTGAAGTCCCAGTCTCAAGTAGGAGAAAATATAAGTACCACTGTAAAGAAAAAGAGTTTCAGACCTGGACTTGTTGATGTGGATCCAATATCTGGTTCTATCACTTTCTACCTCAGACAAATTCATCAACTAATAACATTCATTTTCCTTTTCTATAAAATGTGATTGTGCCCTGGCCGGTGTGGCTCAGTTGATTGGGCATCACCCGATGCACCAAATGGTTGCTGGTTCGATTCCCTGTCAAAGTGCATGCCCTGGTTGGAGGCTCGATCCCCTGTGGGTAGTGTGCAGGAGGTAGCAGGTCAATGTTGTGCTCTCACATTGATATTTCTCTCTCTCACTTCCTCTCTCTAAAGGATAGACTATTCTTTTTTTAAAACTATGATTGACAATATCTGCCCTTTACCCATCTACTTACCTACCTGACTAATTAGACAGAGATTTCTTTAGCATTTAAGTATGTAAACAAGCCTTGAAACTATTTTACAAATACCAGTTGCTATGGCAAAGACAATCAATGTATAAAATATAATTCTTAAAGTGAGAGGCAGTGCATATATGAAATTATATTTTATATAAAGTTACTTAGTACAGATTAGTGCATAGTTAGCATTTACCAAATAGGATTACGCTTACCTTCTCTCTCTCAGCATTTCTTTCAAGTCTGTTCATTTCCCATTTGTTCCCATTTACTGCTAGACTTCTCTGCTGTTCTGCATGGGTCAGTATTCATTGACCCTCTGATTATCCTTCCTGCTCGCACAGGCCCAGAGAGACAGTCAGTCTTCAGCTGACGTCACTAACCCCTTAGTTTGGACATTTAATCATATGTATATTCTGGCTTTAAATTTCTGTGTAGTTAGAGCATAGATAGATGGATATTGGGTTTAACTCATAAATTTATAGCAGTGGAATTTATTGTGATGCCAGTTTTGACAGATTTATGAATAACAACATATATCATATTTGTCTTATAAACAACTTTAATTTGGTATTATTTCTGTTTTCTCACAAAATAATATTAAGCAATTATCTTCAATTTTTACAATAATAATAGTACTAAAATTTATTAAGTACACACCATATGCCAACCCTTTAAAGAAATGAAATCATTTCATCTGCACAATACTTGAGGTACGTATTATTTTTCCCTCATTTTACAGATGGGAAAACTAAACCATAGAAAGGATGTCAGGAGGCAGGATATCATAACAGTTAAACATGTGAACCCTTTTTTCAGAAGGGCTGGGCTAATTCTCACCCCCCTGTTATTATCTGTACATCTGTAGTCAAATACTTACCCTTTTTGTCCTGTAGGTTTCTCATCTGTAAAATGGGGAAATAATAACGCATACCTCATAATGTTATGAGAATTAAACACTGTCTTTTCTCTGAATGGCATTTTAGTTTCTCTTAACCGAATGTTCAAAAATCTGCCTACATATTTGCTGTTCATTTTCTTTGTTTCCATCATCAGTAGTATTTTCCTTTTTTAACTTTATTTTTATTGTTGACACTATTACAGATGTCCGCATTTTGCCCCCTTTTGCCCACCTCCACCCAGCCCTCGCCCCCTTCCTCCTGTCCATCACCACACTGTTATCTGTGTCTATGTGTCATGCATACATGTTCTTTGGCTAATCTCTTCACCTTCTTTCATCCAGTCTCCCCCACCTCTCTTCCCTCTGACAGCTGTCAGTCTGTTCCATGTATCCATGCCTCTGGTTCTATTTTTTTCGTCACTTTATATCAGTAGTATTTTCAATGAGACAATTCTCTCAGAAAATGCCAAGTACTATTTGATGATTTACTACTTTACATTTTGGTGTTTAGTAAACACCATGGAATCAAAAATTTAAATTTTGGAGCCTTGAAAGACTTTAGTCTCCCAATGAGAAAGTAATTCCAAATGAAACCCAGTTCCCAGATTTATTTCATTTTGACTAAAACTGTAGCAAGTGCCCTTCACCTCACTGAAAGTGTTAAGCCCCGAGTGGCAAGCTTACATGGTACACATTCCTTTTTATTATATTGTTACTTGGTTTGAATGTTCATTTCCTTTTCTACATTGTTAAATGCACTTAACAGCTAAAGATATAAAGTTATTTTATTGCTAGAGCTATTAAAATTGTCCTAGCTGGAAGTCAGAAACAACTTTATTAAAATCCTAAGAATAAGAACAATAAAAAGTTGTCTGTGATTTTAGTCCTTTTAGGAGAGCTTCGGTCATTGAGAAAAATGAGCATGAATTGATATTGATTGTTTTTCTGAAAAATGATTTTTTTATCCTGCAAGTCTACCATAGTTCAGCCTGCTCTCCCCTCTCTTGCTAGGTACCAGCATCTTCACAGTGTACGAGGCCGCCTCCCAGGAGGGCTGGGTGTTCCTCATGTATAGAGCAATTGACAGCTTTCCCCGCTGGCGCTCCTACTTCTATTTTATCACTCTCATATTCTTCCTTGCGTGGCTTGTTAAGGTACTGTAAAAATACGTCCCAATAAAATCTGAGTTTTCTGACAGTTTCTGCAGATCTTTTGTTTGTTTTCAATTGCCCTCTCTCATTCGCAGTCTTTGGTAAATGTGGTTGGTAATTTTCTTTCAGAATGTGTTTATCGCTGTCATCATTGAAACATTTGCAGAAATCAGGGTGCAGTTTCAACAGATGTGGGGATCAAGAAGCAGTACTACCTCAACAGCCACCACCCAGGTACAGTATCAAGAGACTATGTTACAACCCACTTGAACTCACAGCCGATTCCGTCTTCGCCATCAATGGGACCCATAGGAACTTGAGGGAGCCCTGTTATAATGACCTCCTACAATCAGACTCACTGAGGGACTTACTAAAAAATTGAAGTGCAAGGGTCTAAACCCCAATCAACCAAATCAGGCTTTCAGGGTGATTGGGTCAAGGGCATCTATATTTTTATCAGCTCCATGAGTGGGGTTGGTGCAAAACTAGAATTGTCACACACTTGCTATGCACCTTTGATCTGATTCTGCTATCACAAGTCCTTAAAGGGCTTGCAGATAAAATATGGAAACTGTGTAAGTTCCCATTTTTATAAATATTTATTCATGTAATTGAAAACCAGTACAATGGTGCTTATGTAGAGAGTTTGAATTTTGGGAATGGAAAATATATTTCATTCAGAATGAACCAATCACAGTGTAGTAAATTATGAAGGCCACTCAACACCAAATGCATGCCTGTGGTTTTTGAGGACTCGGTACTTACTCTGAAGGGTTCTGCTCTGCTCTCAAGAAGTTGGAAGTGCCCTAGAATTTGACTAAAGCAGCAGGGCAGTTATTACGTGAGAAGGCAATTCAGATTCAATGACTGCTTTTATTTTTGGTTTGGTTTTGTGTATTTGTTTTATTTGTGTGTGTGTGTGTCTTTAGAAAGAGAAAGAGCAGGTTTATATACCTTCTTATAGGACAAATCTTTATAAAAGAGAGAGAAAATAAAAATTCATGGATTGAGAATGAAATCATTTAAATGCCTTGTAACTTATTTTATAAGTTTGTAAATACTTACACAGGTCTATTGGTACAAAGGTATTTGAGAAAGATCCAAGGTACAAATTTTATTTTGAAAATCTTCAAATTGAACTTCTAATAAATATAGGCTAAAATGCAGTTAAACATGTTAATATTTGGAAAGGTCTTTATGCAGCATCTTTATGGTGCTGTGAAAGTTTGAATTTTCTAGCCAATTCATTATAAATGAAATAGTATTAATATTATTCAATTTTGACAAACAACTGTTCAGACTTCCATGAAAGATTTTTTAAAAATATGATCTAGGTTATTTCACAGGTGGCATGTAGGAAAACCTTCAGAGAGTTGACCACTTCTAGTTCCTGTTTCTTCTCTCATCTCTTTTAGTAAACTATGAGAAATAACAAAGTTCCAGGTTCACTCTGACATGTCTTTTAAGTAGGGTGACAACCTCTCGAAGGCGTGTTTTTTGCTATGTCTATATATAGGGAGATCTTGATGGAACAGAGAACTATGAATTCATCCCAGAATTTGCATCAGTGTTCCTGAGAGATGACTTAACATGTCTTTAAAACCATATTAGCTTATTAAGTAAATCTTATTTATAAAACCACAGCTGGAAAAGTAGTGCTTGGAAGTGCCACCAGATCAGCCAGAAATTATAATAGAAAGTGAAATGTGAAGAGACTGCTAGCAGAGTTGTACAAAGTTGTTTTGATGCAAAATTGTACGTAATCTGAAGGAATAAGTTGGTAATTCAGAGTTCTGTAAGATATGCATCTAGGTATTCAGCAAAGGTAATCACGCAGAGAATTGTGAAAAACCTTCATGAAGAAAACTGCTGTGGCTGAAGGCCCGGTTGCTAAGCAACTGGAGCTCCTAAAGCAGCTCTTGGTAAACCTCCACTCCTGCTGCCTGGAAACAGGCCCAGCCCCGCCCAGCCAGTCTGCAAGGGCCCAGATGCCTCGGGGGGGGGTGTGTGTGTGTGTGTGTGTGTGTGTGTGTGTGTGTGTGTGTGTGTGTGTGTGTGTGTGTGTGAGGGAGAGAGACATCATTTGCCATGATTCTGTTACATTTGTAAATTCTGACAGAACTCTGTGCACAAGAAACCCTCTTTCAGTGGTTTAAAACACTAAATCACACATTTCTAATTCTAATAAAACAGATACACTTTAAGAAAATAAAATAAAGATAGTTGTATTGTAAAAACACAGCTGTTCAGAAATGAAGTCAGTTCTCGCTTTTCTCTAGTATGTGGAACATTTGCTATTTTTCTATATAAGTTATCCTCATACAATGGCTAAGAGGGTCCCAGTTTTGATGAACCTATGATATCTAAGTCTATGAATTTTCCTCTGGGGGTGGGGGGGGGGCTCTGAGTGTGTAGGAAAAAAAATTATACACATCAACAGGATAGGGAAGGGGCTTTCTGACATCTTAGGCAGTTCAGTAGGAATTGGCTCTGAGGACTGTTCTGAGGCAAAAGAGAATCCCTGGGGAGAACTGTGTGTATTTTTTAAGTAGGAGGAGGCAACCTGCCTCTGAGTCACAGCATAGAAACAATTACAGAAAAACTAATGCCAGAGGTCTCATAGAGGCCATAGTACAAAGTGTAAGAGGAAAACAAAGGACAATTATGTGGAAATTTTCAGATTAGTAATCATTAACTTGCCTGATGGGGATGGTGACATTTATACCTGCATAATTGTTAGACATGGGTCACTGTGGCCACATGTTCAATTGTATGTTGGGTTAAGGTGCAAGAGATTCATACGGCCATGACATAATGCCCCCCTGTGTCCCTCAACAACAGGACTACTCATGCCACAAGTTTCTAAGGGTGTTGCCCCAGAACTGGATGTTGGGATGTGCAGATGTGCTAGTAGAAATTATTCTGGACAGCCCTGGGTGGTGTGGCTCCGTTGGTAGGAGCATCACCCAGTACATCAGAAAGTCAGGTTCTGTTCCCAGTCAGAGCACATACCTAGGTTGCAGGTTTGATCCCCGGTCCCAGTTGGGGCACATGCAGGAGGCAACTGATCAATTTTTCTCACATCGATGTTTCGTTCTCTCTTCCCCTCTTTCTAAAAATCAATGAAAATGTCCTCAGGTGAGGATTAAAAAGAAAAGAAAAGTTATTTTGGACACAGTATCCCTCTAGTCCAGAACTTTGCTCTCATTCCTCAGATATCTGCTGCTGCAGTCATGTGGTCTTCTGATTGAGACTGATTCATGGTAAAGATGAGTTTATCTTACTTTGCCTGGAGTAGAACGGAAAGAGCTGCTAAGCTTTAGGGCTACATTTCAATGCAGAATGATAAGAGAGACAATATTGATTGCTCTGGCAATCAATACATACCTCACTTTTATAAGTGAATCATGGTCCAATAGGATCACATTATGGGATTGGTAAATAAATATTCTGATTGTCTAAAGAGAGTAATAATTTCTGGGTCTGTTTTGATCTCTGATTCAGCACTCCTGCTGGCTCATGTTTTCTGAATTAATATTCTTAATTAAGATGGAAGACCACTAAGGATAGAGTTGATGTAGGGTAAAAGAACACTTAGGAGTTCTTTTTCCCTTGTAGTTCTGTGAACATTCTTAGAATATGAATGCCTACAATACCTAAACAACTTCTGCATGAATATGCAGTGCTGGGTTAGGCAGAAATGTGTATATGAAAAGACTTATGTTCAAAAATAGAAATAATTTATTCTCCAAAAAAGACTTGTGTACAACATAATGCTCAAAGACAATGCTTTAGTAAAAATCTGTTTACTATATTACAAGACCATTGTTTTCCAGATGAATATACATCTTTAAATAAGTGAGAAAGCAATTTAATGAAAGCAGTTTCTGGGAAGGACTGTTCTAGCATGGGACAATGGCGATTCTAATTAGAAACTGTGGTAATGGAATAACGCACCCGTCATATGTGAGAATTAAATTTTGTGAGGCTGAGTCATTGAATATGCTATTTAATAATAAAATCATGGGTCCAATCTAATTATTTTGCATAATAATGATTATTACCTTTTTTTAAATTAAAAAACACGCAATTGATTTTGAAAGAATCCAAAGCATAAGAATTTCAAAATAAATTTTAGATTTTCTCTGTATTAATGTTTGTGTGTGTGTGTGTGTGTGTGTGTGTGTGTGTAAGCTATAAGGGACAGAAAGCCCAAATAAGTGGCTTGTGTAAAATAGAGTTCCTTTCTGTCTCCAGTAAAGTTGGAGGAGGTCATTTGGAGTTGGTGGTGTGGTGTGTGTCAGCACAGATCCTGACTCCTTGCACTTTTTGCTTCACTTTGCACAGCCTCCATTCCCAAAGTTGCCTCTTGGACTAAGTTGGCTGCTATAGCTTTGACTCTCACATCCAAATTCCAAAAAACAGGAAGGAAAAAAATAGAAAGTTTCTGCTTACACCTCATAGTCCAGTATGTAATTACATGGTCAAGATAAGCTTCAAAGAAGAAAAAGAGTTGGCCACCTCCCCCTTTTTTGTTGTTGTTTTATGTGTGTGTATATGTTTTGTTTTGTTGTTGTTGTTTGTGGCCCAGTGGTCTCATAAAATATTTTTTATTTTGGAAGAGATATGGAGGGACAACCGGCCACCCCTGCCTGTGCCACACTCCCCTAAGGACTCAAGTCTTCAAGATTCCAGTTTTCAAATATCTCATCTCTATGTTTCATAGCTACTGCTGCATTAACTGCACATGCTGTTTCATGATTCTGGGGACTCGAGAGAAGTGCAACATGCTTGCATTTCCTTCACTTTATTTCATACAAAGAAGTGAGCCTGAGAGAACACTTTGACAAAAATTAAATGGATTCATTTGACTTGGGTCTACTGAAAAAAAAAATAATTTAACAGAGAAAATTGGTCTGCTATTGATCAAAGCAAATAAATGCCCCAGGGTCCTTTGCACTAGGACAAGAGAGTACAGGATGCCTGTGCCGAGGGTCTTGGCTAAAGAATGACAAGACTGCTTTTGTCCTTTTGTCTTTTGTCTTTTTCTCCTTAAAAGGAGACTCCCGAAATTCTGACAAGAACATCCAAAGGCAGTTTAACAGGTTTGCATTGCAGCTAATGTATGTATTCTTGGAATAAGCCTATTCACGGGGGATGTGCTTAATTCTACCACTAAGAATAACTTTTAAAATTTATTCTAAAGGAATCAGAACACTGTAAATGGACACCTGCACAAAACAATTTGTAACTGGCATCTTTGGTCAGGGAGTCTTTGTGTAAATGTACACCTCCATTTTGTCATTTTAAACATATGTATATAGCCCAGCTGGCATGGCTCAGTGGTTGAGTGTTGGCCCGTGAAACAGGAGGTCACTGTTCAATTCCTGATAAGGGCACATACCTGGGTTGCGAGCTCCATCCCCAGTAGGGAAGGTGCAGGAGGCAGCCATTCAATGACTCTCTGTCATCATTAATGTTTCTATCTTCCTCTCCCTCTCCCTTCCTCTCTGAAATCAATAAAGATATATTTTTTTAAAAAATACATGTATAATCTGTGAATTTGGGCTCTTGTCTCTCACCCCCTCACTTACTTTATAGAGGGAAAGTTTTCTTTCTGCAAATAATCCATTACCTCTACTACCAGGAGTTTGAAATTATGATTTAAGTCATAGGTAACAGGGTCTTTGTATCATCTCATATTCCCATGAACAATTCCCTTTTTGAGCACAGAGTCAGACTAGCATGAGGATATAGTATGGCAAAGATGTTTACTTACAGGTATGAAATAGAGCCTCTGTGTGAAACAGTGAGTGCTTGTAGTTTCTTTTCTTAGAAAAATAAAAATCCTTAATTTCACATCCCACTACCACCCCTAAACACACACAGACCAGTAAGGAATTGGAAAGAAAATATACTAGTGGGCAATGTCTCCTGGCGGGGTGCAATGTTGACAGGTGACTAATTTTTGAGATAGTAGAATATGCAGGTAGATAATAACCTGTGCATCCAACAACCGAAATATCCAGTTTGATGGGTATCAGATTTCAGTATCCTGTAGCATATTCAGAATCCTGTCCTGAATTTCATCACTTATTTTAAGCCAAAAGAAACCACTCTTTCCCTTTATTAACATATACATAAAATTTCTGCTGAGCAGATTAATTTGACCTAGTTAAAATAATTTCACAGAGTCTGTTGACATGTCAGTTTCCTGTCATTAAAACATCACCACCCTCCCTCTCTATGCCATATGTACAGTTCTTATATTATTGGTCCTGAGAACATTTTTCTATTGGCTCAGTGAGAAATGTTCACTAAGTAAAGATAAAAATTCACCATTTCCAGTAATAACTCATCAGACACAATAATTTGGAATTCTAATTTTCTGTTTTCTTCCTGGTTTAATACGTAATAACGATTACTAAATATAATAGGTATAAAATGCCTCCTTTAAAGTCTTGTGGAGAAGAATATTTGGGCAATTATATGCAAAACATATGTTAGACAGAAAGGACCTGATACAGCACAAGTGCTCAATAAATGCAAGCTATTACCATTATTCTTGTTACTATTATTCAAGTTTTCAGTGTCAAAATGAAGGTAATTGAAATGACTCAAGTTTTAAATATAAATCCATAAGAAAACAAATCTCTGCCAACATAAAAAATATAAAAAATTGGAGACATAAAATTACAATTCTCAGTGTTCCTTATTAAGCATCTCTGACTCACCTCTCTCCTTGTCTTGAAGATGTTTCATGAAGATGCTTCTGGTGGATGGCAGCTGGTAGCTGTGGATGTCAACAAGCCCCAGGGACGTGCCCCAGCCTGCCTCCAGGTACAGTACAATGCCGTTTTTAAAACTCGCTAAGCAAGGATCTTTGTCTTTTATTTTACACAAGAAAATCCACAGCTCTCTAAACTCTAGAACTGCCCAAATTTATGGTCCTGGAGTTAGGCACGGTGTTTTACTCCATTCTGTGTTCCCACGACCTACCATTTTTTAAGCACATGGTAGGGATTTGGTAGCTGTTGAGTAAATGCACACAGACAATAGCATGAGTGAAAAATGTTGTTGTCATTAAATCTTATAAAAATATTCTTCTACAAAGGCCTGGGTTATTTGGGGGTGGCAGGCATGATCACAGTTCACATAATTTAGTCCCTGGGAAGAAATATCTTTAATAGGCAGTGTGTTGTTTCGCATCTGCAAGCTCTCTGAACAACATGGTATAATAAATGTGTTTCCATAACAAAGTACGCCTGTAGCAAATATGAGAGGATGGGATTGTAGGTGGGCTGGGGTCTCAGGTTCCTGGGAAGTCACCAGGGGATGGGCAATCAGATCTCTGGCTTGTGGACTTTCTGACCATAATCATCTGCTTTGAGCTCCTCATAAAGCCCAATAAACTTCTTTTCTTTGGTCATCCACACTGGCATCTTCTCTTGCCTTGTTCCCCTTTTCGTCCCCCAAATATTAGTAATGCTTATTCAAAACCATGTCACATTCCCAAGAGTGGCACTCCTACCACTCCACAGCATTTCCCCATTTCCATTAGCCTCCTCTTTAAGGGTGAAAAGTCAAGCAGCACCATTGTGGGGACAGAGAACTGATTCCTCCCCCTGGAGAATTTTACCTTCGCTCCCTTTTGATTTTAGTTACAAATCTTCTTCTCAGCAGGTCTTCTCTGTATAGTTCTTCATATCCCTCCCCATAATCTGGGGAAGGGTTTTTCACCTGCTTTAGGATGAGAACACCTTCTTAATTTTTTTTAGATCTCTCTCCGGTACCTAAGAAGCAAAATATTGTACCCTGAACCATTACTGTGGGCTATAGTTGTATGGCCATTTATTCATATAGTTATTTTGTTTCTATCAGTTAAAAGGATGGAGGGGGAAAACAGGAGGTGTTTTCAATGAACACTGATACTATTTCACATTATTTTGTGGCTCTCTTTCTGCTGTATATTTGATGGTGACAATGCTGCTAATATTTCAACTACTACAACTACCTCTACTACTACAATTCTAATAGTAATAACAATAACAATTGTAGTTGTAGCATCATGCTTAAAAAGCATTTTTACTTATGTTATTCAGTAATCCATCAACCAATATTTATTGACATTAAGATTTTCCTGAACAAGACAGGCAGAGCCCTACACTCATGGAGCTTACAAGGAACTTCAGGGTGAGAGGAGAAAAAATCAGCACTGAACTAGCAGTACAAGAATAATGGGAATTTGAAAGAAGTAATGCAAGATGCTGTGGGAATATACATTTTGGAGTTTGCTCTCCTCATCTGAGAGGTCAGAGAAGGTATTTAAACCAAGACCAAGAGAAGGAGTAAGGAAGCAACTAAGGATGAGACTCAGCACAGCTTTGTGATGTAGAAAGACTGGCGTGCTCTGCCTGCATTCATAAATGAGGAAGCTGAGACCCAGAGGACCTGGGTGAGCTTCCTCAGGAAGTTACAGTTACACCTCAACCATGTGAAGAGGCCAGGACTTGTACCTGCATCCTCTGGTTCCTAGTCCCATGATTTCTCCAGCTGAAAAAAAATATGCCAGGGAAGCAAGTTTACAATAGAAATAAACCATCAGGCCTGATATGAATGCCAAATCAGAGCTCTACTGGACCCTGAATACACTGCTAAAAAATCTATTAAATGCTTCTTAATAGATGCTTTAAGGTTGCAATCTGGAATTAGGAAGGAAGTTAGCCTCTTCAACTCAAAGATTTGAAATGGCAAGAGGTAAATGGCACCCTGGCTGGCTTGGTGCCGTGGTTAGAGCGTTGGCCCACAGACTGAGGGGCCTGGGTTCAATTTGGACCAAGGGCAGGTACTTCTGTTGCAGGCTGGATCCCTGCCCTGGTTAGGGCATGTGTGGGAAGCAACCAATCAATGTGTCTCTTTCACATTGATTTCTGTCTCTCTGTTTCTCCCCCTGCTCTCTCCCCCTTCCACTCTCTCTGAAAAGCAATAGAAAAAATATCCCCTGGTGAGAATTAAAAAATAATTAAGAGAAAAATGGCAAGGAGGGTGTAATGGAGGGGTCAGCACTGAGTAGAAATATAGGAAAATAAAAGTTGGAGAGTCAGGTTGATAATAGGCTAGAAGTATGTAAATGGGGCATCCAAGGGACCTGTGTGTTAGACATGCGTTGTGACTATGGCGGCACATTTGGTGAGTTTTATGAGTGGTGGTGCATGTGCTTTGAAACAAGGGGAGCAGGAAGTCAGACAATTCTGTATGGAGGGAGTTCCACCTTCACGTTGGGTCCTAAGTAGTGCTTTCCAAAAGGATCCGATTTGAAAGAGTGCGGCTGAGAAGTGGGCTGGCCATGAGATCGTCTCTTTGTAGTAGGCATGAGCTGCAGAGAGAGAGAGTACATTTCCATGTCTGTGTGAAAAATTAATGTATCATTAATGAACTACAAGAGAAAGAAAGAAAATAATTAAGTGAGGGGAAAGTATTAAAAATAAAGTGATCACGGAGTACTCACTGGCTTTTACTAATGATTAATGCCATCTAAAACAAGAGAACGGGAAAATTTTACCTGAACCACCCACTCATTGTCTAGGATTATAATGATAGCTCACCCTGAAAGACAAACAGTAGCATATTATCACGTTTTATTTTTCAAATGAGCAAAATGTGCATATGTTCTCTTAAAACATGGTAAACTGTAGAACTAAAATAAAAAGTGTTGTGTGTGTTTTTAATTCCTGCCAACTTACCCTCCCTCCTTCCTCTTCTGGAGGTAACCTGGAGGTTAAGGTTCAGAGCTGTCCTTCTAAGACCCTATCCCCTTCATTCACACATTAGATCTCTGATAAAACAGCATTTCTGCCCCCCAGAGGCACTGTCATTCTCAGCGTTTCCTCTTTCTAGAATACTCTTTGTCCCCACTCATCCTCTCAAATTCAACTCAAACATCATCCTCAAGAATAGATCAGGGACCCTGGTTAGATGTTTTTATAGTATTGTAAAATTTTTTTGTGTGTTTATTATAATTTTAATAAAATACATTAAAATGGTATAATTTGTTATTGAATAGTTATTCCTCCACCCAGAGGTACCTCCATGACCACAGGGAACATAGCAGTCGTGGCCACTACCAGTTCAAACTGACACACGGAAGGTGCTCAATGGATGTTTATTAAATGAGAGCACAGTCAAGTGAAGTAATGACTCAGAAACTTCTTGATTTGTAAAAGGACTTACTTGATTTCTCACTTTGAAGCAGCTCTACTTGTCCTCGTGGTCTTGTCTCTAGGAAATAGAAATCAAGTGGATTATGACAATAACACTGTTTCTATAAAAGCATTTATTTCGAAGTCTAAAATGAGCAGTACATTAGGAGTTTGTTCGTACAAAGTACTTCTCAAAGGTTGTATAGCTTTGGATAACCAAAAGGTTGGATGCTTGTGCCAACATATCTCTTCTAAAACACAGTGGCAAAGGCTTGAAAGAACACAACAGTGACTTCTGTTACGTCTCACCACTTATAGAATTCCTTTTGTCTTCTTCAGTGTGTGAAATAAATAGGTCTATGTTTACAAATATAGTCTTGGTCAGTTGAATGTATAACATGGTTGAAAAGAATCAAACCAATTCCTATCTTAACAAAAAAGTAGAATTTATTAGAATGAAACATTTGAACAGCTATAATTACATTGAGTTAGTAAGTCTGCCATTGTTGAAATAAGTTATAAAAATGAGGCATTGACAATATCTGAGAGATGGCCAACTGGTGGGCCAGAGTCCCAATTAGAGTATTAGGAATTGTGAATTTTGTCCTGAGAGTGGAAACTTTGTTTTAAAATTTGGTCCCAAGTTTAAAAAACTGAATATTTTATGTGAAAACTCATATATCCCACTATTGTAAATAGAAAGATCTGGCAACAGGGTTCTCACTCCCACATGGCAATGATTGGACAGGACTGGGCAGTGCCTGCCTCATTGTCCTGGGCATAGTTTCCACTTTCCTTCAGTGTCTCAACATGCCAAGTTATCTCCATAACACTGGAAATGAGAGTGTTTTATTTATTCATGGATTCATCCAATTACTCTTCTCAAAGTAGAAAAATATTTTTCTTAACTTGTGACTCTATGGTGGGAAAATAAACAATAAATTTGTTAATACATAAATTATATAAATACATGAATGAATGAATGAATGAATGAATGAATGAATGGTTTGCAGAAAGGAGAAACAATTTCTGTTTCTTTGTAGAAGTGAAGATTATCCCTGTGTGTTGAATGAATGATTCTGGGCCTGCTTTTCTCATTTATATGACTGGCTGGGTCCCATAGGTCACTGGTTTGGGTGACCCATGAAATAAATTATAGCAATGTAACTTTAGATCACAAAGATGGTATAATAATAAGTAGTGTATAAATTTTAGTTATTTCAAAATAGTCTTCTCATAAAATTTTGTTTTTAAAATTTTTAAATTGTGACAGCATAAATGGAGACTGGCTTGAATTCCTTTATAAATGGACATTTAAAAATCATCTCTGCCCTTGTTTCAGATGAAATTACTTTGGATTTGCCGTCTTCACTGGTACTGTCTTATATTTTTACTTTCTTTTCTGTTTTCTGTATCCTAGTCTAGCTTATTAACTTGAACATTTATATGTCTTTTCCACCAACTATAAGTAATTAAGTAATTTAATAAAGTAAGATTGATTAATGTAGCTTAATCTTTTCTACTACTGCTACACTAATTATACAATGTGACTAATGCTTCTGCTATTCTGGGTGTTTGATGTGTAACAGTTTTTTCTCTCTGTAAATCTGTATTTATGTATCTATCTAAAAGATATCCATCTGTATATATGTATTTATCTAAAAGATATAGATACATGGATAGATAGATAAATAGGTAGATGTATTTCTCCAATGTAAAAAATATATATGTGCATATATGTGTGTGTGTGTGTGTATATATATATATATCTATATATACACACACACACATAATTATGGATATGTGTATGTACATAAACACACTTATTTTCTTTAATTGCATAAATAAGTCTATTAAGATTGTGAGCAATAAGAGCGATATATTATTGTTTCCCTATATTCCTACATATACACACATGTATTTTACCTTATTTCAAATGTTGCAGTCATTGTGGTGTTTCTGCTCTTTTTAAGTACATATTGATTATGGAGCTTTCAAATGAATTAGGACACCAAGAAATCTTCTTACTCTTCTACAGGATAATAGATTCTATAGAACCATTTGTAAAGGAAAAAATAGGTACCTTTGGTCAGCATTTTGAAAGTCTACAAATTCCATTCTGTGTTCGGAAACATAAATTTTAAGTATAATCATAGCTATAATTATAACCATAATGGGAGTCATATGCAGGCATGCAGGGATTTTGAAGCCCTTAGGGTGGTCTTTTCTGTTTTTAAAATAAATTAAAATACATATGCTCTAAAATTTAATTGCAAAACCAGAAGTTCAGAGCACAAGCCGAAGTGATTGTCTACCTGGTAGGTTATGAATGGTGTGAGCACTCTAATGACATTTGTTGAAATTTTAATTAACTAACTTAATGTTGATGAAGTCCATTTTGCTAGCACATTTTTCATGTTTATATAGTTATTAATGAAATTCATACCATGCTTAATAAGGAACTTCGCCATGGTAAATCTATATAAGTCCTAATAAACTCATTCCTAAGTTAAGGACAAATAAGCGAATGTCTTATAGCCCCTGAAATAACCCCTCCCACCCTTGGTCCTATCTGGAATGTCTTTCTGCTTCTTTCTCTACTTCCCTGCGCATTGCTGATCATCTGGAATCCCACTCCTGCCTGCATTTGGTCCTTACCACAGGAAAAAGGTGGCTGGAAATAACAAGGAGAAGCCTGAGACTAGTGATAAGGCAAGCCCCAGACCTGGTTTCCTTTTCTTTTTGCGCTACAATTGCCTTTGGCATATGTCTCCTAATAGGTCTGCCTTCCCTCTCACACCTCCCTTCCCAGCCACAGACATCCTTACTTCAGCCTAAAGTAATACCCAGTACAGCATCTTTCCTGAGGGAGGGAAGTCACCCTACTGTAGACTCTGAAAGAGTAGGCTCTGGAGCAGACATGTTTCAGCTATGAGTCATTAGTCTGGCCTTGGGCATTGTTTTGTAAAATGGAGATAATAACTCCATCTTCTACTATGAGAACTGAAGATTTATGTCCTAGTCAAGAATTATTCGGTTGCAAGGAACAGACCTTATACTCACAGGGAGCATTTGTTGCCGGTATAATCAGGCCGGCCAGGTGACTGTGCTTTCTTTGACTTCCTCTCACTCTCTGTTTGGGCCACATGAGTTCTCATCTTTGTTTCTGTCTATGCATCTGCCTCTGTTTTTTCTCCTTGAAAGCTGGCTTTATTCTGTCTCTCACGTGTTGCCCAAATATGACAGATTGTAACTGAGTTCGGTGGGCTCCCATTCAAGAGGCTCACTGGAAAACATCTAAAGATTAGTGAAAAGCTGGGATAGTTTCATAGTAGACCACTCAAAAGGAGAGATTGGCCAGAGGTCATGGGAATCGAATGGAAGTAACAGGTCCAGTTAAGCGAAGTATTGGGTTTGCCTACAGTATGAACCAAAAGTAATTTTCCCTCTTAACTTCCTTTGAAAACTTGCCCCCATCTCTGTCTACGGCAGCCACTACTCCACATCATGAGCTCCATGGAGCAGGTGAAGAAGGGATGTAACTCTGATCACATGGGTAGTGGGACTTAACCTCAGAAGTTATTACTCAGGGATAGTTCCTTATTAAACTTTTAACTTTTACAGGACTTGAGAAGACTATTAAGGGATACATAGGCTATTATGGTCTGACCTAAAGCTCAAATCACGTTGTGTAAACTAGTTTCTTTGGAGAAACACCACATAGTTTCCATGTAGTTACAAATGAATCATTTATAAATTGGAGCCATTTCACAATATCATATTCAATCATTCCCTTTCATTAAAAAATATTATGAAATAGTGTAGAAACACAGGTAGGAAAAATACCTATGTATTCACTATTAGAAATAATAACAGCTAACATTAACTGACTACTCACTGGTATCAGGCTCACAACACCAGTACTATTGGTGCTATTATGACCTTTGTTTAGCAAATGAAAGATTGAGGCACAGAGAGCTTAAGTAATTTGATGAAGGTCACATAGCTAGCTACTGATGGGAAATTTCATCATAAGCAGTCTACCTTGTATTTTTAACCACTTAATTTTCATCACTGTATATTATCTTCTTATAAAAAATATAACACAATTTGTTCATTCAGTCATTCTCCTATTGGTAGTTTCAGAGGTTGTTTTTTATTGTTTTGCTATTGCAAACATTCTAGCACCCTCTTGTCCATGCTTTTCTGTGCACATGTGTGAGAATTATTTGAGCATATATAATTAAGACAGCAATTGCTGAATTAAAGGATATGAATGCTTTAGGTTTATGAGATATTGCCTAATGGCTACCCAGGGTATAGTGCCACCTTTTACTCCTAGCAGCAACTTATAAACGTTCTCATTGTTTCACACCTTGTCCACACTTGATGTCAGATTTTACACCCAATGGTGTGAAACAATGTGTTATAATGTTAAATTAGATCTCTCTGATTATAGTTTATGGATATTAATTATGTTTTTGTATAATCATAGGCTACAATCTACGTATTATCTAAATATATGTTTGTTTGTTTTGTTTTTGTATTTTTTATTGATTTCAGAGAGAGGAAAGGAGAGAGTTGAAACATCAATGATGAGAGAGTTATCATTGATCGGCTGCCTCCTGCAGGCCCCCGACTGGGGATCGAGCCAGCAACCCGGGCATGTGCCTTGACCGGGAATCGAACCACGATCTCCTGGATCCTAGGTCGACACTGAGCCACGCCTGCTGGGCTACATATTGTCTATAGATTGATTATTCACGTCTGCTACCCACTGAACTGCTAATTTTTCCAAATGATTTTCACAAATTCTGTGTAATTCTAAAGGTCATATCACTTTGGTCTGACTGAGAAGACGTTAAAATATTAGAAAAAAGCAAAAATTCAAAATATATTAGTGCTTGACATATGGATGAACATTTTACCTCTCTATCATCTTCTAGGCAATAATTCAATTCTTTTATGTCGTATTACCAAAACCATTTAGAAAGTTTCTTCAATGTGTCCTTAAGTGTGAGTCTCAGAAAAGTGAACAATTATAATTGACTCTTTTAGCACCCACCAGTCACTTAGCTGTTTAAACTCTATCTTAGCATAAGCAGCAGCCGGTGAAGAGGTCACCCTAATGCACGATGAATAGAATTCTGTTAAATTGGAAGCTCACTCCCAGCTGCTGCTGCGACAGCCGTTTTTCTCCCGCCTCTCGGATAGGAGTTTTCATCTTTTGACAGTTTGACAGATGTGGCTGCAGAGTTCGAACCGTCTTCCAACACACACCCAGTGATCCGTTATCGTGAAGAAAGTCACTGGCAAGAAAATGAAAGTATGCCTGAGACCTGGCTTCCTCAAGTTCCACTTTTATCTCAGCTTTACCCCACCATGTGCTTCCTTATGTGAAGAACAGAGATAATAGGCTTTTACCATAAGTCGGTCAAATTGTGGCAAGATTATTACTATAGTGGGTTTTTTTGCTCTTTTGTTTTGTTTTACTCTAGCATTTTAATGCTTTTTGAGAAAATGTCCATTGAAGGTGAAGATTGGGAGGAGATGAACTGTGTGAAATGTGTATCTCAAGTAATGAAATGACATTCCAGGCACTTTTTAAACATCTGTCTTCTTAATGAACCTTCCTACGAACTGGCAGATAATTTCAAAAATTGATTGAGTCCATGGGAATTTAGGGTTTATCCACAAGCCAACATCTTCTATACCTAGAGACTAATGCAAGAAGACAGAGTGGTCCAGCTAAGACAGTGTGGCCCAGAAGAACCCGGGTGATTTGCTAAATCTTCCCAGGGCCTCAATTTCCTGGCCCCAAAAGTGAGGATGATAACATCTCTCGGGGGGTTGTGAGAATTATAAATGAATGATGCACCTAAAATACCTAGTGCAGTGTGTGGGATGCAGGGGTCACTCTGGCTGTAGAAATGGTTACCCTTACTATTAGCATATTCTTCTAACTGTTCATTCTCAGAGTATTTTGTTCGCTTCCGAAAAGTCAGGTCTCATGCACACCCAAGTCAAGTGACTTCACAGCCTTTAGTTCTAGCCCTGCTTTCTGAATCTTAGAAGTGTGTTTCTAAGTGTCCATCAGCCATGTTCCAAATGTTCTCATGGGCATATCACCCATCTCACATCAAAAACCAGATGCACCTCTCCCTCACCCAGTCGCACATAGAAACCAGCATTTTCCTTTATCTCCAGAAACCTGTACATCAACCTATAATGCACCCGTCTCTGTCCTTCCCAAATATGATCTGCCTTCAATTCTGTCATTAATTCAGTCTTTTGAATTTCTTTGAATCAACCGCTTCACCCCATCCTAATGTCCATACCCTGAAAATCAGGTCAAACAAAGCTTCCTTGACACAATGATCTCTGAGTCCTGCATTCTATTTGGTCACTGTCTTCTCTAATTCCCGTTTCTTCCATTATAGCTTTCATGTGACAAGCACTTAGCACATATGTGGGGGATTATATGTGAATATACACATATATATGCTTTTCTGTATAGGACCACCTAATCTCACACACAGCAGATACAAATTTTTACTCTTCCTTTACGCAGATGCTGAGCATCCTCCCACAAATACTTGGTGTGCCACATCATTTTCAGTTTCTAACAGCAAAACAAAACTGGCTTGGAGGAAAAGTTTTTGGGGGAAAAAGAAATAAAAAAATTATTCTATAATAATCTAGATTGAGAATTAAGAACAGGAAGAATAAAATAGCTAAAGGCAAAACAGCACAAACAAAAGGTGTAAGAAGATAGCTAAATGGTTAATTGAAAAAGAATTACTGTGGTCTTGAGATCAATTATGGCCAAATCAATTAGAGAGGAGACAATTGTATAAATCCTCAGTTCAAAATATTTCACATATACCTATTTAAAGATATATTCTATATACATTTAATATATAATATATGTTTCAAATAATAATTATATTTAGAGTAGATACCAGAAGACTAGACATAATAAAAAATAAGATACAATTATTACTGCCATTTTAATTTATCTACTGTTGATTAAATTGTTTTGCATCTTTGATTTTTGAACCTCATTGGAAGAAATATTTAGAACATCTTACAATTATTTGCACTTCAGATTATCTCAAACTAAATTCCTATATCATGGTATGTTGTCATCTTTCAGTTTTAATAACTCTTATAACTTCTTCAGTATTTATTATTTATTTATTTATTTATTTATTTATTTATTTATTTATTTTAAATATATCTTTATTGATTTCAGAGAGAGGAAGGGAGAGGGAGAGAGAGAGAGAGAAACATCAATGATGAGAGAGTCATTGATCGAGCCCGCAACCCGGGCATGTGCCCTGACCGGGAATCGAACCCCGATCGCCTGGATCCTAGGTAGACGCTCAACCGCTGAGCCACGCCCAGCCGGGCAACTCTTCAGTATTTACATTCATATTAATCAGGATACATTTACTAACTTATGCCAGGCATTCATAAAGACAGTCTTTGGAAACAAATTTTTACCAAATATTTGTTGCATTGTCACCTTTGGAAAAAAGAAGGATACGTCATTCTTCTTGCAAGTCTTGATTTCTGGGGTTATGTATGAAACCCCCTTTCAAAACTACAACTAG
Source organism: Miniopterus schreibersii (assembly GCF_964146895.1). Lineage (NCBI taxonomy): Eukaryota > Metazoa > Chordata > Mammalia > Chiroptera > Miniopteridae > Miniopterus > Miniopterus schreibersii. The sequence goes on from NC_138102.1 coordinate 34,256,527, forward strand.
AGTTTAAAATTGTCATGTATTTTCTCAGTGTTCAAGACAGTTATTGCACTCAAAGGCTTTGAAGGAGCAGCGTCACTCCTCCCATCCCCTAAGGCTGATGATGGGTTTAGACTTGGTAAAACCTTGGGTCATTTTGTATTTGGTATATTTCTTGTATATTTTTAAAATCCTTTAATCGTTCTTCTGTCTTTCATAAATACTTTAAATATCTCAAAATAAGTCTTCCACTTCACGATTCTACATAGTTCACAATTTTTATTTATTTCTGCATTCATCAAATGTAACAACCTAAGCCCTTCATTGCACTAGATATATTCTTTGTTTAAAAGGAAAGCTATTTAATTTCATTTTTGAATTTTCGTCTTGAATTTAAAACAAGTTTTAGATTCCTCTGTATACCATTTAATACTAAAAATAAAAATAAACATATAAAAGTAAATTCCAGGTGATTCTATATATACATTTTTATTAAGTATTGGGAACGTCAATTAAGGTGTCTTCAAAGATCTTAAAACCATCATGATTTAAGTGTCCCCTGTCTAGCAGCCCTGTTGTACACCTTACTAATGTCTCACTAAAGTACTCATGAAGACAAAAAAAAGAAAGGAAAAAAGAAAAACAACAATACCAATAACTAAGACCAAGAAAGCACTTTCTGCCAAAATCTGGCAAGATTATCCAGTGACTATATGATTGGTAGAGCTCTAGTGAGAAAAATATAGAATATTAGTGCCTACACTCTGGCACTTCACTTATACTTGACTGTAAGTCAGAATCAGAGGGTCATGAGGAAGGCATGGCCCAAGTGACTGTCACTGACAGAGGCTTATTGCAGGAATATGTGCAGCAGCCATCTCTGTCGACCATCACTCTGGGTTCTGATATGCCCAAGGCTGAATAGGGCAGCTTCTTGGGATATGCAAATGGAAGATTATATTACTTGAAACAACAAGATTATATTACTTAAGTTTAGGTGTCCTAATTTGTTTTATTCACTTTACATTAATACATCTGAAAAATAGGGTCAAGAGTGAGAGGGTTTTGAGGTGAATATCCAATTTGGAGCATCCCTCTTATCAGAGACCTTGCCAAGCCACCTTGAAGGAAGCTGTCCTTATAGAGCTTGGCCTATGTCCCAACTAGCTATATCCAGAGTACCAATGTAGCTTTCATTTAACCTAAGATAGGAAGTATGTAGAAGAGATCTCCTTGAGCCTACTTTCCTTATAAAGAAGCAGAAAATGCTTTGTGACCAATTTAATACATAGGGGAAATCAAGTTATATCAAACACTGTTGTTGGACCTACTATGTGTCCAACATTGTAGAAACTCAGAATCAAAGTCTATAGCAGCATGAGGCTACAATTAATACTAGTGTACTTTAATTTTCCTCTTATGTTGCTCTTCTTCTAGACATCAGGGAAGATGGGAGAAAATTGTTGTAGGTGAACTAATATTTTGATTTTTATTATTTTCCATCTTCAGCAAAATAAGCAAGATCAACACCTTGTTGTTGAAAAGCAAAGATTTTAGTATTTTCATTCCTGATAGTTTTTTCAGATGTCAAAAATGAAGCCATGTAGGGGCATTGACTTCTTAATCCTTAAATTACGGTTTAGCTAATTGAAAGGTTTTGTACATGTCTTCATTTACTTCTCCTTTCTCCCACTAATCCTTAAATGTGTGGCCACAAAGTGTAAGGAAACAAGGTGGCATTAAATAGTTTTCTGTAAGATATTCCCAATCGTGAATATTTGTTACGGCGTTGTACATTTTGTACTTAATTGAAGCTTTCACAAACAAAATATGCTGAGGTTTTAATCAATTCAAGACAAACAATTTTATTAGACAAGTAATACGAAAAGCTCCATTTTGATTTATTTCTTCAACTGATATATCTAGAGCCCTGTAGTCTTTTTATTTAATATAATTTTTATTTTTTAAATTTTTTTCCATCAGCATTTATGCCCCCTACACCCTCTTGCATCTCTACCCAACCCCCTCAGCCTCCAAATCACCACACTGTCATCCATGTCCATGAGTTCTTAATGACAGTCTTCCAATGCTCCAAAAGGTTTTTTTGCATGCTTTATTAAGTGTTCAGTAGGCATCATATCCATATAGGTGAGTGTCCTATATCATGGGTCATGGTGACTCTAAGTATCAGAATGGGATGGGGGATGAGATATATCTGTATCTATATATCTGTAGCTATATCTATATCCATACTCATATCTATATATCTATATTCACATTCATATTATCTATATTTGCCTTTATAATTATGCAAAGTGTGTATACATTTTGGGGTTCTTACTTATAGTTTAACAAGTCCAAAATGGGTTTCACTGGTATCAGCAGGCTGTTTTACTTCTAGAGCTTCTGGGAAAAAAAACTGTTTCCTTGCCTTTTCCAGATTCTAGAGGCCACCTTCATTCTTAGTCTTCATGAAAGAATCTGTGATAGTGTCTTTATAATACCCCCCAAATGGTTGAAAAACCAACACATAATTTTGTTTTTATGAAGCCAAACTGGTTTAGTTGATTTTTTTAATTTTGGAATTGGAGCTGGGGGGAAGGCAGGCATCTGTTTTTGTGATGATGTATCCTAATATATTACCAGAGTATTCCAGTCAGTACTTGTTATATCCTATTCAGTGATTATAGACTTTTAGGATCATGAAATTGTGAATTTGTTAAAAAAAAAAAAATTGCATAGGCCATTCAGTTTAACCAGCTACTCAAGGAATATCTACTACAACATAGACTCACAAACTTTAATATGCACATTAATCATTGGAGACCTTGTTAAAGATGCAGATCCTGATTCAGGAGGGGCCTGGGATCTCTGCATTTTCAATATGCTTTCAGGAAACTGATGGTCCAGGGATCACACTTTGAGTAGCAAGGCTCCTGAGCATTTTTTTACAGATATTGCTGCCTTGAGGTTGATTCTTTTATAGTCTCTTCTTCATATTTGGTATTCCAACTGTCACACACAGAAATCAGTCATTCTTGGATCAAAGCCTAATTAAACATATGTACAAAGCTTCTCAGATTTAAAAAATAAATATACAGCAAAATGACATGGCAATGGGAAAGAAATTTAAAAATTTAAATGGAAATGTAGGATCTGAAGAGTCATATTAATATATAGATACATACACCTGTGCATATGTACACATATACATATGTATGAATGTGTGTTTATATCTCTATATAAATTCTCTATGTTAAATAATACAGCTTGGGGAATCTCAAGTGATATAATACTATTTTGTGGCACTGACTCAACTTTAACATTTTCCTTTACATTAATTTTTATAAGAAAATAAAAAATTAAAGTGTATACATTTGGACTGTCCTAGAGATACAAGCACAAGACTAAATGCAGTGTTGTCAGCCCTTTCACATTAAGGAAGCCAATAGCCAGTTTCACACTTTGGTTGAATTGAATTGGGTTGAAGTGGTCCATGTCACTAGCTCTAACTCTAAAGCTCGAGTTACTGGTTTTAATATTTAAATTTAGCTACTGCACATACTTATCACCTTAATTCTTGTTTAATATTTGAAAGTTATTACTTTGGAGAAAGCTAAGCAATGGTGATTACAGTGTATCAAAATCCACTGCAAGTGATTATTTTAATGACTCTGTACATACAAGGACACATAGACATTCAGACAAAAAATATCTAATTATAATGACAGCACCAAAGTGAAGCTGTGACAGTTACAAAGCCAATTTTAAAGTTTTTTGACAGCCATGCCTAAAAGCTTTGTTTGGACCTTTCCTTAATAACGGTTTACTTAAGGCATAAATCCACAGCTAAGGAAAATAGAAAGAGAAAGTTGTGCCTTTTCTGTCATGCAGATGAAGTGGAAATCAGTTGAAACTTTAATAGAACATTATGTTGAAAGGAGTATAGAAAAGGAATAACAGTTATGGAATTTGGCTTTCACGTTGCAAGAAAGACTAAGTAACAATGAAAATTCTAATGAGAATAGAAACTTGCCAACTGACTTGCTTATCTGTGTTTTGAAGGTCAGTAGTTCCTGCAAGTAAATTGGCATGCATTTAAATATGTTGATTGGCAGTTCTGGAATTTGATTTTGTATTACCTCTAAAATAAAATCAAAGGCAAATGGATGTAAGAATGCATCAATAGCCATGGTGACATAAAAACCTTATTACATATCGGCTTTTCCAATGACTCTGTTATCTCTCAAAGTATTAGACCTTACAACTTTTATTTATCTCGCTTGATTGTGGACTCCATCAAATATCCAATATAATTAATTCTTTGACCTTGGGCTCGTAATTTCTCATTCCTGAATAGAAAAATGCCTGATTCACAGAATGGAACTTATTTTTACTGCATATTTTTACAGAACATAAAATATGCAAGCGCTGTTCTAAGCGCTTTACAAATTTACTTATTTAAAATCGATAACATCCTTTGGAGTAGCCACTGTTATCTTCACACTACTGATGAGGAAAACTGAGGCACAGAGAGAGTTAAGTGACTTGCCCAGGGCCCCAGAGCTTGTAAGTGGTAGAGTTTTGTGCAGTCTGTCCTAAGCCCATGCTGTTAATGACCACTGCCTGGTAGTGAGGGCCGCGTGACGTCATGAATGCAAATGCAGACAGCGCTCAGAGGCCGTCCTTTCTTCTCCCATTCTCAGGTTCTGCTTCAGTTAGCTTCTTTTAGCTGCAAAGACTGAAGAATTCTCAGGTCAGAGCAAAGGATAAGGCAGGATATGTGCCCCTAAGTACCTAGAAGAAAGGAGGGATCAGGAAGGAGTAGCATGGTGTCGCGGGTCCCCGGCAGTGGGCACAGAGGGATGTGATGCAGTGGTTTGTCCTGTGCTTAGCTCCTTTCCACAGGTCAGCTTCTCCACTGCTGCCCAGGGCCTTCAGCCACTACTACTCTCTCCTTTTGTATACTTGACCCCACAGTGGGCAGTTTGTCCCAGAATGGACTTTTTTTTTAAACATATTTCTATATTTTAATTAATTTTAAGTTTTCTCCACATTGTATCTCTTTTATATACTCATGAATTATACTAAATATGCCATTAAAATAATATTCATATTTAAGATACTTTTAGATCACAAAGCATAATTTAACCAGAAAAGTATGTGCCTTATCTATCTACCTACTTTTTAAGTGTTGTTTTTTTTTCCAGTTACAGTTTACAGTCAATATTATTTGTATTAATTTCACATGTACAGCATAATGGTTTGACAATCATGTACTTTACAGAGTGGTTCCCCCCAATATAGTTATTACAATATTATTGACTATATCTCCTATGCTATAATGGACTTTAAACAGAGTTGGGTACAGAACCCACCTCTCCTATGTACTTGCTGTGTGGCCTCAGACAAATGACTTAATCTCTTTGAACTCATTGGAAAAAGTAAACAATATGTCCCACCATGTAAGAACTATAGCGGAGATAAAAGAGTTAAAAATAACTAACATAATTATAGTATGGCTTGGAGCATAGTAAGCATTCAATACTTATTAGCCATTATAATAATAGCCATTATTTTTGAATGCCTAGTTATCTCATTTCAATGTAGGCAGTAGACTTAGACCAGACTTAAGTGCAAATTATGATTCCACCTTCAATGCTTGTGTGATAGAAAGTTATTTAACTTCTGAGACTCTTGTTTTCTTCTCTAAAATTAGAGTAACTTCCTGGTGCTGTTATGACATTAAATGCATTAACTTTATGTAAAGCACCTACAACAGCTCTAGGAACATAGTAAGTAAAAATATAGACATTGGTTATGATTAGTTTTAGTATAATTTCCCAAATATTATTTATACAAAATATACAAAGTTTCAGTTATTTGAGATAATTAAGTTTAACAGCATAGTACCTTTGGCTAACAATACTTTATTGTATACTTAGAATTGCTATGATAGATCTTATGTTGTATTCTTAATAATAATAATAATAGTAATACTAAAGGAGGTAGGAGGGAACTTTGGGAAGTAACAAATATGTTTATGGCTTTGATGGTGGTTTCTTGGGTGTATACTTATCCCCAAACTCATTGAGTTGTATGTGTTCAATATGTACCTCTTTTTTAAAAAATATGTTTTTATTTATTTCAGAAAGAGGAAGGGAGAGGGAGAGACAGAAACATCAATGATGAGAGAGTCATTGATTGGCTGCCCCAGCATGAGTCCCACCAGGGATCAAAGCCCACAACCTAGACTTGACTGGTGCCTTGACTGGGACTCAAACCATGGCCTCCTGGTTGCTCAGCCACTGAACCATGCCCGCTGGGCTGTTCCACTTTTTTATTTTATCAATCATACCTAAATAAAATGGTTTAAAATAATTAAAAATAATAATTTAAATAAATAAATAATTTACAGAAGTAATGAAGTAAAATAGATCTTCGATTTCTCCCACTTACCCAGTTTTATGATTATATCTAAAATGTTTTCATTTCAGTAGCTTTTTCTCTTAACATAATAAAGCAATAGTTGCTTTGTGGTATCAGCTTCTTAAAAATAATTTCTCCATATAGTCAGTAGTAAGGATAAAAACCACCTAACTCACCAATGAAAATTAAGATGCTGGCTATACACAATTTAAATGAAATATTTTTTTCATTTTTAACTAAAAGTCTCCAAAACTACCTCCTTAGTCATTTTTGAGCTGCCTGAAGACAAAGATTCCTTTGCTAACACTATTCAGCAGAAATTGACATCCATCAGGTTATCCTGGGAGCACTGCTCTGCACAGCAGCGTGTCACAAAGATGTTGCATGTCCACATCTACACACACAATTATGTCCAATCATAAGGTTTATTTCTTTGTTAATAGTTCATCCATTTTGCCTCCTCAGCAAATGATGCGGTCATCAGTTTTCCACATGTTCATCCTGAGCATGGTGACTGTGGATGTGATCGTGGCTGCTAGCAACTATCACAAAGGAGAAAGCTTCCGAAGGCAATACGATGAGTTCTATCTTGCGGAGGTAAGCTGCTCCCTGGGGAAAAGGTGTCTTAAATGTGAAAATTATTTTCAATTTGTTAATTACTGGAGTTCAACCAAAGCTACTTCTCAAGTGTTTCCCTTGGTCACTATGCTGCCTGATTTATTTCCTGTCACCATGGGCCTAAGTATCTTGACCACAATGTGTTGCATTGCCAAGGTAACCCTTTGCCCTGGGTGTTTCTCTTGCCATCTTGCTGTTTTCCTATCTACCTCTCATATTCTCTCCCTTTTTCATGTTGAGTTAGTCTGTTTCCTACTAAGTGTAAACAAGCAGAGGTTCAGAGGGTTATAAACAAGCAAGACAGCTCAACAGTACCAAGGACGGGGCTGGAGGGAAATTGAAATAGTACAATAATTTCTGTACTAGAGACTGAGCTGTTGCAACCTGCACTAAAGATGTCAAGCCAGAGCAGACAGGTTTAGTGATTTAATAAGCATCTCTAGCTCCCTACATACTAGCTAGAGTTTTAGAAGAGTACTTCTTACTGATTCAGTAACTTCGTTAATATTTGATTCTCACATATTTTTAATGATTTTCAGAGACCGCTGTGTTTTGTCATTGTGAAAAAATTATTTCTAAAATATATCTCAGAGTTGTGATTACATATTTATGGAAAAATTGATTGACATATAACTCTTTAGAAATCCATTCATCATATAAGTGAGGTGTACACATACTAAACCAATATATGAAAAAATAAACTTAAAAAGCAGAAAAATTGCAGTTTATTTTTATTACAAAAACATTTTTCACATGAAAAATCAATTTGCCATAAAGTTGAGTTCTCCTAGATATCGAGAATTCTCCCAGTGCATTTAAATATTGATTTGGTGTCTGAGTTTTCCAAGGCATATTTGGTCTTTATTCAAATTATATTATCATTTCTCTTTGTATCAGAAACTTGTGCTTAAGCAAAAAATGGTTTGTTTCAAATGAGTTGTGGATGAACCATTTTAATCAAACTTAATTTTTTATAAAATAACTCTCTTTTTAAAGAGTTTATAAAGGTGGTTTGAGTTTAAGCCAGGGGTCAATAAACTTTTTCTTGAAGAGCCAGATAGTAAACATTTTAGTTTTTTCAGGCTACTTACTCTCTGTTTCACTACTCCACTCTACCACTGCTGCGCAAACATGAGTATGGTCTCCAGATGAAGAATAGTTGTGCTCCAGTAAAACCTTATTTACAAAAATAAGCAGTGAGCTCGATCTTGGTTTAAGCTGTTGAAATACAGAGCAGGTCAGCTAACATCCTCATGTATTAAAATCAGATACAGCAACGCTAATGACAATAATAGCTACCAATTCGGGGGAGTTTCTATTATGTTTCCAAGTGCTTTAAAGGAATTTATTATCTTATTTAATGCTTAAAATGGCTATAATAACAACAGTTCATATTTATGAACTATAATGATACAGTGTTTAAGGCAATAACATTATGTAATATTTTGGAAAGTTTATTTTTAAAACAGAACACAAAAAACCATGAGCTTTTAGAGAAATAATTTCTTGAATTCCCACATTGTGTTCCAGAATAAATTATTTAGAAAATCCAAAATAAACCACTCAACCCATTAAGGGTCAACTTGCAGTATAAAAACCATCCTCTAAACATAAATCAAGCTGCTTGGCATCTATTGTGAAGCTGGGGACTTTTGTTACTTCGGATTAATTAACCTAAATTTAGAATTAGTTAAGAAACAGGAAAAACTTTCCTTTGATTTCTAGGCTGTGCATAAATGTAAAAAGGTAAAGATTTATTTTCTTTTGTAAGAGTTTTCATTTTGATCTAAGATAATACATTGTTATTAATACACATAAAATCACATTTTAGAAGGGACATAATTATATTTTAAAATGTGTATTCAGATTTTCTTAATAAATAAGACAACTTGAACAATACTTTTCTATTGTTCTATAAAAATATACAAATACATCTGTAGACTAGACTGTACATTGAACAGAAATTTATCAGCACAGCGTTATACACAGAAGATTAACAATTTTAACAAAATTCCTCTTTTAAGAAACTACCAAATTGAGCAGTTCTAACAATGTGTGTTGTGTCTCTGCTGTATTTCTGGTCAAGAGAGACGTTTACCTTGCGTAGGACTCCAGGATGTCTCTTTGGTTTCCTGTTTGCCTGTGATTGCTAGTGTTTGAATCAAAAAAACTTTCAGAAAGTATGGACTCATTTTGCCATCTTGCAGGAAGTCATCTCTTCTAGAAAAGTAATTTCTGTGTTCCTCTGAAGACATTTGGTTTTATGATATTTGTTAAAATGAAATTAAGTGAAAGTGCCATTTATTTTAGTTCAAATGAAGCCTGATGCCTACAGTTCAGCTCATTAATCAAAAGAAATGACCAAATTAAGAAAGTAACTAATCTTGTCATAGCAGCAGTCTTTCATATTACCATTAAGTTTAACTTTTCATTTTCTGGGAAACTTGAATTAAATAAGTGTCTTCTTCTGACATTAGCTATTTTGTGTGTTTCTAAAGGATTTGGGCAGTATCTTGTTAGGTGAAAAATAATAAGAGAGCAACATTTTGGACTATTCAGTGAGCCATCTCAAAAATTTGCTCTTTACATAGGATACTGAAGGTACACTACAGACTAAGAGTAGGTGACTTAAAGACACCTCTCGAATGATGAGGTAATCATTTATTTTGGTGTTATTTAATCTGGATTTCATTTAAGAGAACCGGGTTACCTGAATTGAGTTTCTTGTGAGTTTTGTCCTATAATCTTCTTTTGTGATAAATATGCATTCATTTTCTCATGAATACCCATGTTTATTTGAAATTATGAAATAAAGTCAACACAAATCTTGAATAATGTATTTCAAATATCTTTCCACATATGGGCTGTATCTCCCATTTTATCTTCTCAGACCTGCATGGCACAGCCAACTCATTTATAATTTGTCACCTATAAATGCACATACATTATTCACTGAATTCAAAGGCAGAACAGTTTCCATTGTTCCGTTCATATTAAGCATGCCATTTTCTACTTGGTTATTTTTCTCCTTGCTTTAAAAATTTGGCAACCATCTTGTTGTTTTACCTTCCAATCTCACAAATATCATTACAAGTTCTTTTGGAAAACAAGCATTTTAAGCTAATCTCTTGCACCTTTCAGTTATGTGCTGTTTTGAGAACAAATATAATACTTTTTCTTAGAACAATAACCTTTAATTTTAAAATCTGCATTTTATTATTGATCATTTTCTTGGTAAGAGGATTGGTTATAGTATATATTAAATAAAACATGTATTATTATTATAAAAAGAAAATTTGGAAAAGAAATAAAGAACTCATAACAATGTGTTCCTGAAAATATTAGTTACACTGCCCTGTGGTAACAACAAATCTGATATATGTGTGGGGTATATATTCTCAACAGGGGGTTAAAGCACCTCTATGGGGTAGAAATTTGTTCTTAAAGAGGCAAAAAGCATCTTATTCTTTCTGTATATAAGAAGAGGTAGATATGTGGAGTGCATAAACAGACTTATCACATATTTGTGGTATTAAAATGCTGTGTGGTGTGGTCATTAGGAACAAAATATCTAAAAGTTCTTCCTTAAGGTGAGGCAATTTTTTCAAAAGGTTGTAAACACTGATTTAGGGAAATAGTAAGAAGAAAGATTATGCTTTTTAATATATTGTTTCATACGTTTTCATGTATTGTTTTCAACTTTTTTCAAGTAATGTGACAAAAATATATATATGAAAATTTGTGATACTCTTACAAATCTTGCCTTCACTCATAAAAAGATGAGTTACACCTTTTAAGCACTCACAGATGTGTGTAATGTATTGTAAGGGTACATGACAGAGAAAAGGTCCCGGGGGCTGCAGAGTGAAGAGGCCGAGGCCATGGCAAGCTCCCAGGCTGGGAGTGACGAGTGCAATCCACCCTCCCACAGTTTGCACTGCTGAGCGCTTGGGATTGACAGGAAGCCCTGAGACCACACATGCTCAGGTGATGCTCATGGGGCATCCTTGCACATAATTAGGTTCTCCAAACAACCTAGGAGCCTTCGCCCATTTATATGCCCAGCAGCATGACCCTGGCAAGTTCTTTCAAGGCTGAGTTCACCAACACAGACTGGAACTGCCCATTTAGAAAGAGTTACTATAACTGCCCCCACACTGCTTCTACTCTAATTCTTTCAAACTTTTACATTCCTCTGAATTGAAACCCTATGCTAAACCCTCTAACCTACACCAAATAGATGATGATCACTTAAGATAATTTAATTTTTCCAAATGTTTCCATTAATTCCTGACATAGTTTTCACCTACAAGAGGTTAACCCCAGAGTTAAAAATAAGACATATTTTTATGTATTATACAGAGGTGGACAAAAGTAAGCTTACAGTTGTAATACAAATAAACAATACAATAGGTAATAAATAATACACGAATAAACTCTTTCACATACTCACAATTGTAAACCTACTTTTGCCCACTCCTGTATTTTTCCATAAAATTTGATCACTTTGAGATTAATACAGTTTTTCAGAAAACTGGAGTGTTAGCTTGTAACAATTAACTAATTATGTTAAGAAGGAGGTATTTGATACCAGGAGAATTAGAATAAGGAATTATAGAAGGAAAATGAGTGGGAATATGTGTATTTATACATTAATCACAATTTGCTAAATCATTTTAGTGCCTTTTAGTGTCTTTGAAAGCATATGGTTTTCCCACCAAGCAAATAATAATGCAAATGGATTCAGCTGCATATTTTATTATGAATTATGATTACTTAAACCGCACATTCAATCTGTCTTTTTGATAGCAAATACAAAGTTAGTAAAGCAATTAATTGTATTTATATTTAATTGGATAATCTATTCAGATATATTTCAGGCATTTATTAGTAAAGTTGGCCTTTGAACAATATAGGTTTGAACTGTGTGTGTCCACTTATACACAGGTGTTTTTTTCAATAAACATCTGTACTGTTTTTGATCCATGATTGAGAGTCTGCAGATATGGAGGGCCAACTGTATGAATTGTTCTGTGCCATTTTATATAAGGGACTTGACCATTTACTTCTTTTGGTATTTGTGGGGGCCTTGGAACCATTCACCCATGGATTCTGAGGGACAACTTAAGTTTTAGGGGAGTTAAAATTTATGTGCAGATTTTCAACTATATGGGGGTCGGCACCTCTGACCCCCATGTTGTTCAAGCATCAACTGTAGTTCCCTACTTAAAACAAAGACCAGTTTGGTATGTATTACATTCCTTCCTTTGGAATGAAAGTCTGAAAATACAGGTGAGAGGAGAGATGGAAGATTGGGTGCCCATCACTTCTCCCTCTACTAATATAACAGCCAAGTCAGACTGTTGGGGCACCTTCAGGATGGACACATCTCAGTTTCAGTTTCTCTAGAGATCCCCCAAGATGTCTAGAGGGCTTCCTCATATTGTTGCAGGACCTGGACTAAAAATCTAGGGCTAGAGGGGAACTGGCTTTTGTTAGGACTTGATTTGGGTCCTCTGGTCCCCTGGGGTTGCTGCTCGGGTACAGAAAGCTTTTAATTCCCTGCAAAGGATTTGCACCTGCCCACTGGTTGCTTGTAGTCCAGGAAGGGACCCTCCCTAGAAGCTGAATTACTCCCAGGTGAATGATTGGGAATGGATTCCACCAGCTGGTGAAGAATCCTGACACAGAGCAGCTTCCTCCTGATGCCCAGCAAAGAGCCATAGGTTGTTAGGTCATTTATCACAAAAATTAGTGTTCTCTGCTAGGCCTTATTTGCTTGAGAGTGTATAAAAGACAAACAAACATATAGTCATGAGGAATCAAAGAAAAATTATTTGTATACAAAGGATCTCAGAAATTGAAGATGAGACTCAGAAATCCAAGATGAACACCTAGTACAAGCTCCCAATCAAGTAGAATTGATGGAAGAGACAGGAGGGTTGTTGTTGTGGTTGTTTAGTGTCCCAAGGAGAGATAATTAAGGCACAAACAAACTTTCTGAAACTTTGCCTAATTTTAAAAAATGAATTTTTAAAAAGGGTATGGTCATTGTTGAGAGCTAATTATTAATATGGGAGATCAGGTGGAAAAAATAACTGAAAGAAAGAATAGAAATCATGAGAGGCTAGCCACCTAGTTGTGCATAATAGGAGCCCCTGAAGGGAAAAGGGAATAAGTAAAAGAGAAAAAATAATAAATAAGAGAAGAGCTTTTTTCCTACACTGAGGAAAAGCACAAATCTGTAGATTAAAAGGACTCACTAAATCTTAGGGAGATTAAATGAAAAAAGATGCATTTCTAGGCATATCCTGGTGACCTTCTTTGGTTTCAAACATAAAGGAAATATTTTTGCAGCCTCTAAATAGGCTTAAATAACCTGCAAAGCCAAGATAGATAAATATATTGTTCACTGAATGCCTCATCTTAAATATTGGAAAGTAGAAAGCAGCGAACCAATATAGAGAGAGAGACCACTGATAGAAAAGAACAGCAACTCAGGAATCAGTATGCAGCCAAAATAGTCATGTCCATGTTAAAAATGTATTTTAGATAGGAGAGGATTAAGAGAGTATACAAGCCTTGATGTTTCTTTGAGGAAACTACTCCAAAGTATGTTAATCGTAAAATAAATTCATCTCAGTCCACAGGTCTAGATAAGAGAAGATGAAAGAAAAGTGGTGGGTATTGGATCCAAATGGGAGAAGATTAAAATGTCAAATAAAGAAATTTGAAAAAAATCAAGAATTCAAGAAACTAGAATTTTATTTGTGTATGACCTCAGAAAAAGCAGGATTTAGGAAGGGGTGTGATATCGATGGAGAACAGGGAGATTGAAGTACCATGAAATTGCAGCTTGGCAGTGTGTGGGGGAGGGGTGAGCAAGCAAATTTGTGTGCAAGAGGAGTTTACAATGATTCCAGTTAGATGCAATAATGAAAAGTATATGTTGATTTGTGATTGTTGAAATAATCTGGAGGGTTAGAAAAGCACAGTAGAACATCCAAATCAACAAGGAGGGAATAGAAATTAATGACAATTTGGCCAAGCAAAAGACAAGGAACGGTTTAAAGATGAAATAAGAATGACATTCATACACTAGATAGCAAACAGACCATGTATAATTTTGGTAGATTGAATATGGGCAGGTTGAATTTTTCTGTCAAAAGACATAGAAACTTTGATTATGCTTACACACAAAATCAAATAGTATATTGTTCATAGGAAACACATACAAGGTGGCCCCAAAAGGCAAAACAACTAAAAAATGGTGCCTAAATATTAAAACATTTAAAATACTTAGCAGAATTAAGGAATATCCTCAAGGCCAAATGATGTGAGCTCAAAATGCCCAGTGGTAACTAGAGCCAGTGGCTGCCCTGAGAGCATTTGCATATTCATGTCACCTAGAATTTGCAATTTCTGGACCAAAGAAGAGACTGTGTATGGTGAAGTGTCAGAACAGAGACCCTCACATAACATGAGGACACAGGATGGTCCGTTCCTCAGTGAAAGAAGGAAATGATAAGGCAAACTTCTGTAACGACCTTAACTCCAGATGGATCTAAAAAGAATAACCCTTACTGAAAATGTGTAAGCACAATCCTGTCCTCACAAGGGATTCGAGGTCCAAGTCACATTCCTTTCAGGATCTGAGAAGCATCAGCCACAAAATTGATTTAAAGGCGTACCAGATTTGTCAGATAGCCCATGCACCCCAACAGAACCAGTCCTTTCTGGAAAAACTGTACTCTAAACACAGGTCATGAAAAATCTAGAGGAAAATGATGATTTCCTGGCAAAGTACCAAACTGATGAACAAGGTATGAAACCTGATCAGAAGAACATTGGAAAGCTTTAATCTACCATTACAAAAGGGAATAGTTTTCCTGCTGGATTTTACCTACTTTCAAAGATGAGTTATTTCTTATTGTATTTAAGCAATTACAGATCACACAATGGAAAACTCTATAAGTTTGATAAAACTAGCATAAGATTAATGGAAACCTGATATGATAGTGTAAGTAAAATTATAGACCAATTTCATATATGACAGTAGCTACAAAAAATTATAAAGAAAATATTATCCAATAAAACCCAGCAGATTAGAATTGCCATTCAGGGTTTATTCCAGGAATATACAAATGGTCAACATCTAGGGCTCTTGTGGTACATTCATTACCTCAACAAATCAAAGGGTAAATTTCTTTAAGTAGAATTGGAAGAGAAGAAAAGCCTTTAAACACAGTAGAAATTAATTATAAAAACCCACTGCAGTCGTTATGTATGAATGCTGAAGAAACTTTCATGGAAAAGGAGGGCCATGGATTCCTCTTATTCCCACTTCATTATTTAGTATATTACTATACAGCTATACTATTATAGCTAATAAAGTAATCCAATTAACTCCAAAATAAATCTTGGGAAAATGTTATCTTCATCTGTAAATTAAATGTACATATTTTTATGAAACCCAGGAGAACTTATTAAAAGTCTTAGAATTAATAGAAGAATCTAGCGAGGTTGTTAAAAAAATCAATGTAGATAAATCAATAGCTTTTCTCTTCAATGGAACTAACTAGGTAGAATGGTAAAAAATAAATAAAAAATAGATCAGACTGATGAATGTCAGAGGGATGGAGGAGGGCGGGTGGATGGAGGGGGAGAGAGTAACCAAAGAATTTATATACGTATATGTACAACCCAAGGACACGGACAATGGTGGGGAGAGGAACTGGGGAGGGGGATGGGACGGGGTGGAACGGGTCATTGGGAACAAAAAGGGACATCTGTAATATTTTAAACAAAAATAAAATTTAAAAATATAAAAAAATAAAAGGTAAAAAAATGCATTTATATTAGTGACTGGAATATTAAATTCAAAGAAATAAATTTTACAAGAAACAATAACATCTTTATAGGGAAATGTTTTATTAAAAATATAGTCCAAATAAATAAATTATAAAAAAACACAGTGTGATCCTGAATATGAAAACTTGATATTAATCCTTCTAAAGACCTATTTTGTATGTAAAAGGTAAAGAAAAAATAATAAAGATAGACATATATGACCAGAGAAAATTTAAAGTGTTTATAGAGTGAATGCCACCAAAGTTAAAAATCAGACTATTGACTAGGGAAATAATATTTGCAGTTCATATAGCAGAGAGAGATTACTAATCATTCTTAATATCAACAACCCCAGGAGCTGATAAAAAAGACAAAACATCACCACAGAAAATTGGTAAGGTTAAGAATAGAAGATTGTTTTAAAGAGAAAAATAAATCTAAATAATCAATACACATATGAACAGATAAGCAAAAGTTTGATTACATCTGGTGATGGTGCAGATTTAGGACAAGAAGCACTTTCCTACCTTGCTGGAGGGCAAATGATTTACTGTAACATTTAAATGTAGTTTATTAATACCACTTAAAATTTAAAGCTCCACAAACCTGCCCTTTGCCCCAGCAATGCCAGACTTGAGACTCTTTTTATAGATATGAAAGTTCGATAAATATGGATATTGCATAAGGATGGCTCATATAGTCTTATTATTGAAGCAGCAAAATGCTTAACATTTTTCCTGATGATTCGTTATCAAGGAAATCCCACTCTTCAGTGAGTCATCAGGGAGAATGTTGAATTAAATAAACATTTAATACTATGAGAAATTATGCTGCTGATAAAAAGAATAATTAGGACCTAAGTCTTATATCCCGGGGGGTATCTTATGACTGTTAATGAATGAGAAAAGCAAGTTGCAGAGTTACAGATAAAATGCAAGCTCATTTATGTGATTACACAGTATATGTTTGAATGAGGTAGGAAATGTTTGAAGAGAAAGTATGCAGAGGTTCATATCAATCACCTGACAAAGGTGGGCAGGGGATTTTAATACTTTGTATTCAGGATTATTTCATTACTGTTTTACATTTTTAAAAGAGACATGACAATTTAAATTAAGCAGGAACTTGAGTCTACAAAAGTGCTAGATTGAGAAGAATGTTAATTTCTTCCTGACATCTAAATTAACCGCCTACAGTGCTTTTAGTATTTTATTCCTAAAAATGTTATTACAACTCCATTTTTTCTCCAAATTTTTCAAATTTGAGTGGAAAAAATCCCTTCTGATACTCTATGTTAGCCTAGAAAAAATAAGTGAGCTTTCTTTATTCCTTCCTTCCAATAAATTCTCCTGTATCTCCTCAAAAGAGTATGTTATGACTAATTCCATCAATCAGCCTTGTGCTCTTTAATTAGGAATTAAGCTGGTATTGCACATTTTAATTCCAGTTGCAAACTTCTTTATAAAATGAGTTTTCTATCCCATAAGACAAGTAAAGAAATAGTACATGCTATATTTACATGTGTATCTTATAATATTGGTGTTTGTAATAACAAATTCATAGAATTAATGTGATAGATTGATACTGAGCTAATTTATATAGTAATATTGATTATTAATTTTATTAATAATATAGACATATATTGTACTAATATGTTAATTTATGTGTGCATATACACACAAATATTGCTTGATATAGAATCCATCTTTGTTTGTTTATGTGGCCCAAAGCAAAAATAATATTTAAACATTTATATTTTAGTTTAATTTTGCTTACTAATATGTAAGTTGTTTTATAATATACCAGGTGCATTATAGAAATTTTATCTTTAGAGTAAACAAATTATACAAAAATGCACCCTTGCTGTGTATATAGTAATTCTATCAATAGCAATGACTTTTAGATATTATCAAATAGGAGGTAATGAAGATATAATGCTAGTCACAAAGAGTTAACATTTTAACTTATGTTTTCTGATTACTTACGATATTTTTGGTCTATTATGTTCTAATTGGTGTGTTTCAAACTATTTTTTTATAAAATGTCATTCTAGATTCTTGTGGGCTCCTTATTTTATATGATAGTGGCTAAAATTCATGCACTGACAAATATTTAAAATATTTTGAAATAATTTATAATTTTAGATTTCAATTCCACTGTCTCTTTGTTCCCCTAGGTGGCTTTTACCGTACTTTTTGATTTAGAAGCGCTTCTGAAGATATGGTGTTTGGGATTTACTGGATATATTAGCTCATCACTCCACAAATTTGAGCTTCTACTTGTGATTGGAACTACTCTTCATGTATATCCAGATCTTTATCATTCTCAATTCACATACTTTCAGGTAATACAAATAATACTGTTCACATTATAATAACTATATATGTTTATATATAACAATTATGTATAATTATTAAATACAAATTTAAGATAGGTCTGATGACATCTTAAAAACTCAAAATAGCATGTACATAAATTGTTAACATTGGTTTTAAAACTCCTGAAAATTCACAGTAATAAATGGAGATATTTTAAATACAGTTCATAAATTAGCACCGTGTGAAGATATACATATTTTACATATATGTTGGTATTATACATCTATATATATATCAAATTTGAAACTACATAAGATGTTGACACACTTTAAAGAGTAGGAAATAAGAATTTAATGCAAAGTAGAGATCTGCCTTTTCAAAAAGCCAACATATATTTGCTTAATAATGGCTTACAATTAAAATTAGAAATAAAACTTACCTTAAAAGATTATAATTAAGTTTAATTATTTATAAATGTCTATTACTTTCTTTATGATGATTAAATAATACCTTTAATTCTTTATAATTGGATCTATTTTCTTAAATGTGATATCTTGAAATATATTATTTTATAATTATCAGTAAACAAAAGTAATTATATTAATTATGTCTGTTGTAATTGTTGAATAATAGCAGTGTACTCATTGTTCTCTTGAATACTTGGTCAAAATGATAAAGTCTATATATATGATATCCTAATTTTTTAAGTCTCAAGCATAGTCATTTTCTGACTAAAAATTGGTAATTTGTATAATTTACTATGGAAAAATCATAATATGCATTTTTTTAATAGATATTTAAAATTTTTGGAGCGCAAAGTAGCAGTAGAATTTTTAAAAAGTAATTCAGAGAAACAAGATTTTAACTCTTTAGAAGAAAGAAAATGCATTCCAACTTCATTGATTTTTTGTTGTTGTTGATAATACCAAAGCTGTCATTTTCAGGGCAGTATTAACTTAAGATGTCAGATCACAACCTGAAACTCAGTATTTCAGTTACCTGGAGAATAGGGCATGAAAATATAATTCACAAAAATGAAAAACAAATACCCTGCAACACAAAAAGCTGAGCTTCTAGTATTGAAATCATGGAGGGATATCACGGTTCAAGCATTGAATACTGTCAACGTCTTTGAACATTAATCCCTTGTCCTATGTTGGGTCATGTCCTTGGGCTTGGTTATCATAAGTGAGATGGCTGGGGCAAGACATATACACGTTTATAACTCTTGATACAAATGGGCTCCCCAAACATTTGTGCATTATAAGCTCTTGGACAGTGCTATCTCGATTCACAAAATCAACATGAGCATGTAGTGCCTGCCTTAGAGAACCATTGTAGATAATTGTAGAAAATATGCCTGATAATCAGAGGTACACGATACTTTAATATAAACCTATCAAAGCAGCCAAATTTAAAAAATGTATATGCCTATTTCAACAAGAATATAGTGTAAAATATATTCAGGGTTTGAAAATTCTTATAGATTCTCACAGATAATTTTTTAGTGAAAAGTTAGAAATAGATCAAAATTGGAATTCTTATGAGAGAAAATGGGAACTGTTTAAATGGTAAACATTTGAGGAATAGCTTAGCAAGTCGTATGCAAATTTTACCATAGAATTAATAACCATAATGAATTTGCAATAACTTAGAGATATAATTGTTTTATTTAAATGCAAAACAGTCTAAAATTATATAACATTTAACAATGACTGGAAAGAAATAAACCAAAGTATTACAAATAATTAATAATCTTTATCTCTAGTGTTTTTCTATTAGTCTGATTTTACAAAATATCTAGAATTTGTATTCATGGTTCTAATAATTTTATATAGATATAAATGTAAATTTATTCACATAATATGCAATCAGTGAAATTTGCAATTTTACTGGTGTCTTTAATTCAGGATTATAATTTGTAATAGTTTACATTAATAGTTAAGTGATTTTCACCTGTATCTTTCTATACATGGCCATGAGTATGTTTTTCCAAAAAAATAATTCAAAACTACTTCAGTTATTTTGTGGCTAAAAAAAATAAATCTCTCAAGAAGCTTAGGTGTCACAGGATTTTTGCAGATTCCCAGATGGAGAACCCATTGTACCAAACAGATTGGCTCCTGATGGGTCCACTTACATCTCTGTTGTTGGTCCTCACACTTCTCAGTTCAATGGATCTTTCTTCACTGTGTTGGCAGCAAATCTTCCCTTAGTAAATTTCATATTTTCATATTTATATGAAGTCAACAGTTTTTTACAAAATGACTCCCTTTAAAATATCAGTTATTTCTGAGACTGTTATTGGTGTTACTCATCTATTTATTTAAATTATATTAGCTGAGTACCTAGTGTTCCAGGAGCTGTCCAGATACTGAGGGGAGGAAGTGAACAAGGCAGTGAAGTTCCCCACCTCAATAAGCTTAAATTCCAGGGATCAAGCAGTTCACAAACAAGTACACAACAAAATGTAGAATGCAAGTACCAGAAGTGGTATAAAGAAGAAACAAACACATTAAAAGTGATGGAGGCTGTGGGGTGCGGTGTCATTTTAGATAAGTTGTCCTGGAAGCTCTCTCTGAACAGGTGACATTTGAGCAGAGACTGAAAAGAGTGAGAAATCAGCCCTAAGAGGCTCAGGGAGGAAGCATGCCAGGTAGAGAGAACCACATGGCACCTGTCCTGAGGTGCAAACGTGCTTGGTTTGTTCAAGGAGTAGCACAAAGGCCAGTGTGGCTGGGCTGGGATGAACATAGGGCAGCACTGTCCTATGGGAATTAATGAAGTCTTAAAAAAATGCTATGGTGCTGACATAATGGGATAATCATGACATCAGCTGGTATTTATTGTGCATTTACTATGTGCCAGTCACTGTGCTGAATGCATTGTTTCATAACAGTTCTGTGAGCTAGACAGTGCACATGGAAACTGAGGTCCCAAGAGATTTAATAACTTGCCCAAGACCGCATAAGTAGCAAACGATAGAAACTTATCCCCAACAAGTTTAATTTCACAGCTCATATTCTTCACCACACAATTTCTATAGTGTCTTGCTACTAACCAACAGAATGGTCTCTAAGAGAGACTTAGAAATGAGACCAGGAAAATGTGATTTGGAAACAATCACAGAATGTCCTACAGAGCTTATCTTTGAGAGTATGGCTTACTTTATTTTGTATCAGTAGGAACACAGAATCAAAATATTGGGTAGCCATAGTAAAAATCATATTCTCTCCAAAAAAATGAAAATAATTATAAGGATTTTGGCTTTCCTGGGATGCAGGGTTAATCCTTTGAAATTGCTGATCAAATCACCAATGTGGGAGTTGTGTTAAGCTCTGTTTCTTCCAGCTAATGAAATATTAATTTATCAAAATTGCACAGATGTGCATAGGCTGTTTTTATTATAATTCAGGATAAGACTCAAAATTGCATAGGAAATCTTGCATATATGATTTTAATACAAGTGGGGGAAACAGTACAAAATTTGAGCTATAAAACCAGTTAAAGTGTTTCTGTAAACTTGCCTATATTTAGATGTTAGCAACTAGATACTGATCATTTATGTCTGAGAATAAACAAATCTGATAAAAATGTGAAATCTTTCCAGATTATTATTCTGGGTATTAATATGAATGTTAGTATTTCTATAGTTTTTATGATAAAGTGATTTGCTTGTTGTTTGGAAAGATAACCTGAGTGTAATATGCTCTGATTTCAGAATGTACATTAAGTATTATAGCAGGAAAAACTGGTAACTTAACCATACATGTGATATAATGCTTAATTTGAACAACGTGACTTCTCATGCTTTTCTTCTTTAAGTATTGTGTAAAGGACTTTAAATTAGCATGAAGGACATATACATTTTCTTGACTTCTTTAAACATTTGTCTCTTTGTTTACTAGACATGTGACTAAAAACCATATGATTTGTGTTCTGCAGACAATAGAAATGATAAGGTTACCATTAATATCTCCTGTTAATTCAAACTTTAGGGGGTAAATGTGGCTTTGGGTGTGGCAAAATTCAGAGGCTAAAATGGTATTATTGGGACTCAGTCTATTCCTTCCTTCCTTCCTTCCTTCCTTCCTTCCTTCCTTCCTTCCTTCCTTCCTTCCTTCCTTCCTTCCTTCTTTCTTTTTGGTTTATCTGCACCCGAGGATAGTTTCTCCATTGATTTTTAGAAAGTGGAAGGGAGGGGGGGGGGGGAGAAACATCAATGTGAGAGAGGCACATCAATTGGTTGCATCCTGCACCGACCCTAGCCCGCCTGGGCATGGAACCTGCAACCCTGGTACCTGCCCATGACCAAGAATCAAATCCATGACCCTTAGGTGCAAGGGCAGATGCTCTAACCACTGAGAAACACCAGTCAGGGCCAGCCTATTTCTTTACTCACTTTTCTTCTGTGTTGATATCATTCTTATGCTGACTTTCTCCATGTAGTGGCAGAGATGGCTCCCAGAAGCTTGAGGCTTAAGTGGTTCTTAAAGTATTGCCAATTGGTAATAAAAAAAGGGAATGCGTCTTACAGGTACAACAAATGTTCTGATGACTCAAGTAATTGTGAATACTCTGGCCAGGCCTGGATCTTGGGGATATGGGAGCCCCTTGTGGACCTCATGGACTAAGAGTGTAGTAGTAATGATTTGTCAAAGGAAAATCAGAAGGAGCAGGAAGCTAAGAATGCTGGAAAGGAAAGTCCAAACATATATTATTTTGTATGTGTAAAAATTAAAATCTAGCTTTTTAAAGCATTTCCTGTTTCTTACAGTATTTTAAGTAAACCATTCGTCTTTCTTCTCTCAAGAAGCCTTCACAGACAACTTAAGTTCTTATTGATATGGAATCAGCATGGACTATCCTCCTACTTACCATATTTTATCTATGCCAAGACAACAATTTTCCTATTTTAATATCTCTAAATTTGGGATCTGTCTTATAATCATTGGCGTGTTACACTTTAACTGGCAACATTTTTTTATTTCTCAGAGGTACATAAAAATATTGAAGACATCTTATACTGGATGAGAAATGCTATTTTTCCATACTTTAACTTTTAATTATATTCTAATTTATATTTTTAATGTCATAGATAAACCCTTAAGAGCTGTGTCTTTGTTTTATTCTCCCTTTGTAATCATAACCGTTGAATATATTTGTCCAACACAATGTTTTGCACATAAAATTCAATCAGTATATGTTAAATGAATGAGAACATTAACTTATTAATTAGTTATGGGTGGGAGTCTTGCACATATACATATATACATGCAAAACATCTAAACATATGTGTGTGTTCGGATAACAAGCTAAGCAAATATAACAAAGATCAAAAAACACAAGGCTTACATAAGATGTTTGTTTCTTTCCAGTAGTTGGTGGGTGTCCAGGGCAAAGAGGTGGCTCTGCTCCGTATGGTCTTCCAGGAAGACGGTCTTTTGTGTCAGATTGAATCCGTCATCTTCTATCCAAGGCTTTTATTTTTTGCCCTAGGGGAATACTCCTATTGTCACCATTTCCCAGCCAAAGAAAAGTATAAAAAGAGTATCCAGGGCAGGTTTATTTAGTTTAATGTGCTAAAAGTTCCAAAAAGCACTTCTTTTCACATTCCATAGGTCTTTACCTAGTCCACTGGCCACACCTAGCTATAAGTAAGGCTGGAAAATGTAGTCTGTAGCCCTAGGTAGCCCCTTGCTAGGATAAAATTCAGAAAATTCTGCAGAAGTGGGGGCCCTTTTTCTGACAAGGTCCATTTGGATATTTATAAATCATTCGAGGGCCATACAAAATTATCAACTTAAAAATTAGCCTGCTATATTTGGTCAAACATTTAATTAACTCACCTCTAATGTGATGGATAATACTCCTTTTCTTTGGTGGAGGCTTGGCAGGGCCAGACCAAATGATCTTAGCCCACAGGCCAGACATTCCCCACCCCTGAAAGGGATGAAGAGAATGTATATTAGAGTAGCAGACTCAGCCACAAGTAAAGGCTCCATGATAGAAGGGATTTTTTTTATTTTTATGAGTGTACAATAATACCTAGGGAGTTTTATTTTATGAGACAACTAAATGTTTTCTTCAATATTTGAACATTAGAAAACTATCAATTTTATTTCAACATGTATTAGTTAATATCATTTGAAATACATGTTAAAATACTTAGTTGTCACCATTTTCCTTCATTCATTAATTTGCGATTTATTGAGTTCTTGCTATAAGACAGGCATTGAGCTAGACTGATAACTTAATTATTGTGACTTTTCATCTCTAGATGCTCAAAAGGAAAAGTGAAATTTTATAAAGTGCTATGAAAAATAAGTTTTAGTATGAACTTATTTAAGATTCAGTGTGAATAAATAATTGAAAATATGTGTTTTTCTCTCTCACAATAGGTTCTTCGTGTGGTTCGGCTTATTAAGATTTCACCTGCTTTAGAAGACTTCGTGTACAAGATATTTGGTCCTGGAAAAAAGCTTGGGAGTTTGGTTGTATTTACTGCCAGCCTCTTGATTGTTATGTCAGCAATTAGTTTGCAGATGTTCTGCTTTGTCGAAGAACTGGACAGATTTACAACATTTCCAAGGGTAAGCACACACAAAAAAGCAGTTGAATTCATTATTCTTATTTTAGTAAGAATGAGTAATTTCACTTTAACAGTGGTTCAAACATATTGCCATATTTTTGATAACTTGGAGTAGCTCATTTTTAATATTTAAAATGGTCTCTCCTGCAGGGTGCAGGTGTTTTAGCACATGTGCACATTATACATTATACATTAATGCTAACATTCTGGAAACAATCTAATGGAATGAGATGCTGAAACCAGTAAAGATTGAAGATAGGGTTCTCAGCACCTCTAAATGAAAATATATTAGAATTTTAAAATAAAGTTTGTTATTTTGTGTTTGTGAGAGTTGACATTTTAAAATTTGTTTTACAGTTCATGTATTTTTATGTCAGGTATAATCTAAAAAGATACTTTTGATTTTTAAATTTATATACTTGTCTAAAGATCATCTTGTTTAGGTCATCTAGTACATGCCTCAGCATTATCATTAGATTTCATTTAGTCTAAAAAGAAGTTAAAAATCAACCAATCCATAAGCAAAACTCATGTAGAAGATTTAGCCCCTAACCAGAGAGATCCTGAAAATTAACTCCATGTGGATTTAGAAATATTAGAAGTTTAATGACCAAGAATGTACATATCTTCACCATAAGCTGACATAATAAGGCCTATAATACAGGAAAAATAATCTTGGGATAAGAATAACATATATATTTTTTTTAATTAAACTTTGAGGGCAAAGATGTTTGTGCTCATAACAGATAGACTAATTACTCTGGGTTATTTTTTTTTAACCTGGTGCTAAATTTGCTGCTCATCACCAAGCATTTGTTGAGTGCTTATAAAGAGTCAGGAAATTTTGGTAATCCTGGAATATAAATACAACTATGTCCTCAGCCCTCAAGAAATTCTTGATTGAGGAGGTTAACCAGTAAGTAAACATAAAGCCTTGATAAAGGCAATCACAAGGCACTGTGGGAACCCAGAGGTAAGATCCATAACCAGGAATGGAAAAACCCAAGAAGCTTCTTGGAAGAGGAGGTCACTGAAGACCAGTTAGATGTAGCCAAATGAAGTATAAGAGTGGAGTGTTCCGGGCTGTGGGGACAGCAGGTGCTAAAGTCCTGGGGTGAGCCATTTCTTGTTCCAGAATTTAAAGGAGAAAGAATAGTTACTGGCAAGAGGAGGACATAAGGCCAACGAACCTATAAATGAGATGAAAATGCGATCATGTTTAAATGCCAATGAGAAAGAATAAGTAGACGTGAAGGTCAAAGATGTCTGAGATAAAGAGGACCATAGGAAAAGGTTCCTGAAGGTGGCATGAGGAGCACTGGCTGTCAGATATTCAGGTGGTCATGTAGAACAGCAAGCCAACCAAAAGTCACAATGAGCTTTTGAGCTCTTACCATCACAGGACAAGCAATGGCAGAAATAGGCACCAGCTCCTCAGTGTTCCAGTCTCCCCTGAACAGCATTTGGGGTGAGGGTCAGGTGGATCAGCGCAGACGTGGTGCACTGCGAAGCCTGGTCCTTGCCTATGGTTGGGCGACATAGGATGCCTGGAGCCAACAGCAGAGTCAGCTCTTTCTCCAGAGATGAAGGATGCGAGCAAAGATGTCTATGTCATTAAGCCCACCTTCTCTTATTCTGCCCCATCACTACCCACTTTCAAGGCAACTACAAATTGCAGACCACTATCATTCACAGTATTGCTGAAACTCTTATCATGGTCCCTCTCTCAGGCCAGTTTAATTCAGCAAAAAGCATTGAAGGCCCACTTCAACAAGACCCCTAGGGCCAGCCATTGTAGATGTGGGGGGAAAACAATCCTCAGTTCCCTTCTTTACTTATAGTATTATCTTAATTTTATATCTTATTTTCATCTTTAACCATTTCCTCTATTGCACCTCACTGCTTTTATATCCCTTACCCAAAACCTCTTTGGGTTTTTTGTTTGTTTCTTTATCTTTATTGTTGAAAATATTACAGATGTCCCCTTTTTACCCCCATTGATCCCCTCCACCCCTTATCCACCCCACCCCTAGGCTTTCCTCAGACCAATGTCTGTGTCCATGGGTTATGCTTATAAACATATAAGTTCTTTGATTGATCTCTCCCCACCCACTCCCCCACCCCCACCTCCCCTCTGAGATCCCTCAGTCTGTTCCATGCTTCTATGTCTCTGGATCCATTTTGTTCATCAGTTCATTTTGTTTATTACATTCCACATATAAGTGAGATCAAAACTTCTTTGAGCCAGATGGTTTTTGGAGTTTAGAATATTCCACTTACCATAAGGAAGATAGTATTCTCTAAAACTGTCTTAATCAGCAACCTGTAATCAACACAGTATTTCTGTAACAAAACATCAACCTTCAAACAAAGTAGGATAAATGAAGACAATAAGTAAGTCTTAGGTTAGGTCAGAGTTTTGCCACTAAATGGGCTACAAAAAACAAACAAACAAAAAACACCTTTAGTAATTTTTTTAAATATTCAAATATGGAAGCTGTTAAAAAGGGCTGTCAGCCAGTATTTAATGGCACTGCAGATAAAACTCTGGACTTCTTGTTCTACAAGTCTGATTTCACATCACTGCCTCATACTTTTTAGTTATGTGACTCTAAACAAATCATTCTTTAAGCTTTTTTTTCCACATCTAAAATACAGGTCAAAGTAGAACTTTTTTCATAGCATTGTGTGTATTGAATAAAAACACACCTACAAAAACAACACAAATTTGGGCTTAGAAAGTATTAGAAAAGTTATATCCCATATAATGTATTTGATGTTGATGTATCAGGCTCTGTATTAAAAACAAGACTTGTTTTAGTTCTATCCCTGACTTAGCCCCTTGGGATTTGCTCTATTTTCCACCCATAATAGTAATCAAGTAGCATTACATTTTCATATCTCCAGCTACTCAATTGTGCCTTTCTGCCTGATTACTCTGACCATTTAATGAAAGCAGCCAGCGACTGTGTGGCCCCCTAATCAGTTACTCAGCAGCAGACAGTGCTAACAACCTGAACATGTGAAGTGACAAGCAGGAGGTTTTTTCTTGCACAGGAACATAAGTAAGAGTTAAATACCTGAAAAATAGTCTTATAAAAATGTTAAAAATATTATGATTACAAAAAGTAGTCATTATCATTCCCAGTCAAATCAAGCACCATCAGTTATTGGTACTTGCCTGTAATAAATCATCAGGAAAGCTGGTTAAACACACTTTCCAGCCACCCAAAACCTGGATAAGATTTCTCTCCTTACCTCTGTGTCAACGTTCTTACATGCCCAGTGCAAACAGTGTGTAAATAGAAGCTTCTGGGCCACAGCTCCTTTCGAAGATGCTCAAATAGTACCAGCAAAGCAGGCAGCAGAGGGCCTGGCACATAGTAGAATCCTGTTCCCTCTCTTTTTTATAGTAATTGTCACTTTCTGTCACACACTATTGACATGTATGCACAGATCTTGTCTCCTCTACTAGACTACAAGTATCTTCAAATTGGCAGCACTGTGCTGTCCTCTCCTGACACCCCCCAAAGGGATCTGTAGCCTCAGGAAGGACCGTCGGGGCAGAAACAGCCTCAGCAAAAATCCCATGAGATGGAGAAGGGGTGCTTGAAATCTTACAATGGAAAAAAAAAAAAGGACCTATTGATAAAATATAATAAAACAATTTTATCATCTCAAACCAATAACTTTCTCCTCTAATTTGGATTAAACAGACACATTGCTAAGTAGAATTAACAAGGAAGAGCAAGTCCTGCTGAGAGGCAATATCCTGCAGTTCCTATTTTGTTGGAACTAATAGGTTGTTTAAAAAGAGAACAATTCAGGTTAACTTCTCAGGATAAAATAGCCCATACAGGTTATAAGACTGGTTGGAATAGGCAAGAGCCACCAGCTTTTCTGTAACAAAGACAAAAGCTGCATGTTTTCCCATAGTAGCCTAGTAAAAGCTCATCTGTGCAGCTTCACTAAGGTCTTGTTCAGTTTTTTCTTCCACTAACTGTGTAAAGCAACAGATCTTTGTGTGGCTAAAATGCATGCAGTAAAAATCCACCATACATCTTTAAACAGCTCAGTATCTTTATTTCTTTCAATTTCCTGCTAAAACAATAATGATCAGGCACCATTTGTTTTACAGTTCTACAAATGGGGATCATTTTTATTCATAAATAATACACCATCCTCCATAACATGAGGTACTTGAGTTTTAATATTATTTATTTGGTATGTTTCTTAATTTGCATTCTCTAAATGCTAATTACTTGCTCTATTGAATTTTCACTTATAAAATCATGTCCAAAGCAGTTATACAGTATAAGTGGTAAATGCTATAAAATAATTATAAATTAATTTCCCTGTTTCCTCTATACCAAAATGGCTAATTGTTCTTTTAGTTGTGCTGAAAGAATTACTAAGAAATTTGAAGGAACAACATGCTCTTTAATTTTTTTTTTATTATTTGCCAGATGTCGTTAGAGTTTGACTACATTTTTAATAAATGTAAGGTTCATTTTATCCTCAGAAATATGATTACTTCAACTAATATTGCTGAAATCTTTATTAATTTTTGTTTTATTGTTCTGTCATATATTTTCATTTCATGAAATAGTTTAGACATGCAAAGAGATATCAAGAATAATAAAATGTATTCTTCTGCTTAACAAGCACATTAGCAGTGGACCTGAAGTCCGTGAGTGCCCTACCCTCTTCAGTCTCCTCCTTTTCCCATAGAGAACCACTTTTCTGAATTGGATATTTATGTTTTTTGTACATTCTTTTAAGCTTTTAGTGCATATATAGGCATCAACTGAAAAAAAAATGACTATTTGCATAATTTACACCTGCCTTGTATGTTTTCATACTGCACTGCTTCTTCTGTTAATTACGTTTTTGTTCAACACAATACTTGAGATTTGCCAATATGAGTACATGTAGCTATATTTTATTTATTTTTCTTGTGGCATAATATGTAACTATATATTGCATTGTATATGATGCACTACTTATATAAAAACTGCACAATTATTTTCCCATTCTCCTGTGTGGTAGACCAACTTTAAGATGGGCCTTCAAGATATCCAACTCACTGCATAATCTCTTTCCCTTGGGTTTGGGAAGGACTTGTGAAAATGATTGGATTTCACTCCTCTGAATATGTTGTTAATCACTTAATTTGGAGTCAGTCAAAAAGGAGATCATTTTGATTAGGCTTGACCTGAGCAGAGGGTCTGGCCCTTCCTGAAGAGAGAGATTCAAAGCAAGAGAGAGCCTCCTGTTGACATTGAAAAACTAAGCTGTCATTTTGAAGGGCCATGTGGCTAGGACCTGAGGGTGATCTTTCAATTGCAATCAAGAGAGCAGGACCCTCAGTCCTACAACCACAGGAACTAAATTCTGACAACAACCTGAATGAGAGTAGGAGACCCAAAGCTCCTCATGAGACCATAGCCCAACCTACTCTTTGATTTCAGCTTATAGACCCTGAGCAGAGAACCTACCAATACCATACCCACACCTCTGACCTATAGAAACTGAGATAATAAATTAGTGTTGTTCAAAACTGCTAACTTTGTGATAATCTGTAACACAAATATAGAAAACTAATGCATGCAGGTTTTGGATTTTGGTTTTTTAATATGTTTTGCTCCAAATAGTGCTGCCCTGAGCATTGCACATTAACTTGTGCACATGTGAAATTCTGCACATGTGAACATTTATTTAAGGTATGTAGCTAGGAATAGAATTGCTGAGTTTTAGAATAAAGATATCTTCAACTTTAATGGAAGTACTTTTACCAATTTATCTGCTGTCAGCAATATATGAGAATGTTCCATACTTCACAACTAAGCAACAGTTAGTCTTGGTCTTGTTGGGTTATGTCTTACTTTAAACATTTAGTTCTTATTTAACCCAAATTGATTTTTGTGGCTGCTGTGATAAGGAAAAATCTTACTTTATTTCCATTTGGATAACCCATTGCCACAATACCACTATTACTAGTGTATCCATCCCCCGCAGTTCTGAGTGCCAGCTGTAATATGATTCCATATGTGTGTGCCCAGGTTAAAACACACAAGTTCCCTCTTCATCTGTTGCCATTGAATTTTTATTTTTTTTTTCTGGTCAGCCTCCAGGGAAGCCCAATAAATATCCAGCTTTACTCAAGTATCTCAGTTAGCCATCTCTACCTTTTAAGGGTCCATGACTTTGCCCCCTTTGTGCCTGTCACAACACTAAAAACCAAAGTCTAGCAGAGATCATAAATCTCCTAGGATTGCCTTTCCTGGACTTAAGCTACTTAGTTTTTGGTCCTGGAGTTTCCATGATTTCCTTGGGATCATAACTAGGCCTCTAAAAGAATATTTGTTGTATTTTATCCAGAATATCCTGGGATTTTTTTTTTTTTTTTTTCCGTATATGATGAGACACTGAGGTTCACTAATAAATTTTTGAGGAGGAAAAAACCATTCTGACTATCTTTTAGATAAATTGATTGATTGATTTTTTTAAATAGGCATAACCTGAGACCAGGCTAGCCCATCTCCCTTTACCACTGGCACCTCACATTTCTTTGCATTTGTTTGCTTTATGGATATTGTCTTTTCTTGATTCTCACATCCTCATGTTTACACTCCGCTAATCTGCTACGCCATTGAAATCCATTTTTCATAAAATATCAGGATACGTCTATTCACAATGAATACTAAATGAAGCATGTACCTGTTGTATTGTAGTTTGTAATTTAGTCAACATTCTCTATGTGATGAAGCCATGAGTTGTGCACACATCAACAAATATACTAACTGCCTTCTTTAACTTATAATATAGTTGAGAATATATGGAAGAAGTCATTTTAACCCA
Source organism: Miniopterus schreibersii (assembly GCF_964146895.1). NCBI lineage: Eukaryota > Metazoa > Chordata > Mammalia > Chiroptera > Miniopteridae > Miniopterus > Miniopterus schreibersii. Next base: position 34,288,171 of record NC_138102.1, read on the forward strand.
TAGTAGACATAAGAAAGGACTCAATAAGCCAGAAGGTGAAATATGATATCAAAGATATCCTGGAGAGTATTTAAAAAGTCTAGAAACCTCTATGTGCCAAGCAATGTGTTTTCAAATATCTCATTTTAATAAGAGGAAGAGACTGCTTCCAGGATAGGAAGTCTGCCAAGCTTTATGAGAAGCTGTCTTTAGGGGTGCCTATGATTTCAACAAGTAAGGATGTGGGTAGTGGTGTTAGAGGAGGGTATTCCATAGAAGGACCACAGAATGGGTAAATCAGATACGTGGAGAAGCGCAGGGCATGGAGGGACACATGACAAAGGAACTGCAGCGTCCGTCTGAAGCAGGGTGATAGTGTCTGCAGAGGTTGGGACTGTGATGCAGGGGAGCCATTGAAGATTTGCTTTACTCTTTCTTATTTTTTTCCTGGAGAATATTGGAAGAGCTATTTTGAGGAAGGTTACAGGGGAAGAAATGTTATTTCTCTGAGGAGGTATTTTCATTGAACAAAATTTATTTTTATTGACCAGAGACAAAAATTTATGATAATTTGAGGAATTTAGAAAATCTTTAGGGCAGGGGAAAGGAATTTTTTTTTTCTGTGTGGCTACTATTATGTCAAATATTCCACAATCTTTTTTTTTTTTTAATATATCTTTATTGATTTTAGAAAGAGAGAGAGGGAGAGATAAAAATATCAATGATAAAAGAAAGTCATTGATTGGCTGCCTCCTGCATGCCCCTTACTGGGGATTGAGCCCACAATCCAGGTATGTGCTCTGACCAGGAATTGAACTGTGATCCTGGACCCTAGGTCGATGCTCAACCACTGAGCCACGCCCGGCCGGCCCAGCTCTTCCACAGGCCCTTAAAGCCAATTCCATCTGAGGGTTTAGGCCAAATTGCCATCAATGCCTGGATATAGCTCTGCAATATAAACTATCAATTTGCTTTAAAATTTTAAGTAATGTAATGATATAGCTCAATATAATTATCTTCCCCTCAAAAAGCTGTAAAATTAACTTTGTTTTCTTTCTGCTGTAATATCGGAGGGTTTTTTCCCTCCTATTTGAATTTATTTTTGTGGTGATTCATCAGTAGCATGGTGATAAAATATTATACTGTGCACTTTCTTTTAAAGGATGGTTTCAATGCAGCATGAGTCACACAGAGATGGCCACCTTTTCCTGTTGTTGTGTGTTGGTATTGCAATTGTAGAAATTATTACATTCTTTAAATAAAACATCTTTATATTCCAATCCCAGAAGTGCACTCCATTGAGGAGAACCTTTTTTGCACTTCATTGTATTTTGGTAGTTTTCTACCAATCATTTTATTTGGAGTTTTTCAACTATCAATTGCCATATTCCATTAATATTACTTTTATAATCAATCTACTCCCTTGCACCAACTTCAAAAATAAGTGAGAGACATTGATGAGGAGTAATTGTCTTGGCCGTTAAGATGAGCTTTTGGAAGCCTATTTTCAGTGATAAAAAAGGTAACTATATTGATCTTCAAAAAATGCCCTTTGTAGCATTATTTGCCATTGTGAAAATTTTGAAGCAACTTTAATGTCCAAACATAATGGAATATTTAAGCAAAATTTAAATGTGGTGCATATTATACAGTTATCAAAACTATATTTTTACAGAATAATTAATAAGTCATGAGTGACATAAATGATGATGATAAAAATTAAACAAAAAAGCATAATACAGCACTATATTTGCAGCTGAATTCAATTTTGTTTCAATTACATACATATGCTTAGAAAAAAACTAGTAGAACATTTTCCCTGGCTGATGTGGCTCAGTTGGTTGGGCAGTGTCACGTGTACGGAAATGTTGATGTTTCCGTTCCCAGTCAGGCCACATGCCTGGGTTGCTAACTTAATCCCTGGTGGGGGCATGCAGGAGGCAGCTGATCCATGTTTCTCTCTTGCATTGATTTTTCTCTCTCTCTTCTCCTCTCCCTTCCTCTGTCTCTAAAAACCCAATAAAAATACTTACAAAAGAGTGAAATAAAACTGGTAGAGTTTTCAAATTCTAAAACAAAAGTAAAAATACAACCTGTTGTTTGAATTATAAGTAACTTATCATTTATACCATTGGATATTTTCTAATTTTGTACAGTAAATGGCTTCTTGGTTTAAAAAAATAAAGATAGGTAGGTAGATATATGATTATATAAATAGATATAAGACCTTAATTTATAATTACACATCGGTAAGAAAAAAATAATTACCTCATATATTTAAAATAGCAAGGACATAAACAGGTAAATTTTTTAAAGAAGAAAAGTCAATAGATACATATAGATCTATATAGATAGTATATATTATTAAATAAATAGTATTATATAGCTATAGACCTATATAGATATATACTTTTAACAGATATACAAGTTGTAGAATAAGACTAATTTTAGTTAATGACTTGTAAAATCAGCTTTATTGATCTCAAATCATTTCAAATAAATATTTACTTGTAAATAACTATCAAATTTATTTTCTCACTATTAGAGTAGTGATTAAGCCTATCAGAATCAAAGCAAAGCTTTGAAATTTTTGTTTGTAATAGAAAAGAACAGGCAATATAATTTGCAGTAAAGATCTCAGTGAACTTAGTGAAATGAGGATTCAAGGCCAATTAAAAGAGAGCAAACAATAAACAAACTATTTCTAAAGTATAGTATTTTTAAAATGCAAAATATAAGCATTTCTTGTCTAAAGCTGCTTTCTATTTGAAGTCAAGTTGAAAAACCTTGTTCTTGAGCATGCTTATACAAATGGAGAGCAAGAAAACATGAAATTTGCTGTGTAGACTCCATGGGATTTTTTGATACAGAAGTTTTCTTAATAAATCCACAGTTTATTTAACAATAGGACACACACCTGTGTTTTATTGTCTATTTTGTATATGTTATTAAATCTTTATTGCACCAAAAGTAAAGTAACAACTTTCATCTGTAATTTTATAGCACATATTTGCCTATGAAACACATCATTTACATTATGAAAATTTTATATGACTGACATTAGCAACATCACTAATTAAGAAATAGGGCATAAGTACTTCAAGAAACTTGACAGTCTGTTCTATGAAGAACATTAATTCAGAAGTATCCTATTTGCATAAATCTCCAGGTCTCATTTCCACAGCTGTTTGTTCTGTCAGCTAGATGGTTGCATTTCAATAGTATTTTAACATAGCTGGTGGAAAGTATACCTTTCAACTAAAAATATCATGCTCTGCAAGGAAGATTGTTAGGGGTAAAATATAAGTTCTTTCAGTTCATCTTGATATTTTCCCTAAAATTAATGTTTCTAATAGAGGAACTTCAACATTTCAGTCTTTATTAAAATATTTTTATTATTAAAATACATTCTGTAACTTTAGACTCTCATGAAAATGAAAATGTTAATGAATGGAGCTTATTTTAGCAAAGAATGAAAAATGCTGGCAATGTCTATTTTTTATTAATCAGTCCAGCATAATATGGAATTTCAGATGTGTAGCCAGTACTGTGCTTGACAAAGGAGGCAAAAAATTTTAAATATTACGTAGACTGGGCTTGTATATTGTTTGTTTTGGTAATTTAGATAGTGAAAGGAGATCAGCAATTATTAGATCTCAAGAAGTCTTGTACCTATAAAGTTCAAAAGAACAGCAGGAATTTGAAGTCAACAGACTCCAGCGTAGAGACCTGGCAACGCCATTTGCTACCTGTAAGCCTAGGTTAATCATTTAAGGCTTCTGCATTTCAGTTTCCCATCTATAATAGGAGCTATAGTACGTACAGTAACTGATTCATAGGGTTATTGCTAATATTATTCTAAATAATGGACAATTAATTGCTTTGGGAGCTGTAAGCACCATATAAATACTAGTCATGGCTCAGTGTCTCTTATATCATTATTACCTTACCCTGAAAGAAATCCTAGGATACTGTACAAATCCATGATTTTGTCTACATTTTCATTTATGGTGTTATATGTAAAAGTTAACTGAAGAATGGCTAATGTTTAAAAGAAAAGAGATAGATACACCTATACACACTTTTATAACTAGAAAAAGAGTCACTGGTTTTTGCAAATGAGCTTCTGCCATCTTTCCTTTTACTCTTGAAATTATATTGAACTGTAGACTCTACTTAAAGTAATTTGCTGCTGGAATAGGCATAATGTTTTGATGTCTGCTTTGCTTCTAATTATGTTCGAGCTCATTTCGACATTTAAGGCCAATTACATTAGTCTAGATTCAGTAAGACTTTTCCATAAATTTGACCAGCAAACAGCCTTCTTCCCCTCTCTTTTTATTCATTTAGATGGAATGCTTAGCAACAAGCATATTTTAGGAATTATGAAAGTAAATAATGTGGGTTCATTTTGAAGAAAAGCAAAGAACAGTTGGCCTTTCTGGCCAACATAAAAGGCAGTCACGAAATTAATTGAAACCACGAGTTTCAACTTTATTTTTTTTAAACCACAAAGAATAAGGCATAGAATGTTCATTTTACAAAGATTAATATTTTAAATATTTCACTTATTAACTACAAAGGTAATTGATTTCAAAAGATCTCAAATTCCAGAGAGTTCACATAGCACCAAAAACTTTTCCACTTAAAAGTCACTAATAACTAAACTCTCCAGAACAAGGCCCTGCAAGAAAATTCAGTCAGTGTTCCATTGTGTTTTAAGATCACAGATATGTCTGATGACTTAAGATAGAACACAGCACCTAATTTACTTATTTTCAGTCCACTTGCTAACATCACAACTTTTGCTGTTTATTAAATAAATACTATGATGTATGAGTTGACAGCAACAAAAGGCACTATAAAGGCAATCTATAGCATGTATTAGGAACAAAATAGTCACTGTAGCCTTTTTCTATAATTTTTATAGGTAAGATATAATCTGGGAAAATGGACTGGAAAGTACATCATGTAAAAACAATGTTTTTCAGTTGGCTGCCAGTACTGATGAATAGATCACAGAATAGTAGACACTTAGAGCTAGAAGGTATCTCAGGAATCACTTAGGTCAAAGGTGAAATAAAATGATACCATTAAAAAACACTGTCACACTTTCAAAAGTATGTATCTAAAGGAAACATCTTAACATATAAATGATTTATTCTATATAATTTTGCTCTTTATAAAAATGGAATCACACTGTATTTGACATAAAAAGTTTTGTCATAAAAATATGGAGAAATTCTAAAAATGTTGACTAGTATAATAGAAGTTGTTTTTACTTGGGGTAATTTCTTTAAGACAGATTTTTAAAAAATTATTTAAAATGTTATTTGTATAGTGCTTTAATGTTTACGAAGTACTCACACATACTTTATTTTGATTCTCAAAACAGTCTTCAGAGAGTGATGATATGATCACACATTTGAGAAAGATTGGTGTCATCTTCATCAAAGATAGTGTTTACCTAGAGCCCATAAGCCAGTCAGTGATTCATTCCCAAACTCAGCCTTGTGAGTGCAGAAATGATAGCTTGGTTCTTTGTCTCTCTGCCCTATGACTCACAGAGGGTCATGCTCTTTATCTCAGCCCATTCAATCCCTATCTTAAACTGCAGCCCTTCAGCTATTCCTTCTAGGAATGGCACCTCTTGAGAGTGAAGACAGAGATGAGGTAGCCAAAGTTAAATCAATAGAAGAAATTTTGAAAAGCTTGTGGCTGACAGTGCATTCGCCAAAGACAACGAAGAGGCTTGCCTGGCAGTGCTGCGAGGCTCCTTTAGAGGCTGTGGTCTAACTTTCTCCACAGTACAGCTGGATGGGTAGGTGCAGCCATGGAGAATTAGATTCACCTAGGAGTTGGCATTTTTCCTGAGAGCCTGGCAAACAAGACAGAGAAATGGAGTTTGGAGAACTGAAAAGAGTGTAATTGAATTGATAGACCATGGAATTTCATCTAAACCAGAGAAAGAATTTCAGGTCAAAAAATGGCTACTGTTGATGGCTTTAACATTCACTCCTATGTTTTTACTCCAAATTTCAAATCCACAGAATTTTTATTTATAGGCAACTTGTTTGGCCACAGGAAGTGATAGCTCTTAGAGCTTTTATTTATTATAGGTTTTGAACTACATTTAATGCCATTTGTATTGGTTTATCCCAACCCCTAATTGTCCATAAAACTTTGATCCTGTCAGTCATGATTTTGCCAACCAATGCACTTTTTAGAAATTTAACTTCAACGATAGGTAGTTCCAACATTTACTATATATTAAAGTCATGTTAAATTTTGGAAAAGCTTGGAATAGTTGAGTAAGTTTTAAATAAAAAGAACTATACAACAAAATATATTAAAGAATTATGAGTTTTTCAGAAGATAAAACTCCCCTAGATATTATTACTATTTGAAAGGGGAAAAAGAAACAAGGAGGTTGAGCAGGTGAATAATTAAAGCAATTAAAATCAAAAGTGTTGTCACTTTTGCACTCATTGAATACCATCAAAGCAAGTCTTCTATTTCAGGGTTGACTGGTAGTACAACACAGCAGGGAAACTCTCAGTAAAAAGGTTGAGCTACTGTATAAGTTGTAAAGTAGATTTCATTTTGAAAGCAAATCTTTTGTCGAGGAAGAGTTCTTAAAACCAGCTAAAGATAAATAAAATAGATGCAAATAATATTGTAAAATGAAAGTTGTATGTTGACAATATCAATTGTATTCACCACATTTGATAACTTTTATGTATATATATTTAAAGTAAAAGAAATACATGTCTTACATGTATTTTAATACAAACAGTAAACAACATATTAAGTAAATAGTAATTTATTTTTTTAAATGTATCTTTATTGATTTCATAGAGAGGAAAGGAGAGGGATAGAGAGATAGAAACATCAACGATGGGAGAGTCATTGATTGGCTGCCTCCTGCATGCCCCCAACTGGGGATCAAGCCCGCAACCCAGGCATGTGCCCCAACTGGGAATCAAACCCCAATCGCTTGGATCCCGGTCAGCACTCAACCACTGAGCCACACCCTGCCTGGTGTAAATAGTAATTTACAAAAACATATGCTCATACAAAAACCTGTACACAAATGTTCATGGCAGCATTATTCATAATAGCCAAAGAGCAAAAACAACCCAAATTTTTATCAACTGGTGAGTAGCTAAAATGTGGGATATCCATATAATAGCATATTATTTGGCAATAAAAAGGATTGAAGAGCTGATGCATATTACGACATGGATGAATCCTGATCACATATTGTAAGATTCCATTCTTAGAAAATGTCTAGAATAGACAAATCCATAGAGACAGAAAGTGTATTATTGATTGCCAAAAAGCTGGAGGGGAGAAGAATGGGGAGTGACTGCTAACGGGCAAAAAGGTTTTGGGGGGAGATGATGAAAATACTCTTAAATTAGTCCTAATAGTTGCACAATTCTGTGAATAAACTAAAAATCATTTAACTGTATACTTTAAAAAGTGAATGTTATGTTAAATATATTTGATAAAGCTTTTATTTTGAAAAGTTTAATACAAGGGTATTTACCCCCTTCCTAGTACCCCAGTCCTTCCTATTTTATTGTTCCAAGTTTATTGTATAGGCTTTCCAGCATTTTTATACATGCAAAAATATAACTAGATATGTAATTACAAAGAAAATCATGCTGTACATTCCATTCACTATATAATGATCAAGACTTTTAGTGGGCCAAAGACCCCGTTCTCTGCTCTTAGATATGTTTCTCCTGCCTGTAACAGGTCACGTCCTCACACTTTTATCTTGTGGCTTTACTCTCTACTCTGATTCTCACCTTTTGAGTACTCCCACATATCTAAGGAATGTGATACTCACCAAGCTTATGATTTTCAAAACCTTCCTTCTCCATTTGGTGAACACCATTGCAGTCTCTTTATTCAGTGCATCTCCCTTCCCATGTAACTTCTGTTAATTGAGATTTTGCTTCCTTGGAATATCAATACGCTTAAAACTGACTTTGTAACGACTCCTCCAGTGTTCCTACTCAACGGCAGAGCCGATCTCTATTCACTATTCACCTCCAGATCCTACTGCTAACCATGCGATTTTTGTCAGTGCAGCTTCCATTTGAAATCTATTAGAGATGTTTTAGGTTGATTTGGTTCTTCCTTGGCGGAGCAGAGTTGCTTGTTGCAGATCACCTCATGTGCAGCTGACCCTTTCTCAGATTAACTGCTTGTCCCTGATTCAGTTAGCTGTGATGAGGCACTTGCAATATGAACAGGGCCTGACCTGGATAGTGATGTTTAATATGTGATCATGTCATTAGAAACAAAAAAGAAAAAGCACTTCTAAACAAAGCTGTTTACCTGTATTTATATCGCTAGATTTGGACTCGAGAGGTAAAGTATCAAAATAAAGTGAAATTACAGAGGAAATATAAAGAAAAATAGTGAAATATGTTCCTAAAATCTAGGGAAATGAGTAAAATAATTAATTTAGAGCCTGAAATAGTTACACTAGCAATAACCACACAAGGAAGGTCCACAATTTCATAGCATTATCATTGAATAGCAGTTACTAGGAAAGAGGGAGAGCAAACACTCTAGACTCATGCCTTAAACCTGTCTTCCAGAAGAACTTGAGAAGAAATTAACTTGGGAAGGCAACTCATAAAGCATGTAGTCATATCTCTCAGTTTAGAAGACTTAGGCTGCAGGGGTATGCAGAGTCCTGGAAAAAGACAAAAGGGATCCTTCAAGTGTAGAAGTCACTTGTTCCAGCTCATTTTACTGGAAGCAAGATAAACTGCTACATCTCACCATTTCTATTTTCCACCTGGGAAGAAAATTTGAGAGTGAAAGCAAGATAATCATAATTCCTGAAAATGAATTCTCTCCTATAATAAACAAAAATTTAGCATAATGAAAGTATGAAGGGAAAAGATGAAAAGAGAAGCCACAAGGGAGCCCTGGGGGAAGAGAGATAAGGAGAGCCCCAGCTGTCATCTCCCACAACACAGAGAACCAAATCCAGCAGAATCAACCTGTGCTTGCTCTCAATGGAATGAGAAAATGGTGGCTGGAGAGAAGTTGGGGGAAGGGACTCCTGGGACTGATTGGCTCTGGCAGCAGTAAAGATTTCCAGAATTTACCTGAATTGGAGAAATATCTGAAGCCTGACATTTCAAATATAACTAACTGTCCATAGTCTCAGCTATATTTCCTCCCTGCAAATCCTTCTCTTCATACTGAAATAAAGGACTTGGAATGAGATTCTGGAATCAATTTTTGACACTATATTGGAGAGAATGAAAGATCTAGATAATAAAGTTAAAAATAAAAATTTTGACAACTGTGGAACAGATCAAGAAAGTAATTAGTCTAAATTAAAACACATAGTAAGAAGACTCCAAGAAAAATATCTATGAAGGCAAAAATCAAATGGTTCCTGGGTATTGAAGGCTCCAAGAACAACATCTGTAGGAGTGTAAGAGTGGAATTTATTCCAAACAATAGGTAAATGTGTGAGAATCTGGAAGCTATTAAAGGTAGAAGGAAAAAAGCATATATTTCTTCTCCCAATGGGACATGAGAAAAATAATCAGAAAATATCAGCAAAAACAAAACTAATCTAAACTAAAAATTGTTTAGAAAAGGAATGGCTTAAATAAAGTGAATTAAGTTGGACCAGATTTTGAGCAATTAGTGAAAAGTAAGAAAGGGGACTTCATTTAACCTTGAAAATGTGCCTTCTAGTACCATACATGTCATAACATCAGTGCCCTGAAGGAAGAATCGTTGTCTTAGAGCATTACAGGACTAAACAGTGAACAATATTTTTATAGTTAACATATTGATTATCAATCTACTGACGAGCATGGAAAGACTCAATTATGACTGAAAAAAAAAGTAGATATTGTTGAACTTGAGGATGCAAATGAACACGTGACCAAAGGTGTAAATGAGAGAAGGGGAAAGTAGTGAGATGAGCAGCAGTGCTGAGACCTTATTACACAGTGTGATGGCAAGTGCTCTGGCAGAGTCTGATGGAATAGAAATGAAGATTTATGTACAAAATGTGGGAGTGATCCAGAGAAGTAGGGAGCGATGTTGTGCCTGAACTAAATCTCCTCATCAGAGTGAAGTCTATGTCTAAAGTGAGTAAATCAAGAAATATTGAATAGGCCCACGGAGAGCACCATCAGAAGTATAAGACAGCCCGACCGGGCGTGGCTCAGCCCTTGAGTGTCAACCCGGGATCCAGGCGATCGGGGTTCGATTCCTGCTCAGGGCACATATCCTGGTTGCGGGCTCAATCAATGACTCTCTCATCATTGATGTTTCTATCTCTCTCTCTCCCTCTCCTTTCCTCTCTCTGAAATCAATAAAGATATATTTAAAAAAAAAAAAAAGTGTAAGACAAATGGTGAAAAACTGTGGCCACTGGGAGATTATGCGGAAATACTTAGGCATACAGCTGTTGCGTATTATTCATTGTTTAATAAGATTTCTTATTCATTAGGAAGCCCATCATTGGATTTCTTTACTACGTAACATTTTGATCATGTGGTATCACCTTGATTAAAATTTTGAAAAGCTAAACACGAAATGAGCAGAAACTGTGTAAGAAGAAGCCTGTGTTCAGATTCATGAATAAAGACAGTAAGTGGAAAGACAGGCCTTTCTTCAGTATTGGAGCACAAACTGAAGACAATACCAGTTTTTCTTAGATTAGTATGATCCCAGTGAATAAAACAAGATGTTTTAGGAGAATTAACATCAAAATAAAAGAATTCTGAGAATAAAGATTTATGAAGAGGGGCTAGTACCTGACCAGTTATTAAAAAGTATAAATTTAGGCATTTTGGAGATGGAATAGATGGATGGAAAAGCATAGAAAGTCTAGAAATATAGCTGAAAGCATAGGAATATTTAACATATAACAAAGGGGATATTTCAAATTAATGAAGAAAACAAAGGTGTTTCAATTAAATTGTGCTGAATCAACTGATCACCTCCTGAAAAGAAAAATAAGATTAATTTCTGTCTCACTTCTCATGCCAAAATAAATTCCAGATTTAAACTGATTTAAACTATCATTTCTGTTTCAACATGTTAAACATAATAAAATGAAGAAACTATAAAACTATTGCATAAAAGTATGGGTACATTTATATCTAATCTTACCGTGTGAGAGGTCTTTTTAAGCAAAATAAAGTACTTTAAATAAAAGGTATGACACATAGAAATTTAAAATTTGTATTTGCAAAAATACTCTGAATGATAGGAAAAAAAATCTGTTAAACATGTATGACAGATACAAGGTTGGTCTTCTCAATTTATAAAGAGCTAGTAGAAACCAGTAAGGGGTGGGGGGAGTCAATAGGATAGGAAAATAGCATAATAGAGGGAAAAGTAGTTCAAAGAAGCAACTTCCTCCAGGCCTTTGTTCATCACCTGCTTCTCCACCACTTAAATCCTACTCATCTTCATCGTGGAAGCCAACTGCCAGCATCTTCACAGACCTGTTCTTAACTTACCCAAGAGGAATACGCTGTTCCTTCTAACTTGCTTCTTGGTAACTTTACCATATTTCTCCTACACACCATATTTTTCAACTTTTTCTTTTCTTAAAGCTGGCCATGCTCATCTTTTTCTTCCACTCTCTTTTTTTTAACCTTTTTTGAAAAATTTAATTGTTGAAAGTATTACAGAGGTCCTCTTTTTTCCCCATTGACCCCCTCCACCGCGCATCTGCCCCCAACCAGGCCTTCCACCACAATATTGTCTGCGTCCATGGGTTATGTATATAAGCATATAAGTTCTTTGGTTTATCTCTTCCCACCCACCCACCCCCACCTTCCCTCTGAGATCCCTCAGTCTATTCTCTGCTTCTATGTCTCTGGATCTATTTCGTTCATCAGTTTATTTTGTTCATTAGATTCCACGTATAAGTGAGATCATGTGATACTTATCTTTCTCTGACTGAGTTATACTCTCCAGTCCCAAAGGGTACGAGATCCTTCTTTTTTACAGGTGCATAGTACTCCATGTGTGTAAATGTCCCACAACTTTTTTATCCACTCATCTACTGATGGGCACTTGGGCTGGTTCCAGATCTTAGCTATTGTAAATTGCACTACTATGAACATAGGGGTGCATAAGTTCTTTATAATTGGTGTTTCAGGTTTCTTCCACTCTTGATTATAAATTTCTTAAGAGAACAAACCATATCTTCCTCATCTCAATCCCAAATACATCAAACCTTCAGTAACCACTAACGTTGTTTGAATAAATAAACTAAGCATGTTCTTCAAGGACACAGATCCTGTGGATAATGTCAGTATGTGTACTTGATTCACAACCTCAAACAAACTCATTTGGATTTAAATTTCTGTATAAAATCTCAGCAAAACTGATAAGGTACCCTTTCCTGCAGAACACAAATTAATTTTTAGCCTATAATAAAAGTATTTCATGGCACTCCCTTTCATTGGTTCATTCCTGTAAGCAGCTATAAATACGCAAATAACAATGTACAGGAAGCTTGGCTCTCAAATACAGTTCACAGCATCTCACAACATGAACTTTCAGGTGGCTGAGTTGTGCAGAAATGAGATTTTTTTCTTCTGAGACTCTGAAAAGAGTAGAGGATAACACCAGTGTTCTTGCCTGCGTTGCTTATCTCACAGCAACAGGTTAGAGTTCCACAGCTCCACATTCTGGAGCATTTACTGAATGAGTAATGGTTGAGTGTTCAGGAAAGCAACGCAGTAGATGAAAACAAATTACATTGGTTTGTGCCCAAGGCACCTGAAGGTATACCTAAATTGTTGGTGTGGGTACCAAAAATAAATTTACTGGGCAGGTTTATTAATTATAAACATTCCTGTTACTTTTGGAGAAAGAAATTTATATCCAGTAAAATTCCTTTAGTTCTGGGAGGTGTTTTACTCTTCCTCTATTGCTGTTGAGTCTTTAAGATGAGCACATACTTTCACACTGGTGACATCTCCATTGAAGAAAATACAGTGATCTGATATTTTTATGTGAATCATCTTTGGAACTTGTGCTCCTTGCCTTTGGAGGTAATAAATATTCAACATTAAAAAAAAAAAATGCAGGGGAAAAAAATAATTGTCCTCAATGCTAAGCCCTGGCACACTTATGGGTTAAATAGTGTGTTGAAAAATCTATGAAGCATTTTTATGATGAGTTAAAGCTAACATTCTCTTAGGCACCTAGCAAGGAAAGTATTATTTTCTTACTTAGTGATCCTGAGTTCAAGTATCAATAGCAATGTATTTCATACTTTTGTGAACGGAAGGTTTTGTTGGATAATGAGACTGTAGAAACGTTAACTCAAGGAGAAGTTAAGGGTTTTACACATGGGCAAAACGTTAAGTGGAAAAATGTATCTCCTACTTCAAGATCCATTTACCAATTAATTTCTCCTTTGTTCATATGTTGGGCATTGAACACTTTACTTCTAAAAAAGTTAATTATCTCTAGTAAAGGAAACTATCCTGAGAGAGCTTACTGTGTGAGCAGGACTGGGAAGTAGTAGATTCAAGACTTCACAGAACACTGGAATCCATACTCCGAAAAGTACTTCAGGGTCAGAACACATGAGTATCAGCTTAATAGAGTGACTTTGGGCTAATGACCTATCATTCTTAAGCCTCATTTTCCTTATCTTTATAAAGGAAGAGTCAAATTAGATTATCTTTGAGGTCCTTTTTGCCTCTGAGATCCTAATCAGTGTAACAGAGCTTGTATCTTGGGATCAGTTCATCTTTATATTACACTGGACTTTATTTCTTGGAGCGTCAATACCTTTGAATTCAATTTAAGTCTTTATTGTACTGTGGCCTATGAAGACATTTTTAAAGAGTCACTAGATTCCAATTGTCATCTTTTCCAGACATCATCATGAATTCTCATCAAGAATGATTTATTGGCCACTAATGAGTAAACAATACTTGAATTAGAGATGTATATGTAATCATATAATTAATAAGAAACATATGTAAGAATGGAATTAACCAAAGATCTTTGCAGAAAGAGTGTGAGCCCTGTAGCTTCAGCTGGCTTTTGTTGGAATGCTCTATATTTTTTAGTCTTCTCTTTGTCCATGGTCTTGATTCGGCTTTGAAAAAGAAACAAAACAATTATGAAAAATGTATTTGTGTTTATTAAGTTGCTCAGCATGGCAATATTATTTAGAAATATTTCTTTTTAAAAGAGTCATGTTTTTAATATAACAACTTGATAGAGGGGTACTATAAAAGTAAAATAGGTTACTCTCGTATGCCTTTAAACAATTAAATGTAATTCATTATAAAAACAAATTATGCTTAGCATTAAAAATAAAAATACAGTAATCTGTTGGAAATGTTAAATAGCTTACTTAGAGGAGAAAAAAAGAAAGGCAAATATGCTATCGTCTTGAATATCTTTCTAATTTTTCTCAACAGTATTTATTACCAACAAGGCTAGTTTTAATTTAGAACAATTATTTTCATTTTCCACACTGAATAGTTAGATACCAGGCTTTTGTGATCTTTTCTTCTCAGCCCTTTCCCATCTGTTGAATCAAGGTTGTTCTTCCCCTGAGCAATCAGATAAAAATCAATAATATTGAGATCAAAGTCCTCAAACACCATATACTAATTTTAAATTGCATGCAAGCCTAAAGCTGGTATTTAATACCTCCATTCTTTTCCTCTGTAGGCATTTATGTCCATGTTCCAGATCCTAACCCAGGAAGGATGGGTAGACGTAATGGACCAAACTCTAAATGCTGTGGGACACATGTGGGCACCCGTGGTTGCCATCTATTTCATTCTCTATCATCTTTTTGCCACTCTGGTGAGTTTAGCACTTTTTTCAGTTATGTCTTAGATTTTGTAATGGGATGAGCATCAACAGATTTTTGGCCTACTTTCAACTTCAGAATGAGAGCCAGAGAACCAATGTAGAGTGGTCTGGTTAGATGAGTTCCCTAAGTTCTAAATTCTAAGTTCTAAGTTCTAAGTTCTTTGAGAAACTAGATTTCAGATTTAACTAAGAAGTTGTCTCTATCAGGTACAAGTGTTTGCATGAGGGAAAACAAGACAAAACAAAATAGAAATCTCATATTTGCATACCTACTTAAACATCTCTAATCATTCACACCCTAGATGATCTAAGAATCAAACCAGAACTATGTTATTATTATTATTATTTCTAATCTTGTAGAGATACTCTTTAGTTTCACTTCATCTTCTTCACAGCTGTAATTAAACTGAAGAAAGAAGCTGGAGACCTCATGGTGTAGTCAGTTAATTAGAAATCAGCTCAGTGTTTTTGTGCTATGTGCAATGGAAAGAAACAGATGGGAAAAAATAAAACACATAGACACAGAGCAGCAAATATTTTAATAGCACAATAAAAACTGAATACCAATTCCAAGAAAAAATTGACTTATGTCACACAGACTTTTCTTGTCAATGTATTTTTTATTAAAAAGAAAGAAAAAATGTTATGAAATGTGGCTTGTGACATACTAAAAGATGTAATTCTCAAGTCTTTCTAATGTGAAATGTACATCTCTATATAATAAATTGGTGCATATTTAAGAAGCAAACTTAAGCTCTACTCTTAGTTAAAAATTCCAAGTTAAGGATCTAAATGTTATCCTTTATTAGGAACACATGAAATGAAAACAACTTCTACTACATATTGACAGGCAAAATGTTTCACAATTTTATTCCTAACATTTGGAAAAACCAAGTTAGGTAATATTCCCATTTTACAAATGATGAAACTGAGGCTCAGAGGAGTTAAGTAATTTGTCCAATGGCACATAGAGTCTAAATGTTAGAGTCAGAATATGTCCAGTCCTGCCTGGTCTCAAAGCCATGGCTTTGCAACTACTTATTGCTACTTCCTTAGATTATGAAAATTACTATTGTCACTGAAAATGTCAGCATCAAATCAAACCTCTGCCCAAGAGTCACTAAAATAAAGCAAATTACATATAAACTCTAAGGTCCCTTCCAATTCTAAATATCCATGAATCAAACAAGTGCTTGCCCAGCCGGGTGTAGCTCAGTGGTTCAGCATCGACCTAGGATCCAGGCGATTGGGGTTCGATTCCCGGTCAGGGCACATGCCTGGGTTGCAGGCTCGATCCCCAGTCGGGGGCGTGCAGGAGGCAGCCGATCAATAACTCTCTCTCATCATTGATGTTTCTGTCTCTCCCTCTCTCCTCTCCTCTCTCTCGAATCAATAAAGATATATTTAAAAAAAAAAAGTGCTTGAGAAACAAGATGTTACATTAGAGTTTGCATTTACTACAGAGACAAAAGCTTTCAAAACTAAGACATGTTTATAAAAAAGCATATGAGGATGCATTGTAAAGTCTTGGGTTCAAACAAGAGAATCACAAAGAAATAGTTTGGACATTTTTTTATATGAGGTAGCTTTTTAAATATTCATAAAAGCAAAGAACATTGAGTAGTAGGAATGGAGGTCTGGCTTCCAGAGCCAACTCTAACTGTGCTGGTGTTTCCAGGACCCTTGTCCCTGAGGGCTTTACATACTCCCTTCCACAACCTTTAAATCTGTGCCTGTCATTCATTTATTCATTCATCGTTAATTCATTCACTCATGAATTCAACTAATGTCTATTATGCACCTACTATGAGTTTACGTTCCTTTAAAACTATGGAATAGCTTGGAGAGTATTGATCATGGGTTAAATACAGGACAGATATGACTGAAATCATGGTTGTATGAGAATAACCTATGTAATCGTTTTTGTAAAATATAATTGTTTGCTAACCTCTGCAGATTTTTTACACACAGCTATAAATTTGATCCTTAAGTCAGAGACTCACACATTATAAAAGCAGAAAGAAAACTATCTAGCCTCGAAAATTATTTAGCAAAGTGAATTTTTTTCAAGTGAACTTCTGCCGGGATATAATAAATATTATATTAAATCTGATACACAGACTTTTTGAGTAGTCTAAATTTTCCTTATTGGACCAAAAACGTGGCAATGATTTTGGAACACTGGAACACTTCTGAGGATTCCTGAGATTCACCTGAGCCTTTAAAAATCCATAGAGCATAACTTGAAAACCCATATCTAATTTCATCTCTTCATTCTACTGATTTAAGTATCTGCTCAAAACACATTCTAATTTTATTGTTATTTTCAAAAGATAGATTTTAATTAAAACTGAACATTGCAATTGTTTGTTCTTTTATTCATAATTGTTTCAAATCTGTAAAGCAACTGAGAACTGAAAATTCAGTGAGGGCGCTCTAGTAAATATGGTAGAATACAAGAGTATGGAGTTGGAGTCAAAATCTAGATTCAGATTCTAGCGCTAGATGTGTGACTCGGAAAAACCAGACAACTTCCCTGATCTCTATGTCATGTTATATCTGAAATTGAGGATAATAATGCCCCACACCTAGTGCCCAAGTTTTCCATCTCCATGTGAGTTGAGCTTGTATTTGGAAGGAGATTTTAGCCATTAAATAAGCGGATGATGGTAGCTATCACCAACACTAAGTGCCTTTAAGTTTAAGTAAGATTGTGTATGCATTTAAAGCTGTATATTAATAAATTCTAAAATGTTATTATGTTAGTTCATATGTTTTTAACTTTAGAAGTAAAGTATTATTGATCAGTTTAAAATATCCTTCTTCTTTCCCCAATTATCATTGTCTTACAGATAATGATGAATTTGGTATGAATCCATCTTCCAGTTTTAAATCATACTTCACTAAATTTAACATGCTATAAACTATAAAAAGACTCTTATTTTGTGTAACATTAATTTTAAAAAACCAACAACTAAACTATACACATAGATGATAAGGCGCATCCTAATTTCAGTTGTTATAATGTGAAAATAAATGTGCATATTAAAATCAATGAAATACGGTAGACTCCCACACACATATATGTATCCATTTAAAATATATAGTGTTTTAAATTTAAGGTTATCACCTACAAACATTTTACACCATTCATTTTTAACATTAAAATTAATTTTTTAGTTTGAGAAACTCTGCTGCAATGCATGGTGACCACCTTGGTAGAGATACCTGGTGTGCACAGTTCTCTGCCATGATGACTACACACCATTCCAAGGCCAAGTTATATTTGATCATGTGCTTTCCTCCTTACAAATCATTAGTAGCAGCAATTTTCAGAATAAGTGGTATCAAATTCTGTATACATTGTCAGTTGAATTTTTCACTAAATATTGTTTTTGAAATCTTTTTACCTTAATATATATAAAGCTTATTTGGTATATATAGTCATGAATATATGAAATATGACTGAATATGCCATATTTATCAGGTCCTTTCGTCATGAATATTTAGGTTGTTTTGGTGAATATTTAGGTTGTTTTACTTATATAATGTTGCAAGTCCATACTGAATCTGGTCTACAGGTTTTATTTATGTGGCCTGTGAGCTAAGACTGGTTTGTGCATTACTAAATGATTGTGTACCTATATAATATCCTAAATGTTGCCTCTTGGCCCTCAAAACTTAAAATATTTACTCTCTGTACCTTTCACTTGCAGACTCCTGCTCTGTAAGTAAGCTACACTAACTTACCCTCCCAAGAACAGTGGTTGAGAATCCCTGTGTGCATACATTCTCACTTATGGTTGATATTGCTAGACAGCCGCCCCAACATTGACCCTCTCATTCCTCCCCCTTCCCCCCTTCCCAGGCCTTCCCAGAACAACTGTCTGTCCATGGGCTATGCATATATGCATATTAAGTTCATTGGTTAATCTCTTCCTGCTCTGCCCTCTTCCTTCTGAAATATATTAGTATGTTGTATGCTTCAGTGTCTCTGGATATTTTTTGATATTGCTAGACTTTTAAGATTTTGACAGTCTGATGAGTTCAATGTTGGTATTTTCCTTAACTTGCATATTTGCATTTCCATAATTATTGATAAGGGTGCTCTTCATATGTTGATCAGCCATCTTCTTTGTGACTCGCCCAATCGTATGCTTTACCTATTTTTCTAAGATCTAGTTTGTCTTTTTTAAATTCATGTATTGGAGTAGTACATATGTTCTGGGTGTTAATCCCTTGACTACTATATAAATGTCTTTTCTTAGGCAGTATTTTGTTATCCCAATTTGTGATATCTTTTTGTCATCTTTGTAATTAGCTAGCTGATATTAATAATAGAAAAGGAGCGAAGGGGAGGCCAGACATTGTAAGCACGGTCATCTGGGCAGCTTTGCCAGGAAGCTGCAACTTCATGCTCCCCAGAAAACAACAGTTCCATTCCCTGCAGATCACTGGGGAAAGGGATCCAACAAAGGGGGAGATGGGCACATGTGCAATGAAGTCAGGGTGTTGTAGGAAAGATGCTTACCTGTCAGTCTAACATGGAGAAAAGATATTTGACTGGGGGTGGAGTACTGCAAGCACATGAAATCTTGGAAGGTTAAAATCCCCAGACAAAGAATTCTGCTTCTCTTGCTTTGCTCCAGCTCCCTTGCATTCTCTTGCTCTGTGAGCCACTCTCGCCTGCCCTCTCTCCATAGCCATGTGGCCTTAAGCAGCCCCATGGCCCAAGGCCATGCAGACCGCACACACAGTGGACTGCAGCTGGGAACACAAGCTAAGCTAGCCAGATGCTGGACTGGACTGTGCTTTAATATGGAGGGGAAACTCTGGGCAGTGGCTTTAATCCCAGCCCTGCTGAAGACAAGGCTGGACTTTTCCCATGGCAGGACGGAGGGAGATGGGAACTTGGAAGGGAATCCCCTTAATTTTATATCAACAATAAAGCTTTCCACAATACCTCAAGAATCCTATTTCCATCAGCAAGAGGCGAGGACACAAGGCACCCCACCAATAACATTTTGACATTTTTTTTATGTGGCCAAACTATCAGTTTTTTACTTATGGTCAATATTTATTTTGAACTCACATTTAAGATAGTCTTTCTCACCCTGAGGTAATAAAAATATTCTCCTCGATCTTCTTCTAATTGCTTTAAATGTTTACCTTTTACCTTTAGGTATTAAATACATCTCAACTTACTGTTTACATGTGGTATAAGTTAGGTTAAATACACTGCTTAAATAACTCAAATTGACTTTTCTCAAACACATTTATGTTAATTCTTAAAGCGTTGAGATATTTAGTTGATTTCTCTGATTATGAACCTAATGCAAAAAGGTCAGCTATTCATATATTTAAATTTATAAGGGACTTTTTTTTAATGAGAGCTAATTAGTTCAAAGAGAACACTGCAACTAAACTAAAGCTGAGAATGTTATTTCTAACTACCCAAAAAGCCTAGGAACTGAAGTCGCTTCCCTGGAGATTTTGTTTAAAGTTGATCAGCAATTGTTTTTCTTTTCCTGCTTATCCTCAGACTGACTGACCGTCACTGTAATGGGCTCTATTAAGTTAGCTCAATTTGATTCTGCACAGTTTTATTAAATCTCAGCTACTATGTGTACGTACTAACCTAATCCTAACCAAAGTGGGAAAGAATGTAATCCCTGTCCTCTTTGGGCCTACAACTAGTACATAAATAGGACTAGTAAGCACAAAGGAACCAAAAAATAAAACCTGTGATTCAAGGCCTGGTGATACATATGATGAAACTGCCATGAGCACATGCTGTTGTTGCTTGTTATGTGATCAATGCCCACATAATAAACATCTGCTTCCCAGTGATTCCAGACCTACCAAATCTGAAATAGTGGTCAAAATATTGACAGTAAAGCAGCCAGACATTGTTTGTGAACCAACAAGTAAATATGTGCAAGGAGGTGATAGGCCTGTGCTAATACATATATCATATTCTCTTAAAAACTGGACATTTAATACATTAAAAATCTCTATTCCATAAGCCTGTCTTTAGGCTTGAACTTGTCTTAAAATGAGCATTTTTGTTAAATTGTATGTTTCTTTTCGCAAAATATTACAAAGCATTGCAACCCAAATGAAAAAAAGTCCACATAAATATACAAACTCTGATTGTTTTTTACCCAGGCTGGCCAGTGGTGCCACACAACTGGTGAGTTTCTCATTTAGTCTTTCCAGGGACAGGCATGTACAAAGCAGAAAAAAAAAAGGAAAGAAAAGAAAAAAAAAGAAAGAAAAACTGCTTCCCTGCAGTTTGTTCTGGCATAAAAAAAAACAACAGCAGGCTATTCCATCACCCCCTGGGGGCACCAATTTTCCAGCTCACAATGAAAATCAAGCTTAAGTGCTCAGCAAATGCATATTCATAATCATTACCTATTATGTTTTTAAAACTTCTCTCTCATCTGCCAGGTAGTATTCTGTATTTCTGTCCTGACTGCAGTTTGCCGAATGCTTGTGGAATTCATATTTTTCTTCACTTTTACCATTGACTTGGGGATTAAGGATTGTGGAAGACTTAACCAATTGAAAGAGTCTATTTTTTTTATTCTCAGTGTTTTTCCTTTATTATTGTTTCAAAGGAAAGCCCTGTGATGTGAATACTGAGAGAAAATGTAATTAAGGATCCATTGTGGATAGTCTTTTTGTTACCTTTGAAGTGCTTAAATTAACACAGCAATCTCCTGATTTTGCTTCTGCTGTGGCAGCTTTCTGAGAATAGTCATATTTTGCTGACAAAAATGGGCATTCCAAAGTGTAAATTAAATAATTTGATTTTATAGAATTCATTTAAAAGTGCATCTGTGTCGAACATTTCCTATTTTACACTGCTCTGATTACATTTGACTTTTTGTTGACCTGTATAAAAAATGAGATTGTTTCCAACTACAGCCTGCAAGATGGCTTAGGATAGCATGATTATAAATGATAAGAAGGAAAAGAAAAGAAAAACACAAGATTACGGGGTGTTTACCAGATACCTGCTGTGTTTCTATTGCATATTTAAAATAATAATAAAAAATAGAAATTATTAATAGAGTTCACAGTAGAGAAAGAAATAAGAGTAAAGGTGGCATTTTGGCTAAAGGGCTATCTTTAAGCTATGTAAAAAGGAAAAGAAAATAGTAAAAGTAAGCTTTAGAAAAAAACAAAAATAGAAAGGAAAGATACATAAGGCAAGGGTGTAGCTATATGCAGAGTTTGGGAGAATGCAAAATAGGATATGCAGCTACAGAGACAGAAATTCTCAACAAAGAAAACCCATTGTGGTAAGGCCACCCTCTTGTAAAAATAAACTGTAACTTTCAGGAGTCTGAATCATGATAACCCAAAAGTGAGTGTTAGGTAAAGTATGTTGGACTGAATGGTTATGTCTGAATAAAATTGGAGGAAATGATACTAGGAATACAACTTCTGTAATTTATTGAATGTTGCTGAAACGTACTGTGGATAAATGCAAGAAAACAAGTTTGTCTGTGGTTAAATGTATAAAACTTAAAACATGGTGAATACCTAGTGAACCCTCAGCTCAGGTGAGTCTGGCTTTTTCAGAAGCTTTTAAGGTGTAAGAGGAGTAGTTAGAAAAAGAGAAGAGGGATCTTAAGGATTTATTGTAGCTGAGCACCTATTAAGACTCTGGGGCAGGCGCCATATTGAACCTGGAAAAGTATGATCTGAAATCCACTAAGCTAGAAGGTCAGCATCCCACCAATATGTTGCTATGTCATTCATAAAAATTCCAAGGATACTTGCCAGGCTTCCAAAGACTTGATATGTGGCATTTTCCACACTGAATGCATTGCCAATGCTAAAAATATCTTGAGAATGGGCATGATAATTTGAGGAAAATAAAGAAGTAGATACCTGGAAAATTTTAATAGTCATTCTCCATTTTTTCATTGACATTGTTGATTCATAATGTTTCAATAGTGATCATAAAATAAGGAAGTGACTAGTACATCAGTTGTATATTACATGGTAGAACAAGTATTTGTGTTGGATATTCATATGTTGGAATGTTAGAAAGCTGTTAAAAGTGGCAAGTAACACCTGGTGTGGCTCAGTGGTTGAGCATCGACCCATGAACTAAGAGGCCACCGGTTTGATTCTCAGTCAGGGCACCCTCAGACAGGGCCCGGGGGTGAGCTCAGTCCCCAGTAGGAGACATGCAGGAGGCAGCACATGGATGACGTTTCTCTCTCTATCCCTCCATCTCTCTCCCTTCCCCTCTAAAAAATTAATAAAAACATATTTTTTTAAAATATGGGAAAAAAGTGGCAAGTAGCCAATGCATGGATATATGTGTATGTATGTGTGAATTTCTTTTTTGAAAGCATTGCACAAATGAAATACTGCTGTGCAGAAAGTATGTACTACTTGTGTTTTAACAAAGCTCAAGAGGAAATGAAAGGATATATCATTAGTCTTTATTCCCCAGAAAATTACATCATTAAAAAAATAGTGATATAGATTCGGTGCCGCATCGAAAATTTAAATATTATATAAATCTAAATACTAAAAAATAGAGCAGAGTACTTTGGTTGCATAATTTAGAACTGGCAAAATATAAAGGTGTTTCATACAAATGATGAAGCTCTTTGAGTTAATGTGGCAAGTCTCCATAAAATGTCTTTATAATATAAATAACATTTTAATATAAACCTGTGAATCACATTTAATGGCTGTGGGAAACCTTTTGGCACAGCACATGTGGCACTTACAAGTAAGTGAACATTGACGGAAAATAAAATTCAGATTATTAATGAGCATTACCTCAGCTTCTTATAAAAACAAAACAAACAAATGAAAAAACGCAGGAACTGAGGAATGATTCTCACTTTCAGACAAAGAATTCATCCCCCAGTCCCACAACTTTCAATACCATGCATTGAGAAGTGGCCCGCACCCCCTTCAGCCTGCCCTCGCCCTCGGTCCAATTCCACACAGCACTGGGTTTGTAGGACAATGATCTGTCTCATTGACAGCGAAAATTAAAAGTGATTTTGGAAACCAAGCTGCCACCCTCCCTTTATTTCTATTTCTTTATCACAGTGGTTATTGCTACCTTATTAGAGTCTGAGAAAAGAACTACAAAGTAATTCTCACCTCCTCACAACCACCTGCAGACTGACCCTGCCTCTCCTGCATCATCTACATCCATTCCAAAGAGAGTCAAAGCCAGCTCTCACCCTAAGTGCCAAGATGTCACCTTATCGCAGTGCCCTACACTTAGGAACTTGGTGACAAGGGTCAAGCTAAAAGTTCATGTACAAATAGTTTTGGGAAGAAACTCAAACTCCACACATATTTTTAAGTAGTTCCTGGTTTTGCCGTCACATTGTCATGTTAATTAAGCAGTGATGCCTAAACATTCAAGAGTATTTGTTGAATGAACTTGGGTTGAATGATAATTTAAAGCAAACTATAAACTTTCTCTTACATAAATCTTAATTTGTTGCCATAACCCTCCCAACATCTTGTCTCAATTCTGTAAACAGGGAGCTTTCAACCTGCAAAGCCCTTTCAGCATTTTCCCAACAAAACCAGAGCTTTTCCTTTTTGAGTCTTGCCTTCTCTCTACCATGAAAATCAAATCTTATCTGCATGACAAGGAGAAAGTGTGGCCAGCATCCCACATCTGCCTCCCTGTCCTGCTATGAGAGTAGCTATTTTCTTTTTTCTCTAAGAAGAATGTATAAAATGTACTTTAAAAATAAATAACTAAAATGTTATATATTTAATAACCTTTTGCCAAACTGCACTTTTGACACTGCCTAGTTATCATTTCTGTGATCCACTTTAAAATAACTACATTACATGCATAAAAAGAAAAAGCAACAACATCTGAAAGAAAAAATTAACAGAGAAGAAAGGAATCTCATCACTTTGTGATTATTACAATATCTCCCTCTCCTGCCTCCCCAGCCTCTCCCAGCCTCCTCTCTGGCAGCCATGCTCTGCCTGTTCTTAGCTGCTCACCAGGCCCCTAATTAGCCACATGCTCCCAAAGCCTGTCTTTGCTCATATCACCTAGAAAGTCTTTCTCACAATTCTCTTTATACCGAAATTATCCTTCTCCTTGGTATCTTGATGTCTTGGTAGCACAGGGTTAGACTTGGTGCCTCACAATCTTAAGTCGCATTCAGAAGATGCACCAGACCCACTTAACCCAGATCAGCTCTCAGAAATCTAAGTGCTCAGATGACACAGCACTGAATGTGTGATACTCAGCTTGGGTTTAGTTTCTGTTTGTCAGTCTTCACACTTGTGTGGCCCCTCTCTGAACCCTCACTCCAATCTTCACATTCCTGCTTTCTGAAAGGAAAGAAGAATGTTTTCTGGGATGGATGGAGCAGAAGGAGGCAGAAATCCCTGGAAAGAAGCAGGGAGGCAAAGCGTTTTTGGTGGTAGGGTGGCATGCCACACACAGGGGCCACAACAGTACAGGTACCAACCTGGGCATGCTTTGACATTCAAGATTTGTCTTGTACCCACTTCTTTTCTGAACTTGGGGGGAAATACCCTTGCTGGGGGCCTCACATGGACGAGGGGCAGCCTGGACAGAATTGGGGAGCTGTCTGAGAAGTCTAGGTAGAGAGAGGACCTAAAAGATCCCCTAAAAACAACTTTCCCATCCTTTCTGCCTGGAATGGTAGAATTTCCAAACTTCCCTAGGAGTTGAGAGTCAATGTATAGTACAACACCATTGAAGGAACTATGGCCCAAAGACCAGATGGAGAATGAAGGGATTGAGTGGGGTCCCCAAAAAGATATGTTCATGTTCTAACTCCAGAAACTTTGATTGTGACCTTATTTGAAAAAAGGGTCTTTGCAGATGTAATTAAATTAAGGATCTTAAGATGAGATCATCCTGAATTATCCAAATGGGCCCTAAATCCAATGACAAGTGTCCTTATAAGAGACAGACGACGACAAGACACAGGAAGAAAGAGAATGCCTTGTGAAGACAGAGGCAGAGGCTGGAGTGATGCAGCCATAAGCCAAGGAACACCCAGGGCCACCAGAGGCTGGAAGAGGCAAGGAAGGATCCTCTGCTAGCACCTCTGGAGGGAGCATGTGCAGCTGACAACTCAATTTTAGACTTCTGGCCTCCGGAACTGTCATAGAATACATTTATGTGGCTTCAGGCCACCAAGCTTGTGCAATTTGTTACAGCAGCCTGAGGAAACTAGTACAGTGTCAGGGAGAATCAGAGATCTTAGCAGGGACTGCTGGAGCTGACATGGTGCCTAATTCAGCAGGAAGAAAGCCCAGATGCCCAAAACAAGTGCCGTGGCTGCCCCTTAAGTGGGACAAAGGAAAGGCCACATGGCCAAGTGCGTCAGGTGCCGATAACAATCACATCCTCAACTTTAAACCAGCCCTAGAAAGAAAAGGAACATTTATTCAAATGTAACTGGGTTTTAAAGGATGGAATAGGATTGATCTAGGAAGACTCAGTTTTCAGCCACCAGTGCAAATGGGGGGTTTATGGACTAAATTAAGTTCATTTGTAAAAACAAGAAAATTTCCCATATCGAAGTTTATGTCTGTATATTTCCATAAAGGCTATATCATATACCAGTGTTGCTGGGGGAGGGTTAGGTGAAAATACAGTAGCTTCAACTTGTTGAGCAATTAATATTATAGCCGTAATATTTTCAGGTGAGGGCACTGAAACTCACAGTGGGTCAGTGGTTGCCACATAACTCTTGACTGGCAGAGCCTAACCGAGGTCTCAAACCACAATGCTCTTTTCTGCCAGGCTGCCAGCCTACATCCGCTTAATTCGATTGTGAACTTCATCGTGGTGAGTGCAATATTGTGTTTATGTTCCTGACCAGGCAGTGTCTGACACATCAATGGGGTCCAATCAACTGCCTGTAGAATTTAATCGAGTAACATAACCTCACTGTCCTTAAGTAGCCTGCCATCTGTCTGGTGTTGGGGAAATAATTAAAAATAAAATCTGCCAACCCAGAAAACCTCTCCAGCCAGGCAGACGAGAAAGAAAACAGTTTTATTATTGGATAAGCACTGAACCAGACTGCGATGGGCATCACAGGCAACCCGCTAAGAGATTGCAAAGACAGAAAGTAGCTAACCCTTTCATTCATATCCCCACATTACATCCATGTTCTCAAGATGGAAATGACTAGCCCTCAAGTAAAAAGATTCAATAGCTCCATTTGTTAAATATAGTTCCCAGTAAATTCACCTGGTGATTGGGGTGTCCATCTGTGGTAGGTAATTGCCTTTATCAAAATGAAAACTAAAATTTTTTCATATCTCCATGACAAGTAGGTAGTTTTGCAAAGGATGGGGCCAAGTAGCTAAAAT
Source organism: Miniopterus schreibersii (assembly GCF_964146895.1). Taxonomy (NCBI): domain Eukaryota; kingdom Metazoa; phylum Chordata; class Mammalia; order Chiroptera; family Miniopteridae; genus Miniopterus; species Miniopterus schreibersii. The sequence goes on from NC_138102.1 coordinate 34,315,396, forward strand.
ACACACCCACCCACCATTGGAGAAGGGAAGAGAGGGTGCTATTCCTGGGTTGTAAATCAGAACAGGCTTTTTTAGAGCTCTTAAAAAGGTTTATATACATCTCAAAGGGACAGGGAAAGACTGTACAAGGACAATGTTTTCTAAAGAAATGCTCTAAGAAAAGGGAGGGGGCAGTTACTTTCCCTTTTTTCATTGGGGATTTTTTTTTTTCTAAAATTTTTGTTTGCCCTTTTACTAGAAAGATAAGAAAATTGGTTAAATTAGAATACAGAGGGTGATCAAGTGCCAGTGAGTGATGGAAGTGGTGTGAGACAGCTCAGACTCGCAGGAGACCTTCAGGTGGATATCTCTGAATCTGAGGCAAGGTGGCCAGGAAAGGTAGACTCCTTCCCTGATGTTATGTTTGATGACAGCATCAAGATAAACATCAAGGTCATGGGAAGGGGCTAAACTTGGAGTGAACTATATAATGTCCTGTTTAGAGTATAATGGCTGGTTTAGAGTAAGCCTGAATATGTCTGTGCCAAGATGCCCATGGTGTGGCAGATATGGTGACATCAGTAAAAATCTATGGTCTAAACCATTCTTTATCTTCTTTAAGTTCTGGTAAAATCCCAAAAGACATGGCTGTAAAAAAGGAAGGGTACTGGCACTTGTCCCAAGTCGAGCATGTCCTGTCAATTTTAATAGTATTGCCTGGCTGGCATGCTCAGTGGTTGAGTGTCAGCCTGTGCACCAGGAGGTCGCCGGTTTGATTCCCAGTCAAGGCATCTACCTGAGTTTTGGGCTTGAACCCTGGCAGGGGTTGTGCAGGAGGCAGCCAATCGATGTCGATGTTTCTCTCTCATCAATGTTTCTATCTCTTTCCCTCTCCCTTCCTCTCTCTAAAAAAATAAAAATAAAAAATCATAAAATCAATAAAAATATATAAAAAATTTAATAATATTTAGAGGCTTCTTTTTCCTTGTTATATTCTCATTAAACCTGGGAAAAAGATAGCCATTAACATATATAATAATCTCGCTAGTGCTTAAAAGGCATGATGACTAAATTGCCTCGACTTTCTTACCTTCACGCTTAACTGTCTAATATTAACAAGTGGAAATAATGTGTTAAGAGGGAAATTGAAAGTAAGAATATAAATTAAGAGTGAAAAAAGATTATCAAGTGAATGTGGAACTTCAGAGAATTCAAAGTTAAAAAGGGACTAGGAATTAAAATATTTTTAAAATTCTGCATTTTTGTTGTTTCTTTTACCTTATTTACCCATTCCAAAAGAAGTACATGCCTTTTTAATTTGGAAAATATGGTGAAATACAAAAATAAGGGGGGAAATTCATTTTTCACAAAGGCAGGCACCATTAACATTTCTAAAGAGCCTTCTAGTCTTTTTTATTCTTTTCTATACATGGTTGCATTTCTACCATATATACCCTTATCTAATATTGTAGTATAAGCATTTTTTCAATATTAATAAAAACTTACGATGCATTAGTTATCTATTGCTATATAACAAATTATGAACAACTTAAGAGCTTACACTACAATAAACATTGATTATCTCACTCAGCTTCTGCAGATTAGGAATCTGAGACAGGTTTAGCGGGTGTTTCTAATTCAGAGTGTCTGATGAGTTTCTAGTCAAGATGTTGGCTGGGGCTGCAGGCTTTACTAGGGCTGGAGTACCCACTTCTAAGAGGAGTCACTCATGGCTGTAGGCTGGAGGCCTCAGCTCATCACCCCACAGGCCTCTCCATGAGTTTCTTCATGACACGGCACCTGGCTTCCACCAGGGTGGTTGAGAGAGAGAGAGCAAGGTGAAAGCCACAATGTCTCTTATCACACACGATCATTTCCGTTTCCTGTTGCTTACACATACCAACCCGATTCATCATGGTGGGGACTCACAAGTGTGTGAACACCAGAGACTCACAAAACTGTGAACACCAGGGTGACTTTTGCAAGACTAGCTACCACAATGAGAATTTGTAATGGCTGCATGAATTTTATAATAAAGGTCTCTATTAAGTATATTAACTCTTTATGGAAGGTTAGATCTTATTTCCAGTATGTCATTGTCACAAATAACTCTATCAAGCACCTTTGTATACAAAAATTCATCAGTACTTCAGAGTATTTTCTTTGGACATGGTCTCAGAAGTGGGATTATTGAGTTATAAAAAACTTTTACTTAATTTCCATTTTAAATTGGCTTCATAAGCAAATTAATATTTATGTTGCTTATTTCAGTTAACATATGCATTTCTTTCCATGTATTTGGGATAAATACCTTAAAATACCTATGCAGTGATTCACAACTACATGTTTATTTTTCAGTTAATGCATTCTATATGGTGTATATTTTAGGCAGATATTTTATATCATATACACATGATATTTTTATACTTACGGCATCTGGGTTTTTTCATTGTTATTTAACCATTTTATAGATCCTCCTGAGTTTGTTTGTTGCTGTTATTTTGGACAACTTAGAACTTGATGAAGATCTAAAGAAGCTTAAACAAGTAAGTAATGTACGAGGAACTCTTAAAACATGTGCTTACAGGTAATATTAAAGCAGTTCAAACTTCATAGTAAAAAAATAGATTTTAATAAATTACAGCAGTCTAAGTTGGCAAAAATATTTTTTAATTTTATTTATTATCAGCAAAAGAAATTTTCTATTGCTTTATAATTAACCTAGGAATATTTTTACATTATTATGAGTAAAGGTAAGATTGATGTAGTATAGTAAATTGGATTTGGAGACTACTCTCCGTCTGCCATTAAATGAAGGTTGTCTGAAAGTGAAAAGCATCAGGGCCAAGTTGCCATTTTGCATAATTATATGTGGTACCCTTGATCATCATGAAAATATTAAGCATCAACTTGCCTGACCTGTAGACACTAAAAGAGAATTTAGTCTGGGTACCCATGGTGATTATAAGAAAGGGAATAGAATAAATGATCAACTGTGCCCAGTTAAGTATGAAAATAGATTGAATGTTATGGTAATAAAAATCGTATCCAAAAAATTTAAATGAAAATATGTTATTTATAATAACATATATTAACATATATGAAGGTTATGTTATTGATGGCAGAAAGATTATAGGTATGATCAACCATTCTCATAGTTTCTGTTACATGGAGGATAATTGGCTTGAATATTTGGCTGTATCAAAGAGTATAGACCCTTTCAGAAGGAGAGCTAGTGGGAGAGAAGAACACTGGATAAGATATCCTTGGGTCATCCTTCCCAACACTAGAAGAATAATAGGAATATTACCAAAGAGAACCACAGCTCTAAAACAAATTTTATCTGGATTCTACACCTTCAGAGCCTTCAGATTGCATCTGAGTTCCCTATTTTTAACAAAGCAGAGACATAACTTATTTAAATTGTTTTGTTGTCATTTTCATATCTGAAAGTTACTTTATGCATTTCATCTTATCACTCTCGTTTATCTCCAAAGCCTATGTTTTAACTAAGGGTTGCCAATAAAGAAAAAAAAATTGATGTAAAGATGCCCATTTAAATAAACTATATGGTGCTTTGCTTTGAATATATATTATCAGTTATAAAATGTCTTTTATTTAATCACTCACCAGATATTAGTGACACTTTGTTTTTCTGAAAATTCTCTGCACCAAAGCTGATTATCCAATTGTGCTAATCTACAATTTGGAGTATCTCCTTTGAATATTTAGAGATATTTGAACATTGAAAATCCAAGTCATAAATGAAACAGCAAAATCCATTTTTATTAGTACATTGTTTTTTGCCATAATTGGACTGAAACTACATTTCTATTAAATTCATCTATTAATTTCATACTTGAAACATTAAACTGCTGTGGACCAAATATTGTTATAGTAAGCTAAAATGTTCCTGGTTCACTTTCTTCCATTTTTGTATAAGAGTACTTTGTGTTTTCAAAAGTTTTTATCCATTAAGTCATGTTTTTATATCTGTGATTTTTCTTATTTCTTTTTATCCTGCCATCTGAGGTAAAGCTCATTTACATAATTTTAAGAATACACTCACACACACACATCCACTTTCATGCACACGTGTCCATAATGATGTCGATACCTGAAACTTTAGACTGCCCTTTATGGCTTCTTTTAGAACTCCAATAAATACGTTACCTGAAATATTTGTGCATGTGCAGGACAGCCCTTAGTGATTAAAGTATATATACTCTATTTTTATTATTCCTAAATAGAAAATAGAAAGGAGAAAACTTGAAAAAAAGCACTTGATTTTCTTAATGTTTGAAATTCCAGAAATCACTATGTATTCCAAAGCCTCTCTGTTCAGTTCAAACTCTTTTTTCATCTTTTACTCTTTCCACCAACTAGTCTACAGGTTCTTTAGCTACAGTAACATTTGCTGAGCCTTCATTGCTAACAAGTGGCAGAGTTAGGATTTAGACCCAGGCAATTTGGATCAAAAACTCAGACTCTTAACCTCTACACTATTGGGTTGAACTAAAGCTGTATAGATGCCAAACATGAGTTACGCCTTATGTGGAAGCTCACTCACAGGACATTTAATTACCTGTTTATAAATACTGATATTTTAGATGACAGAGACATTGTATTCATGAAATAGCTGTTGATGTAAGGGTCAGTTTCTGAGGAATGAAGGTGAATTAAGCAACCCAATTATTAAAACTATTCAAAATAGTTCTTTGTTTTCCCCTTGAAAAACATGATCTAATCAGAGCCACTGGAGTTAGAACTATTGCAGAGGGTAAGCGCTAAAATGCTTACCATTCGTTCCACATAATGGCAGATGCTGTCCAAGGCAGCTCTTCTCTCAGTGACCTTCTGGAGCAAGGATCCTCCTTAGACACAGACATCAAATGCCTGCAGCATATTAACATTTCAGCCAGGCCCCTTGAGACTTTGAATCTATCTTATTGTGATCATGATAAAAAAAACAAAAAACACACAATTGTATTAAATTATAAATGTTGGTTCATACACATTTGTCAAGAGTAACAGAAGCCAGTACCTCTAAAATGGAGAAGTTAAATATGAAACATTAAACAGAGCTATTAGAAAGAGAAAAGTCAGTTCTCACTTGGAGGGAGGAAATATGACCCTGAAGATGGGCAAGGTGGGAGATCACGGTAGAAAGATCCAGGGAAGGAATTAGAGTGGAAGAGAAGACATGCGTAAAGGAGTTAAGCTAGGAAAACATTTCAAATATGAAACTAAGGGAAAAAGCATGGATTATGTATGACTGACTATTAATGCAATGATAAACCGAGAGGAATGTGACCGAATCCAGAGTCAGGAAGGTGATAGTCAGGTGGCTAAATGTCAAAGGACATCAGACCTTTCAGGGAGAGGTTCCCCCAGGGCAAGTACGGCTACATGATCAGTGGTTGGTGGAACTGTGCAGTTGTGTCCTCCTTAAGTACCGTGCTATATAGATCCTTCCCATTCTTTTCTGACACCACTTCCTTGTTCTTTAAGACGGTAGTTTCCCGCCAGGGACTGCTGACCTGTAGGGTTTTTCAAGAGAAACTATAGAGCCAGCAGCCACTTTCCCCACTACAAGAAGCCAAAGGGAATTGTGCACTTACCCAGTGTAAGACAGGATGTGCTAACTGAAATGCCAGCTTTAATACTTTTAGCTGGAAATCTGCAAATACTATGTGGCAGTTCTGCTCCCCTAGCGCTGCAGTTCTCGTGTCTCTTTATCCACTCCTCTCTTTTAGGAAGAAGCAGCAGCACTGAATTACTCATTACTTAATAAAGGCACTTTGATAGAGAAAAAAATTTACGATGGGATTCAAAGGGGAAAATAAAAGAGCTCCTTGGGGATGAATTTTGAAAGGTTCTGACATAGTACCTATTCCTAATACCTCTCTCTCTAAGATATCACCAGGATTGTACCTTAATGGTTGCTGGTGTAGCTTGTCTTTTGTCACTCTTCAAAATAAATAATGTAAATAATATCCATGTAAAATTCATCTATTGATTTCCCTCTGTGTCGCATATTAGATGCAATCAATTCCCAGTAGCAATATACAACAGCAGCAACCATTTCATAGCAGCCATAATTTACATAACCTAGAATTTAATTAAATAGAGACCATGCCTCTCTTTTCAGCATCCCCAAAACCCATACTGGACTTGGAGGTATAGATGATAGATGATACTGGATTGTTAGTGAATGTGTAATTGACTATCAAGAAGCCAAATCAGTTTGTATGGAGACTAACAAAACCCTTGACCTAATACTATCCTCTGAACAGTAGGAGGCAATGATGACCTTGATGTTCAGCAGGGTAGGAATAACACTGGGGACTGTAGTTAGAGTTTTGCACATTTTGAAAATGAAGAGAATTCTTGAAGCTTTAATGATTTTTGTAAATTCAGTGCAAGACAGTATAAAGGGTGTTTTTTTGAAGCAGTATAAAATTCATTGAACTATGAGCGGGGGGAAAACACAGAAAAAGCCTCAGGGAAAGAATGATTGAAAAGGGAACTATAGATAGTCTGTTTAGATTAAATTCAAAGCTCTGAAATTAAAACTGTATCCCAAGCTCTGTATTGTTTCATTTGAATCCTGGTTCAAAATTGATGATGTTTGGCCTTTGATGATGTCCACCGCATATTGGTGGGGTGGGAGTCCATGTAAAAAAGGTTCTCTCTCTTACTGACTGATTTTTTAAACAAAAACAATAAAAATCTTATATTCCTTTTAAAAATATGAGCTCCAGATTAATGTTTCTCTCTAGCCTTACCTGGGAGCCTACATTTTCATCTCTGTCTTGTCTCGTCTCTTATACTGATGTCATTCCAGATTTAGGGCAATAACAAGGAGACAGGATTTTACCAGAGTATACTATTCAGCTAAACACTGGTTGCCATCACCTGATCTGAGGCGAGCTTTCATTATTCTCAGTATTTTCTCCATCTTTCATGAGTGAACTTGAACTAATGTAACATAAAGGAGAGCAATGTAACTGCTACAATAATAAATATTACCCATTGAAAACTACCTTATGCAAGACACTTCATATTAAATTACTGAATTTAATTCTATTAAAGACACAGAAAGTAACATTTAGGGAAGTAAACTCCTTGCCCAAATTCACGTGATTTGTAAGTGCCTAATTTAGGATAACAGTGATATCAAACTATAAACCAGTGTACTCACCAAAAGATGACACACTACCTGATCAGAGACCCAGTTCATTCATTCATTAAGAAATGCATGTCTAGAAAGTAGAGTGGATGAGATGCTTATATTTGTGAATCAACATATTCCCTCTCTGTGGGTGTATAGACTGGAGACCAAATTCTAATCAGAATATAGCTTAGTGAGCTAGGAATCAGTGTGGGGTGTAGGGGAAGAAGGTTGAATGATCAAGTATGTAAAGGCATGAGACTGAAATTGTCTGAAGTATCCCTTTTATAGTTGGTATATTACCCATTCTGTAATCCTCAGGTCTGAGTACTCATTTACTGTGCTTCATATATTGTGTTAGGCACAAGGGACTTGATGACCAAGACACTGTTTCTGCCTTCAAATAGCTTGGGAGTTGGTGGGAGAAAGTGACAAGTAAACAGATACTATAAGAGGTTTGAGGAGCACATAGGAGACACATCTAGCATAGACTATTAAATCAGAGATGTTTTCTCACAAGTATGGTATGGTATAGACTGAAATCTGAAAGTTGAGTAATGACTATCCAGGTGAAGAGGGTTGGAAAAAGGTGACGTGAGGAAGGATACTTAAGATGAAAGGAACAACAAGCCTTTTCTTTTTTTAAAAAAGTATATTATTATTGATTTCAAAAAGAGGAGGGGAGAGGGAGAGAGAGTGATAGAAACATCAATGATGAGAGAGTCATTATCAGCAGCCTCCTGTACACCCCCCTACTGGGGATCGAGCGCACTATCTGGGCATGTGCCCTGACCTGGAATCAAACCTCAGTCTCCTGGATCATAGGTCGATGCTCAACTGCTGAGCCATGCAGGCCGGGCACAGGCCTTTTCTTTAGGCAAGAAAAAACACAGTGACTTTTTTGGAGTCCACTAGAATTTCACTATGGGTCAAGAATAGAACAAGGGAGAAAATGATGAGCTGGAAAAATAAGCAGGGACCAGCAGATGAAATAGTGTGAGCAGCACTAAGCATTTGGATATTATACTGAGGGCATTTAAGCCAGAGTGACATAATCTCCCCTACATTCTAGCTTCAGTGTAAAATGAACTGAAGGGCACCTAGGCCGAAGATAGGAGGACCAGTTTCTGAGGCAGACAGTAATCACAGCCCCCAAAAAGGAAAGAGAGATGAGGAAACATAAAGGAGTGTTGAAATAGAGAGGAGGGAAAACAGACGATAGGATTTGGTGACTAATTAGATATGAGATGAGAAAAGGCAGGAGACAAAGAAGTTACCCCAGGTTTCCAGATTGCCCTAGGTGTGCCACAACAGAGAATACAAGAGAAGTATGAGTATCCTTCATTTTTTCTCTTTTAGGGAATAGGAGTTGGTCATATTTTCCATAAGATAAATGCCTGAGAGCTATCTAGGAGATGATGTCTACAGGTAGATGTAAGGTTTAAAGGTTAAGTGAAATATCTGGACTGAAATAGATATTGGAGAGGAACAAAAGTCAACACATAGACGGTAATTTAAGCCCTTAGAAATCATGAGTTTACCAATGGAAGAATGTTTCCCTGAATCATAGGAACCAATGAGAAAAAGCCTGAAATGTGAATGAGAAGTCACAGCCCAAGAGGTAGGAGGAAAGTCTAGAATATGTTTATCATTAAATCCAAGAGTTAGACGTGTTTCAAGAAGGAGGTTGTGGTCAACAATCTCAAAGACTTTAGAGAGGTCAAAAATTGTCACCATAGAAAAAAAACCCTATTTATAATAACGTCAGAAAGAACAAAACACTTTGGAATAAACTGAACTAAGAAGGTGAAAGACTTCTACACTGTAAACTGTAACACATTAATGAAAGAAATCACAGGAGATACAAATAAATGAAAATACATCCTGTGTTTGTGGATTAGAAGACTTATTATTGTTAAAATGTTCATACTATCCAAAGCAATCCACAGATTCAGTACAATCGCTATCAAAATATCAATGTAGTTTTTTCAATTATAGGAAAAAAGTTCTAAAATTTATTTGGAGTCTCAAGGGACCCCAAACAGCCAAAACAATCCTAAAGAAAATGAACTAAGTTGGATGCCTCATACTGCTCAATCTCAAAACATATTACAAAGCTACAGAAATCAAAACTACATGGTATTGAATTAAAGACAGATATAGATATATATATATATATCTCAATGGAACAGCAAGACAGCCCAGAAACAAACCCTGGCATATATGGTAAAACAGTCTTTGACAAAGGTATCAAAACCACATGAAAGGAAAATGATTGTCTTTTTAAAAAATGATGTAAACAAAACTAGAGTTCCACATACAAAAGAAAGATGTTGGACCCTAACCTTACACCATATACAAAAATGAACTCAAAATGGATTAAAGACCTTAATGTAAAATTTAGAACTATAAAAATCCTAGAAGAAAACACTATGGAAAACTTCATGACATTGGAATTGGCATTGATTTTTTTGGATATAATACCAAAAACACAGGCAACAAAAGCGAAATAGACAAATTGGACTATCACAAACTTTAAAACCATTGTGCATAAAAAGGAATAATCAACAGAGCAAAAGGCAATTTTTGGAATGGTATAAAACATTTGCAAATCATGTATCTGTTAAGGGGTTAATATCCAGGATATACAGGGGTTGGCAAAAGTAGGTTTACAGTTGTGAGCATGCGAAACAGTTTATTCTTGTATTATTATTTATTAATCAATTATTATACTATTTATTTGCATTATTTGTCTTTGTTATTGTTATTATTTCATCTCCTTACTTATGATTAATCTTTTAGGTAATGATGGCTGGTACTTTAACCTACTTTTGCCCAATCCTGTATATACTGAAGCCTTAATTCCAAACACCTGTGAGTGTGACCTTATTTAGAAATAGGGTATGTGTAGATGAAATCAAGTTAAAATGAGGTTTTTAGGTGATCCCTAATTTAATATGACTGGTGTCCTTATGTAAAAACAAAAAGAGACACAGACAGGCACCCAGGAAGAACACCCTGTGATGACAGAGACAGAGACTGGCGTGAGGTGTCTACAAACTAAGAAACACCAAGGATTGCTACCATAACGCAAAGCTGGGAGAGCATCCTCTAATAGATCCTTCCTCAGAACCTCCAGAAGGAACCAAACTCACAGACACCTTAATTTTGGACTTCTGGCCTCCAGAACTGTGAGACAGTAAATTTCTATTGTTTTAATCCACCCAGGTTTTGGCACTTTGTTACCTCAGCCATTGGGAACTAATACACCTCCAGAGCCTTGTTCTCCAGCCTCAAGAAGAAATGATCCCTTTCTGGCCCTGGGAAGTGATATAGCCAAAAGCACAGCATGTAGGGACAATGGGTGCACTCTCAGAACACCAGGCCAGCTTTCACCCCCCAAGAATGGCTTTCTTGGCAGTTGGAGTCATTTGCCTCTAATCAAACAAGTCCTATAAAAGTAAATTTATAAATCTGAGACTTTCTTGTAAGAAGGGTTTTTCTAAGCCTTTTCTAAATTTCATTTCATGTGTGACTAACCCAAACTAGATCACTTTTAGAGGGTTATTTTCAGAAACCTTGTTCTTTGTCTCATCCACTAGCGCTCAGGACTTTTTATAAGTTAGCTTAAGTCTCTCTTGCTATTGAACAAACACAAAATGACTCACGTAAGACTATTAGTTTACACTGGTGAGTTGTCGGTTGTCATTCTATAATTGTGCTAATTTACAATTACTTTTATTACAATTTTTCATAGCACACTGCAAGATAACTCTTCCGTTTTAAAAAATTTTTAAAAGTACCCAAACCCAGGCGATAAACTCACACTTCAGCTCTGCCTGAACTCAGCATGCCCAGCCCTCAGCTGTGGGAATGCGATTTCATTTTGCTTCCTTTAATCAAGAGAACAGAAATTGTAAAAAACTAACAGTGCTTTTTTTCTTCAAATCCTGTCACAGGCAATGGGAAAATGCATTGTTATGGTTCTAAGAAAAAAGTGTGAAAATTGGTTTTCAGTTTTACGCAGCTTCTTAGTCGTTGAATTGCAAAAAGACTGTTAGCTGTGTTAAGACTTGTTATAAGGAGTTGGAGAGGTGAGTTTTACCCTGCGTGTACCTAAACAGGAAACATGAATGCACCGAAGATGTTGTCATTGCCTTGACTGATTCCTTTCGGTCTCAAGTTTCACACAGAACGTTGTTCCGACACTGTTCTGAAGGGGTATTAGTTTTCTAAGGTTGCTGTAACAAAAGTATAAAATCTGGGTGACTGAAAACAATAGAAGTTCATTGTCTCACTTCCATATACTTTTCCATTCTTCCCAAAGCTTTTTTATTATCCATCTACTTGTTCATTCATTTTTCAAATCTTTGAGTCCCTACCATGTACAAGACACTGGTTTCAGGTTTGTCTCCTTGGATGGATAATGATGGCATTTACTGAGCCAGGAAACATCAGCACAGAACTGTATTTGAGGGAAAAGATCATCAACTCAGTCTTGGGCATGTTGAGTTTGTAATGAGTTTGAGGCTTTGAGTGTAGACACTTAGTATTTGGTTGTATATATCAGTTTATAGTTTAAAGATGAGGGCTAGCTAGCTAGAGATAAAATTATGATTACTCAATGTAATTCTTAATTATTTATCCAGTGCCTACTATGTGCCAGGCACTATTCTAGGCCTGTGGGATAAGTCAGTGAAAAACTGGACAGATCCCTGTCTTCTTTGATTCCTTCATCCTGATGAAGTTCTCTGTATTTGCATAATAGTGGAAGTTGTAGATCTGGACCGGACTATATAAGGTGGGAAGAAAAGAGATCGTAGTGTCTTGAGGAAAACCAACCTTTAATAAATGCTGGTGCTTTGCTCTTAGAGTAACATAAATAATGTCTCTGTTTTTCTCCATGCAAAATTTGACTTTTGGTTCTGTTACAAATAACAAACACTCTCTCTGTCTCAAGTTCTATCTCCTAACCAGAGAAGATCTGATTGGTCCAGCTAGTCCATATCACTCTTTTAGGGCCAGAATTTCATTATTTCTTATTGCCCCACAATGCCAATCAGCCCTAAAGAAAGCTATTGGCTTTGAACAGGTCTAAATACAGGCCAAACCGCAAAAAGCGCCACCCTGGAATTTATCTAGCTGCTTAAGGTAATCCCTTCTTCTCCTAACTCTCAAACCTGGCCTCCACTCTGGAGGCGCTAGACAAAAAGAAGAAGATAAGTGGCCATCACAGAATTTTATATCAGAAAAATAAAGTGATTTAAGCCTGTTAAGAAGAAAAAAGAGAAGGAAATATGGAGCAATGAAGGAACAGACCATGTCCTCAACTCAGTTCTTGGCTAGATTTCATACTTTGAAGTTCAGTGGGGTGGGAGTTTGAAGGAGGTTTAAACCACATATGAGACTGGATTGTGCTAGACTGATTTTTAGTAACTAAAGGTGGTCAGGAAGCTATGGAATTTATCTAAGAACAGTGACCAGTCCATTTTTCTGTATTCATAATTCTGTTTCCCTGTTCTTGAGGGTCAGTGATTTCACTGTTTACCTTTCCTTGTACTCTACTCCCTGCACTTGCTCAGTAGTAGGCACAGTGGGAAATGGGGCTTGTCTGGCATCCTTATACATAGCCATATGACTATTGAATATTTTTTACTCTGATAATAACGAAAGAATGACTTAGATTATTTCTAGGAAACAATAAATGTATATGCATGTTATTTTGCTTGATGCTAGCCCTATTTCCATGGTGTTTTGCATAAAATATGTTGATTAATGTGAAATTTCATAGTGCATCTAATAGCACTTTTTAATCAAAGTATGCAAAATTGAACAACTCTACAATCTACCACAAGCATACTCAGGAATGATACTTTGAAAATAAGCAACTGCTATCTGAAAAGGAATTACTTAAGGGAACAGAGCACAGCTGACCCTTAAGTTCAAGACCCCATTGTGAAGACTCCAGTGCAAAATAGATTATTTTCATACCTCTCATTTAAAGTGTGGTATTTATTTATTTTATGGCAAATACCATCACTGATACTCAGTTATCCATATACTAAGGGGAAACAAATAAGGAAATTTACTGTAGATAATGAGAGCCCTATTTCACACTCTCAGAGAAATAAGTTACAAATAAGCAAAGAAGAGATGCCAGAATAAACCCTGTGGCTCTGGATTGAAGGAGGAATATCAGTATGAATTCAGGTTATTGTTTATTTTAAGATACATATATACATACATAGATATGTAGATAATACACAGATACGGATACATATAGATACACAGATGCGTGGATGGATACATATTCATATATGTAGATAGATGCATGAATGGATATAGTTCTTTGGTTACGAGATATACATACAGAGAGAGGTATGTATGTCTACATGAGTTTCTATACATACAAATACTTCCTAGTTGTTTCCTTTGAGTGAGCCTAAAAGCAGTTACATACCAGTAACAGCAAGCAAACACAGTGCCCAAGATTTCTACTTTTATATACCATTTCCCAATAAGATAAAGCAACACTCTTTGGAGAAATGGCTAATTCTAGAGCTGAGTCAAGGAAGACTCAAGATGAGACTTAAGTGTTTTGCGGAGCCGGAAAGTAAGGAGGAACTTTAAAAGAAAAAAGATAAAGGTATATCAAAAGTGTGGACTACCCAATTAAAGAGCCCCCAATGGCCAAAGCAGGAACAATTTGAGCAATAAAGTAAATAACACTAGTACTGGATTATAGCCCAAAGGATAAGATAAATAGCCAGAAAACATACTTAAATGTACAAAATGACTGAATAAAAAATGCAGGAGAAGGAAGAATTCTTTCTCATAGAATAATTTCAAATCATAAATGTAGAGAAATAAAGATAATAGAATAACAAATAAGGGAAATAGAAAATCACCATTAGAACTGTCAACATAAGAAACACCCAAACCTGCAGAAAAAGTTTAGAAGAGTTTATTTGAGCCTGATAGCATATGCCAGGGAGCAAGAATCTCAAATGCTCCAGAATATAACAGTTTTGCAACTTCTTTCATGCATTTGAAATTGAGGAGGAGATGTAAGGAGAACTGGAGAAAGTAAGGTGGGGATTAGATTACAGGGTGGTTAATAAGATTATGTGCTGTCTTGAGGGTAAATACTAGCCTCTTCTTCAAGGGGTATTACTTCTGGTATTTCAAAGGTGTCTTTACCTAGATGCATAAGAACAATGAACAAGGCCCACATAAAACCTTTTACTAAAGAAGTTATAGGCCTGGGGCATGACTAGCCACCTTGACCTGCTTCTTTAGGAATTTATGATCAGATCCTATCCCCTTGTGAGGTTACTTTGCATAGAACCCTTTTTTCATCCACAAGACAATGCAGTTATAATTAGTATCAGCAAGATCTACTGATGAATGCTAAAATTAGTATGTGAAACTTTCAGGAGAAATAGGGTATTTGTATGGCCTAAAAGTATCTCCCCCAAAAATCATTTTTATAAATTATTGTGATGGTTTTAACATGTGTCTACAAAGCCTTTGATACTCCCTCCTAGGACATAAAACAATTCTTCCCTCCTTGAGTGTACGCTAGAGTTAGTGATTTTCTTCTAGCTTATAGTGTAAGGAAAGGGAAACATTGTAATTTTATAGTGAAGAAAACTAGTAGACACACCCTTACCCAAGTGATTATGGTTAACATCACCAATATAAAGGCATATTGATGTCATATACCCCCTGGTATGATGATACTAGCATATCACCTTTATGGTATTTTTTCAAAAAACCCATAACCTCAGTTTAATCATGAGAAAACAGACAACTCTTAATTGAGGGGTACTCTACAAATTACCTGCCCAGTATTCTTTAAAACTGTCAAGGTCATTTAAAACGAGGGATGTTTGAGAAATTGTTGCGGCCAAGAGGAACCTAAGAAGACATAACAATGAAATATAATGTGGTATACTGGATGGGATCCTGAAACAGAAAAAAAAGACATTCATGCAAAAACCTGGGGATTCTGAATAACTTCTGCACTTTAGATAAAAGCATTGACTAAGGTTAATGTCTTAGTCTTTATAAATGTTTGATGGTTATGTAAGATGCTAACATAGGGAAAAGCTGGGTCAAGGGTATATGGGAACTCTGCACTATCTTTGAAGCTCTTATGTAAGTTTCAAATTATTTCCAAATAAAGTTTTTTTAATGGGATAAGAATTTTCTGTGATGGTAAACTCTAGTAACACAACATATAAACACGTACATTGGCTGTTGTGTTGTCTTGTTCAAGGGCGCATACATCCGTGAAGCTTTGTAGCATGGATATGTTGTATGGAATTTACAGTTAATTATGCTTTTTTTATCTTGAAAAGTTGGGACATATACTTCATCAGGAGTCAAATCCAAAGCTTTTGTGATTTTGTTTCTAATAGAAAAATGTGATACGACTTGTCATTTCTCCTCTTCATCTTTATCAGTAATATAACTCACCTGAAATTGGAGAGATTTGTTGTGCTGGTTAACATGGATGATTCAACATTGTAGAGAACTTAGAAAGGATCAGTAGGCTGATGAGAAATATCACAAATGGGCCTCTTTGGCCTGTTTATGGGACACATTGATGTTGCTTTATTTGTTCTCCATCTCATCACCATTGTATTACCATGTCTTATGTGTATAAATGCACAGTGTGAGGCCATGGGGCTTTCCTTAGTCAAAAAATTTGTCACCTTACTCAGGGAAAGATACAGGAAGCATAGGGGAAGGCATGGCTAACTCAGGTGAGAGGCAGGTTGGCAAGATGTGTCTAAAAATGATGAATAATAACAATCTTTTGTTAGCCAAGCAGGAGAAAATGGCCCATATAAAAGAAATAGGTACAAAATTGCAGACATAAAAATCCATCTATTGCTTGAAAATGTTTTCATGAGGCAGTATATAACAGTGTTTAGAAACTTAAACTATGGAGTCAGAAAGATGGTGGCCAAATCTCAGTGCTACCACTTCTAGCTGCATGACCTTAAGCAGCTGATGTAAGCTCCTTGGACCTCAGTTTTCTCATCTATAACATACTAGAATATGGAGCTAATTATGGTGCCTACATCAGGGGGCTATTTTGAGGATTAAATAATATTAGCAATGCACAGTGTTTAGCATCGTATGTAGCACACATGTTTACTACTTCAGCTTCCAGTTGTTGTTTTTGTGAGAAATCTTCCTAGAGGAGATAATTTCTGAAGAATGTATAAGAATTATTTAGGGTAGAAGGAAAGTGTATTGCAGGCAGGGGAACAGTATATTCAAAGGCACAAATATGTGAAATAAAACTGTGTGGGAAGGATATACAAACCAGTATTGTTAGAGTCTAAAGGGCAAGGCACGCTAGGATTCTGTAGGCCATGCTAAGAAGATCAACATTTTCTACACACAATTCACCATCCACGAATGGCTTTGAGGAC
The DNA here is from genome assembly GCF_964146895.1 of Miniopterus schreibersii. NCBI lineage: Eukaryota > Metazoa > Chordata > Mammalia > Chiroptera > Miniopteridae > Miniopterus > Miniopterus schreibersii. The sequence goes on from NC_138102.1 coordinate 34,331,998, forward strand.
CCACAACACAATGATGTTTCTTTTAATGGTGTTCTGAAGAAGATGAATTTAAAGAGACAAGATTAAAATGGAAATCCAGTTAGAAAGATTTAAGGAATGGCAGTGAGATAAAATCTGGATGATCAAGTAACCATTAGATTCAGCAACCTGAGAAGTGTTGGGGACTGGCAAGAGCAGACCCACTGAGGTGGTGTGGAGAGACCTGAGACCAGAGAGAGTGGGAGATGCGTGGGACATTAGTGTGGATAAGCAGCATCAATGGTGAGCATAGGCAACTCTTTCAAAAATCACGGTTGAAAAGGGAAGGAGAATAGAGGACACATGATCAGGGGAAATGTTTGCCTCTCTCTATTTTCATTTCTGAGATCAAGGGACTTGAGAAAACAAATCAATCAACATGGTGAAGGAGAAGAAATGGGAGAGATTGGGAATGGATGAGGTGACCCCAGACTAGATGGAGGAGAGGGGGCAATGGCATATGCAGGGTGGGGCAAAAGTAGGCTTACAGTTGTGAGCACTGGAAACACAGTTTATTATTGTATTATATTTATTCATTATTGTATTATTTTCCATATGAACTGCTGTAAACCTACTTTGCCCCACCCTGTATGTACCGTCCTCTTCGTTTACCTCCACTCACTGAGATGAGATCTTTTTCATGTAGAGCTACCAGTTACTGTAGCATAGTGAGATCTTTGTTTTTTATAGCCCATTTCCCTTAAGAAATTTAAATTACAGGCAATATGCTATCTCACTTAGATATCTGGCATTTATATAAAAGAGTGAAGAGTCTCATTTTTCATTTGAGAACATTAAAATCCAGAGTGGTTGAGACATTATAAAACTGAACAAAAATTTAAATTCACATTTTCTTACCTTTTTACTGTTTTTACTTAGAGTATGCTTCTCCTGTGTTTTCTAAATCAAAACAGAAAGGACAGTTATATGAGAGCACTATATATATTCAGAATTCCCTTTGGTATGGGCTTTTTCCCCTATTACTTACTAAATATTCATCTCATAACAGAAACTGAGCATCTAGTTTACATGAAACTCTAATTTCATCTGAAGTGAAGCCAAGAAATGCATTTTTTATCATAATGAACATGTTTCTATGACTCAGTTAATTCCCTAATGGGAACCATTGTGTTTCAGTTGAGTAACACAAGAGAGATATAATATAACATAGAGGTTCCTGGACCTAGAAGAAAAAACATAGAAAAACAAAACTATTCATTACTAAGGTCTCTAAGAAACCATTAATTTCATTAATGAGATTTTAAAGGACAGTAATATAAGGAAAACTTATCCCTTCAACATAATTTGGTATTCTAGTTTTTCAGTAGTTTACTTTTCCCCTTACTAACTCGTTAGCATTTTCTGCTAGCCTAGCCTTCTTGCAAATATTACTTATATTGCTGCACAGAGTACCCTTCTGAAGGACATTTAAAGCCTGTAAGACCTTAGGTTTTAAGATCTTAGGAGACCATCATGAAAGTGAACATTTCATGTACTTCTTAGAGATGTCAGAAGATGCTGTAAATGCAACAGCCCGTAAGTGCCCTGCTGGCTTCCCAAACCAGGGAGCATGGAGCAGCCACTCAATTCCCCAGTGTACCAGCTCCTCCAAGAACATCCCTCCTCTCCCCATTGGCCGCATGGGCATGCCGTGAAGATTAATGAGTAACAGCTCTTGAATCTGTTGAGAGATGTAGACAAGGAAACACTACATGCCATTAATCAGTTGAAGTTATGAAATTACTTTGAACATTTTGGGGTGCCAGCTGTCATATAAAAATACAGCCTTTATGGCCCATATGCAGACCAAGAAATGGGATCTCCAATTGGGATCTCAGTTCATAAGACCCCAATTTGACCTTGGAAGTACTGGATTTATGAAAAATTTTTGTAGGAGGGAGAAAATGTCGATGACTTAAACACTTTGAAAGGAAACATTTTTAAAGGGTACAGTATTGCTGTCATGCGGCCAATCACATGCCTGAACAGACCTTTGTCCAGGACAAAAAAAAAGAAAAAGTCTTTCCCTCCAAGAAATTCTTTATGGGATTCAAGAGGCTAGTGAGAGCTGTTGTTTATATTTGCATATCAAGGTTTTATAGTAACACAGGGATATTCATAAAAACCAACAGGTTTGATCATTCCTCCAGACCGCCCATCTGTTTTAACCCCGAAGCCCTGCAATCCAGGCTGTAAAATCACAGAGGCAAAATACCAAGAGAAACTTTCTTGAAAAGTAGTAGTTTATGCTTTAGGAAGGGACTCAATTCTGAATCACTGTGTCATGTGTAGATCTAGAAAAACCAGCAAAAGCCATCATGCAAAGAAGCAAAGAGAATTCCACCTTAATTTATTCAGGTAACAGAGGAGCCCCTTTCTCCAGATCCAACATAACGTAGTCGTTTTCATATACCGAGCGGTCAACAAATACTCTTTATTCTCACTCATCGACAGATCTCTCTGCACATTTTCCAAACTAGCATGGACTAGAGTTTAAAACGAGAACTCTTTCCCAAGTCCAAATGCTTTTTAAATGTTTTTCCTTTAGAAAAATCACACCAAAAATTACAGAAATTTTTTATTTAGTGTAATCCTTCAATTCAGTTATTTGCCACAGCATTCAGAAAGGAATTGAAATGGAATACTGTTTGAATATTTTAACAGAAGAAAGCACAGGCTGAAATATGGAAGATTTAAGCGATGAGGCAGAACAGGGTATGTGTCATGCAGAGCAATTACACCCAGCTCTCCCGAGAAGCCCAAGTAAAGCAAAAGGCTTTCAGCCGCCCAATGGGTAATGATATCTCAGCAAGACAGATGCTGAGCCAGAGAATAGCACTGAGCTTAGATGATTTATATGTTTTAAAGCTCAAGGTTTGAAAATTTCTTCTTTGATTCCCATTTCTTTTTTGAAAATGTATGTTTTTAGCCATGTGAGTCTGTTACAAAGCTATCATTCGATCTATCTGTTGCAGCCAGACTTCATGCCCAGTCTAAGCCATTTTAAACTCCTTCCTTTGTACTGTTCTTTACATTAGTTTTTTCAGTGCAAAAAAATAAAATCTTGGGATTGTCTGCATTACGTTCCTTCTATTCAAGAATGATGACCTTTGAAATAATTTTACATGGACATTTGCAATTAAAATTGCTATATAATAGGTCTGCTTTTGTGGTATAGTATAAAAGATCTCAAATTCCTATCCAATTCTTATAGTCCATATTATTCACTCATTGCCATCAAAGTAAATTTAATCTGGGAAAATCTCTGGTTACACGCAAGAAGGGGAAAGAATTTGGATAAAAAGTAGAATGCCATTTTATTGCATATTAGGGAAACTTTATAGCAGCTTCAAAATACCATGAAATATTTTTCTTTACCCTGTTTGCCTTAACCTCCTCGCACCTTCCACCTCCCACCCCCTACACACACACACACACACACACACACACACACACATCCTTCTCTTTCTTCATTTTTCCCCTTTTCCTATCTTAATTATAACCATGGACTGGGGAAGGAGAAATGGTCAAGTTTATGATGATTAATTGTGGTGAAGTAAGGATTAAGTGATTTTGCTTAACTGCATTTTCTGCCCCTTTTTTAAAAATCAATTTTTTTACTATTCTATGTTAAATATACAGGAGGAGACATTTTGCTTAATTTTTACAAACTGAACACACCAGCACACAGATCAAAAAATACTGAAGCCGCCTTAGGAGCCCCCTCTCCATACACCCTTTCTGTTGTTATGCTTCACCCTAACCCTAGGTAACCGCTCTCCTGAGACTACGCGGCTTGCTGTTGCCTGCGTTTTCGCTTTAGAGAAATGGGATCATTCAGTACCTACTCTTTTGTTCTGTCTTGTTTCCTTCACTTGATGTTATGTTGTGAAATTCATAACTGCTGTTCAGAAAGAGGCCCCTTATTTAGTGCCTTGGTAGAGAGATCTGGTTATCTACCATTTGTGTAGCCACTCATCTGTCTCTATTTTAACTGGCCCTTCTGCACATCTATAGAGCAGCGATGCCTCATACTCAGGAAGAGGGTTTGCAGGATCCTGAGGAACCTTCTGAGTCATCAAGAACAGTTTCTCATTTGCCCTTTGTTCTTTTACCCTGTGATGATCAGCTCATGCCGAATGCTAATGTATTTATTCACAAACAGTGCCTGTGTTTTTATTTTCTAGTAGGTGCTATAAAAATAAATTTAAAAATGGAATCTGGCCCCTAAGGAGCTTGCAAGCTTTGGTGAATATAACTAACTCTAATACAAATTAGAATAATTTTTCTTTAAAAAAATATATAGGTAAGGTGATTATTTTTTATACTGGTAACCTACATATGTTAAACATTATATTCTGGGATATTTGATTAATATTATAAAATTTTATGTCTAAATTTATTCTAAGCATTCATCAGCAAGTTCATCAGTGGCAGACATAAGTGTGGATCAAATGCCAGAGAGTCAAATTGTATTCTCTTCTGTGAGTCTAGTGACACCTATGCTCCCCACAAACCTACTTATTTAATTAGTAAATAGATATTTTCTGCTCATCTCTCCACCCTTCAGGATATATTTAAAAGTATTTCCTTTATTTCCTAGTTATCTGCTGCAGAGTTTAGTTCTACCACCTGATCAGTATAATTATTTATTCAACAAATATTTGTTTAGCTAATTTTCTGTCAAATATTGTGGCATGCCCTGAATATGAAGTAATGAAAATTCCCCACACTATTCTTGTCCTCCTAGAGTCTCAGGAAAGAGATACAGTGTTCAAGTGGTCACATGCTACAATTTAAAATAATGCTATATGTAGTGAATTTAATAGTGCCCCCTTCCAAAATTCATGTCCACCTAGACCTCAGAATGGGACCTTATTTGGAAATTAGTTTCACAGATGTAATCATTTAAGATCACACACATTTAGCATGGGCCCAAATTTCAGTGATTGGTGGTGTTATAAGAGAAAAGAGAGAGATTCAGATAGAGAGACAGAAACATATGGGAAAGAAGGCATTGTGATGACAGAGGCAGATATCGAAGTGATGCAGCCGTAAGCAAAGAAATACCAAGGACCACTGAGAAGACTGGAAAAGTCAAGGAAGGATTCTTCCCCAGAAACTTCAGAGAGAGAATATGGCCTTTCTGGTACTTTGATTTAGGAACTCTAGCTTCCAGAACACTGAGAGAACAAATTTCTGTTGTTTTAAGACCCCAATCTTGTAGTAATTTGTTATAGCAGTCCTAGGAACCTAATACAATATGTATTAGATTGAACCATAAGAAATTGCTTATTTTTGACTGCTTTGGCCTACACTAACAGCAATAGGGTCCATCCCAATATGCTATGAGGAAGATCTTGTTGGTCAGAGAAAGCGTCTCTGAAGAATTGCTAGTGGAACTGAAATCAGAAGAACAAGTAGAAGTTAGCGACTCGGTTGAGTGTTGTCCCATGGACCAAAAGGTCTCAGGTTCACAGCACATGCCCAGGTTTCAGGCTTGATCCCCTGTAGGAGGCGTGCAGGAGGCAGCCGATTGATGTTTCTCTGTCATTAATGTTTCTCTCTCCCCCTTTTCCTCTCTCTGTAAAATCCGTAAAAACATTTTTTTTTTTTTTTTTTAAAAAAGAAAGGGGAAGAGAAGCTCCCAACAGAGGGATGAGCATGTGCAAAGCTTCTGAGGTAGAGAGTACAGACAATTTTGAGAAATTGGATGAAGATGGATGATGTGACTGGAATATAGTATAGACATAGGGTCAGAGGAGGCTAGGCAAGTAGGAGTAGCCAAATTGGAAAGATTAAGAGTTTTGTTTTAAGAACAATGGAATACCATTGAAGGGTTTAAGCTGGAAGGTGAGACTATTACTACCACAAGATGGAAAACAGGTTTGAAGGAGCCAAACCAGATGGGAAGACCATGGAAGGGAGTACAGGAACCCAGGGAGACTAGGAAAGCATTGGTGGGGATCGAGAGATGGACAAGCATAGAGGGTTTTAGAAAAGAGCCTCATGTTTTTGTTTTGATGGCTTATCCTGATTAATGTACCATTTACTCTTGTGTCTTTTGAAGATATTTTAATTATCATAAAATATGCATACCAGTCTTGGTACATTTAGATCCCCAATGTTGACTAACATAGTCAGGTGTAGCCATCTGCTGCCCAAGAAGTCTCTGAAAGTAGAAGTAGCACCTTCATTTTTTTCTTATTTCTCTCTTTTCTTCTCACCTTGTGCTCCCAGCACTTTGTCTATATCTTGGCTAGAGTAGCTATTCCATTTTATTGTCATTATCTGTTTATAGAACCATCTATTTGTTATAGTGGGGGCTCCATGAGGGCAAATGCTGTGTCTTCGTTATTTTCTATCCCCAGAACTTAACAGTGAATCTGGCCTATGGGTCTTGATTTATAAGTGACTGCTTCGATGTATAAATAAATGTGTCAGCAAATGCATGAACTAAACACCTTATGTCTGCACTATCTTCTCAGCCTGTTTTTGGCCTTATATAATTGTCTTCCTTTCTGGTCTGACTTAATTTATTAACTGCTTTTTCTTTTTCTGTATACTCTACTTACCCTAACAAATATTTGTCTCTTAGTTGTCTCAGTGAATTTTGGAAAATAAGGCTCTTCTTTATGAATATTTTTGTTTATATATGGAACCCTTTTTCTAGTTGCCTGCGTCTCATGGATATGCTAACCATTAATTCCTTATCACCGCCATCATCATAACCATGAAATTATTGAGAACATGCTGTGCTTAGTGTTCCACTTAGGGAGAGAGGAAGGCAATGAGCAGCAGTGGCCCTTCCCTAACTGAGATTACCACCTAAGACAAGAAACCAAAGATAAGCCACAGAATTAAATAAGACATGCAAATGGCTAAAGTAAAATGTTTATATTATGTAAAACAAAAATGTTTGGACAGTTTTTGTAGTCCAGTGAGAAAAGGGGCACATTTCTCTGAACTAGAAATGAGACAAATCATCTCACTATGAGCTCACAACCAACTGAACTTCTGAACCATGTATCGTATTAAAATTGGGATGTTCCCCCAAAAGGCCGCCTCATGTTTTCTCTGGTCAGTTGGGATATTCCTGGGTACAAGCCAAGAGATGCCATACTAATCTTTCTGCAAACACAAGACAAATTGTAATTATAAAGGAAAAATATACTCAACAAGCTTTAGAAACACGCTTCCCTAGCCCCACTAAAAAGGCTGCCTGAATTAGATGTACTCTTCGAACAGGACCCATGTTCAAAGATGCGGTTAGTGGAGTCAGGGCAGGAGAGGGGTGGTCATGGAGAGGTGAATTCCCTCTGTAGAGAGGTTAGGGAAGCGGAGGGTGCCAAGGGAAATTAGGAAGGGGCCCAAGAGATGCCAGCCATGGGAGAGCAAAGAGGAGGGGAGGAGAAAGTGTAGAAACCACTATTCTACCTCATTTTTCAGGTCGGAGTTCTGCCAGCCAAGTCCATCCTTAGTATATCTCCTTAGCTCAGCGTTGGTTCTGGTGTGTGATGTTAAGCCTCAGCTTCCCTGAAACCTGATTTGTAGAAATATAAAAACCGTCTTATAGAAAAATACATGCATACATACATACATACATACATATATACTACTTTCTTATCATTTCTTGCAAAGATACTTAATAGCACACAATGTAATAGCTCCCAAGCATCTTTACAACTGCACAGAAAACTCTTCTGTGTTGTTTCCATTTTTAGCTTTTCTTTTTAATCTGCTACAATAAATGACAAATTTTCTTGACATTTTCTCTCTTTTCAAATATTACCACTTAGGATTTTCTTTTCTTTTTTTTCATTCTTTTCATTTCTAATTCTAGCACACATAAAACAAATTTTATTGTTTAACTATGTTAGTGATAAATAAGTCAACAGTAAAAAATGTTTGGTATGAAAAGGCGCTAAGATTAGGGAATAAAATCACATAACTTTTTTCTAACTTTTTTTCTGGTTTATTGTTTTCTTTTGTTTTTGTTTTCTGGTGCTGTTTGAGCACTCAGAGAGCAATATAGGGAGGGAAAGAAGTATACTTGGTAGTTCTTTGCTGCCATCTACTGTTTCTTCATGTAACAACTTTCTTCATGTAACAACAACTTTCTTCATTGCTTCTTTGATTAAAAAATTTAATAATCTATGACTTACAGCACTATATTTACCCCTTTTCTTTCTTCTTTCTATTTTCTTCAGTTAAAGCAAAGTGAAGCAAATGCAGACACTAAAGAAAAGCTCCCTCTGCGCCTTCGAATCTTTGAGAAATTTCCAAACAGACCCCAAATGGTGAAAATCTCAAAGCTTCCTTCAGATTTTACAGTTCCGAAAATCAGGTATTAAAGCATTTCTTTGTTTATCTCAAATACACTGTAAATGACTTGTCGTAAATCTGATTCAGCCCTTCACTCAAACTCATGTGGGGTTTTGTTTGTTTTTTTCAGTTATTCTCTATGTTTCTTACTCTCTCTTCCTCTGTTTTAAAAACCTTTGACCCTTTAAGCAGTATATTCAGAGCAGTGTCACCTGACAAGTGTATCAGCCTAGGCACAGAGGCTGCTTCCCACTGCTTCTCCCTGAGATGCTCCTCAGGGGGTTGATTGCCAAAGGTGCTCGAGTTTGCAGATGGCAGATAGGCATCACCTTCGACCCTCCACCATGTAAGGGGAAAGCTTACTCTTAGGCTCTTCTGTTTTCAAGTCAGTAGAGAAATGCCACTGGCCAGGTTTCCATAGTACTGTGACAGCATTTGTTTAGAGTGCATGTCTGATTACAATATAATGTGTCTTCCACTTTTTGAAAGAAGAACCATGGCATTACCCATGATAGCAATTTGATTTTCTACCCCTTCTCCCTCCAGTTAAGCAGTTGCATAGAAGATGCTTTAAAACACTTATGTTTAAAAATGAAAGCAGATTCTTCCAGTTATAGCTCAAAAATTATGAACCGAGCCAAAATAATATGACATTTTTTGTGACTAGTTTTAAAAACAATTCTATGGGGCGGTTATAAAAGTATGAGACTAGATATGGTACAATAATATTTCAAATTCAAATGGAAATACATTTGCATTTCTGATTTTTTTAAAAATTTAAACCCTGAAACTATGAAGTATAAAAGAGATGTAAATTAGTTTCAAGATTAGTGGTTATTTGAAAAGATGTTATTTGAATTCTCACCATGCTTTAGAGATCACATGAAGTACATTTCTTTTGAGTTATTTTGAGTCTTTAAATGCAAAATTATCTGAGAGATTCTTAAGATGAATGGAAGTTTGGAGAGATGAACTACTTCTTTCAAGTCTTAGAGGGGGGGAAAAGTATCTTATCACCACAGTAGAATTAAAAAATATTATGAATTACTGAATATTATTACTTGAAAGTTATTTCATGGACATTACTTTTTTTAAGCAGGAATTACTAAGATTTAGGAAACTTTCTCTGAATTCATTACTTTGGTAATTAACCTCCACACCACTCTTGGTATGTCACGTCTTGTTGTCTACGAACTTAAGCAAACACACCATTGCAAAATGCCATCACCTGCTCCTTGTCATTAATAATGCCTGGTGTATGTATGCTTCATTTGCAAAGGGAAAGTTTTATGAAGCAGTTTATTGATCGCCAGCAACAGGACACTTGCTGCCTCTTACGAAGCCTTCCGTCGGCCTCTTCCTCATCATGTGATCACTCCAAACGGTCTGCAATTGAGGACAACAAATACATTGACCAAAAAGTAAGAACCGCTGTCTCAACCAAGTTTTTCTTAAGCACATGTGTTAGGGAACAAAATCACATAGCTGTGTGGGGTTCCGAAATCTAATGTCTCAGGAGAATAATGAAGAAAACTTGTAGAAGAAATCATTATATCTAACATTTTGACATTTATGAATTTACATTTTGCATTTCTATGAGTGAGCTTTTTAGCCATGCCAGGTAGCAGACATGGGACTACGAATAGGTCAAGATCTCCCCAAACCTGCATTTTCTCACGTGCAGAAGAAAGGGCTCTGATCTCTAAGGAGGTTTCATGGTTGCCTGTATGTTGCCTTTTGCAAGAAACCATGCTTATTTCAATTGTTACATGCCAGGGAAAATAACTAGAGTGAGTTCCTCTAAAATCAGTCAAAATAACCACCATTTATTGAGTGCATAGTAAGTGGCAGGAATTTTCTCTAGACACATTATCTGACTCATGCTCTGATTTACCTATTTCTTTATCATTTGAAAAGCGATAGGGAATTTTTTTCCATATTCCACTGTTAGAAAATGAAAGATCAATGTCAGAGTTTGTAAAGGAGATTAAAGATTAGAGTTTGCAAAAAGGCATCTAATTTACTTGCAAGTATTTCTCTTCATAAGTCTTCATTTATTTTTTACTCTTTTATATCATTACTGCCCTTTTTCTATTGCTTATAATCAAATACATATTTTTCTATCATCATGTGAAAATAAAATACCAGCCCTTTCATCCTCCAGCACCCTCTGTTTCCCCCATTACCCTACCCCATAAGGATTGTATTTTCAGAGCACCTTTGCTCTTCCTGTTCTTTTCTCCATCCCCTCCCAACCTTGAATTTCTCCCCCTGCTCACTCCCGAGCCAATCCCTCTGTTCCCTGCCATAGTGTAGCGATTTTGTTCTCAGTTATTACGATCATAATTTCCGTTGCCACATGTCTGTTCTTGTTCAAGGATTTTTATTTATTTATTTTCCTTCAATCATCAACAGACATCATTGCTCTATGTTATAGACTCCAAGATTATAGATGGCAAATCTGACTGATATCAATGTCAGTTTTTCACTTGAAAGTAATTAGAGTTTTTTTGGTTGTTGGTTGGTTGGTAGATTGGTTGGTTTTTTTATTTCTTTGGGGAAGCTTGTAGGACTCTCTGAGTATCCTTAAAGGTCAGATTCTTTACTAGGATATACTTTGTATGTCTTTTGTCATTTGAACTGTCCAAACTAGGGAGTCTTTTCAGTTTGCAGACTAAGATATTTGCCAGAAAAATTAGCATTTATTATTTGTTCAATTATTACTTTTCCACCTATTCTTTTTTCTTCTTCATTTTCCCTTATGGTTGGCATCTCTCTACTTGTCTTCTGTGATTTGAAATATTTGTTCAGTTTGATCTTCCAGGCCACTAATCTGGTCTCAACTAAGATCATCCTTTGTTCTTAAAGTATGAGTGAAAAGTTATGAAATGTGTGTGTACACATTTCATTCCCATGTAAACCTACTCTTAACTCACTTTAAAGACTTAAACTCTTTAGTATTATTATTATTAAAATACGCCACCTTTATTCTTCACAGTTATGTTTTACTTAATACTTTGGACAGGGAATGGACACAAAAGTTCATGTCAACTAATAATCAGGTGAGAGGACAATAATGGCCTGGTTTCATCCAATCAGTCTGGAATTGCATTTTACATACTAGGAACATATAGTGTTTATTTTCTAAAATTTATTTCAAAAGACTTTAAGCCAGAGGTGTGAGTGGACCCCCAGGTTGGGCTGTGGCTGTGATCAGCTCTCTCCAGGAAGAGTGTGGAGAGCTGATATCATTTATGCTCAAAGTTGCAAATCCAGAACATGCTTTTTTAAATCACTGGTAACATTATCCCACTGGAAACACAAAATTAAATTATAATCCAGGCAAATTTCTTTTCTCTCTAAAAGGAAACATGACTTTTTTCAAATTTTTGAACAGCAAGTTTTGATATAGGTGAGAAAAAAAAATTGAAAGAATCTTGGCAGGTGTGAAGGGTTGGTGTGGAGTCTAAGGAGAATTTGGGGTACCCTTTGCTCACCATCACCCCTCCCCAGGCTGTCTCTGTGTTGGGTTACACTCAGATAACTTCGAATGCCATTTCTGATTTCTTTATGTCTTTATATTTTTATGGCTTTTAAAAATCTTCTCACTTAACAGTTATCTTTAACTAATTGAGTGTACAATAACAATTATAATTGTATTCTGTAATCTTACACTTGTGCCTCCCTCATAATCTCCTAAAATACAATGCGCAGGCAATACATTGCTTTTCAGTGGTATCCAAGTCACTCAGCATCTAAAAGAAACTAGAATTGTTGAAGACAGTTGGCAGTCCCCAATCTATAAGGTCAGTGGACTGAAATACACAATACATGATCTTATACAAGGAAAATTATCAGTGATGGTTAGGTGACCCTTCATTCCCATGTAAGCCTCGTTGGCCCATATGTAGATTTAACTACAGTTGGAATAATACTGTTTACCCCTTCACAGTCTTCATGATCTGGGTAAATGCTCCAATGCAGAAAGTCGGGTGTAGAGAACATATTTTCTCATCTTCTCAGCAGCTGCTACCTTATTTTGGCAGCAGCAAGGTTTACCTGTGCGACTATCCATTCTTAAAGCTTTAACTTTATTTAAGTTGCCAGAAAAGTAAACTTAACAATATCTTTCAGGATCTACTGTTTTTGCTTCAGCTCCCATCATTTCATAAATACTTAGGAGTCATCATCTTGTTGCGTACCATTGGGCCCGGGAACCCAAAACAGACAATCCCCCCTAATGAACTTTAGGGGTGAGGATTTACAGGAAGCAGAAATCACAGACAAAGCAGTTTGGTATTTGTATTTTTTAACATGGCAAGGCTTTTTCACTTTTATTAACATTGTATGTGGGAAACGTATTTATACGTTTTACGTTGACTGGTAGCAGAGCGCGCGATAAAAACTACTCACAAACAATGTGTTAAGAAACCCTAAAGACACTTAAAAACAAAAATACATAAACATCAACAAAAATTCTGAATAGAGATTAGCTCCCCGATAAAGTATCAGGAAATTTCCGTTACAATCCCCAGTTGTCTTTGGAAATGCCAATCAGTGTCAAATGGACAGCAATTGTTTCACTCTCCAGCACCTGCAATACAAATTGAGGCTGTTTTTCCTCAAAGAGTGGTAAGAAATAAAAAGAAAATGAGAGTCTGGCTTATCACTGATTCTTTTCTTTTTTTAAAATATGTCTTTATTGATTTCAGAGAGAGAGGAAGGGAGAGGGAGAGAGAGAGAGAAACATCAGTGATGAGTCATTGATCCCCTGCCTCCTGCACGCCCCCTGCTGGGGATCCAGCCAGCAACCCAGTCACATGCCTGACCTGGAATCCAAGCTCGACCTCCTGGATCAAATGTCGATGTTCAACTCTGAGCCACGCTGGCCGGGCATCACTGATTCTTGTAATATGACAAAGGAACAATAAAATAAAATTTTTCTCTTAATAATTACAGGTAAGGAGAAAGCCCACTACACTAGAGGGAAGCACCTTTCTCTTGCCAGGGAAAACACTGAGTCCCCGGAACCTAAAGATCACAAGTTAAAGGGAAAAAAACAAAATAAAGAAACAAAAAAACCTGACAACAAAAGCTGAAGGAAGAGGGGAATGAGAGTGATTAAGCAAAGCAGGAAACATGAAAGCACGTGCTAAGCAGGATTTTCTCAGCGTAATTACCCTGGCTTTGAACAACCATAAGCGATTCCCATGGCAACCTCACTTTCCAGGGACCATGCTTTTAAAAATAGCCCAGTTTGATTACCTTTATCACGTGGTTTAAGTTCCCTGTCCTCCCTACAAACAATAAGCCGACAATAAGGTAAAATCTCTCAGGCGTTGTGGTGCTGCCCAGATACTAAAGGGAAAAAGACAGGGAACAGGTGTTATTCCTCATGCGGGGAGGGGAGGCTGCCCTTCCAGCCTCCAAAGAATCGGTGCTCCCGGGAGCTAATTCCTACAGCCCTCTCTCTTGCCACTGCCCCGTACCTGCCCCACGCCTGGGCATTATGAAGCGTTCCTTTCCTTCCCAATTAGAGGATAAACCTGCCTATCTTCAGAGGAGTTTTTCTAGTTTCCAGGCAGAAGAAAATCAGATCATGTTTTTCTACCTATTTTTTCTCCATATTATTGAAATAGAACTTAGGTTTCTTAAAATCACGTCTTATTAATAAACTGAGACATGAACTTGGCTTTCTAGTAATTCTACTTAATAAAAACAGCCCAGTCAGTCCTTAGAAGTGAATCATCTCATCAAAGTCAAGATTTCCACCATAGTCCGACCTGGGCACTCATGCTGTTCTTTAGCCAAGCTACCTGATCTTTCTGTCCTGCTGTCCTGGATGGAGGGCCATTTCTGGGCTCAGAACCTACAATGGTCTGAAGAAAATGAGTAAACCTCACAGTTGTATCGGCCTGAGACACATGGAAGGATGAGGGCTGTCCCTGCCAACTCCTATACAGTATCAAACCTGTATGTTTAAGAAGAGTAAATGTTTCTCAAATATTCTGCTCTCTCTTTTTCCATTAGTGGACATTTGGTCCTGTCTAAAACATCCATTGAGACATCTGATCACAGTTAGTGTAAATATCACTCTTCTGCAACATTTGAGCCCCAGCCCATGTACCTAACCCCATGTGCTCTTGCCAGCTAGGCTACCAAGGCAAGAAGAGTCATTATTGACAGTATAGCCACAACACAATTATTGGGCCAATAAAACATGATAGTATTTTTATTGATTAGCCAGTAAACCAAAAGTACAAGTAAATCTTATATTTGAACTCAATGGCGTTTTTCTAAGTGAGGACTTTTTTTTAAAATATATCTTTATTGATTTCAGGGAGAGGAAGGAAGAGGGAGAGAGAAAGAGAGATAGAAACATTAATGATGAGAGAATCATCATCGGTCAGCTGCCTCCTGCACATCCCCAACTTGGGATCGAGCCTGCAACCCTAGGCATGTGCCCTGGCCAGGAACTGAACCTTGATCTCCTGGATCTTAGGTCAATGCTCAACTTCTGAGCCACGCACAGCTCGGCCTAAGGGTGGACAATTTGACGGGATCAAATATTAAGGACCATTTGGTGTGGACCAAATGTCTCCATGGACATTTTGGACAGGACCAAGTGTTCCACAATGCTATCTTACCTGCCTCCTTTCTGGGGAACATACAGCCGCTTCCAGATTAAGTCTTCACAGTTAGTAGCTATGCATGTACAAAATAAGGAGGAAAACCATAAACGAAATCACTATGTTTTGTTTACCATTTTCATTTGCATACGTCTTCAACATTCACTCAGTCATTCAACAAACATTTATGAAGCACCTGCTATTCATCTGGCACTCTTCTTGGCTCTGAAAATTCAACAGTGCCCTCTAGAATTTTATAGTCTAATGGGGAGAAACACATGTAAATGGGCAAAAGTAAAAAGAATTATAGGAACATGATACAGGATATGAGTCCTTCCTACAGAAGAGGAAGATTGAGTGATATGGAGGAAGGTGCTCCAGGCAGAGAGAGAGGAATGTGAAAGACACGGAAAGCATAATATGGTTGACATAACTGATGGTGAGAAGCAGAGTAGAATAGTGATGAAGTGATGTAGTTCCCAATCCTCATCTATTAAATAGAGATAATTCTTATTTTTAAGGTTTTTTTATGAGAATTAAATAATACATGTTAAATGCCTAACATCACACCTGGCATAGCATATGTTATGTGCCTATGGTACCTGATAAGAGAGGTTACTGATATTAAATCATATGGTGAAGTCAGACTCAGCAAATAGACTTATATTAATCAATCAAGACAAATGACTTTACTTAAACAAATTAATCCTCAGCTGTAACACAGTCTAATTTAGCCCAAAATATTAAGTCCTGATTTATATTCCTTATTGTCCATGAGTGTGTTTTGGGTTTTTTTTGAGTCTGCTTTTTAATGATATTTTAGTTACTACCCCCATTGCCTATCTAGTGTCTTAGACTCTCAAAAAGTAAATTAAATTGTTCTGGAAAGAGTTACTCTTCACAAAGCCTTGTTGATTGCCATTCAGCGCTTTGTAATTTTCTGTGTGATTATAGAGTATTTGGTGATTTGTTCCAGTCACTCCACACACAGCAAGTTATTCAGCCTGGTCTGTAATTTCCAGGATGAACGTTTACTCACTTAAAGAAAGAGAACAGTGTGTTTTCATCTTTAGGGCTTTTGCTCCTCTGAAAGAATGTTCTAAAATAGCAGCTTAGCATCTCTGCAATGCCACTCAGACATTTCTCTAGAAGTGGGGGAGATTATCTGACACCACCACCTAACCAGGGCCTGTATCACAAAGACATGATGTAGTGTGGTCCAAGAGAGGGAAGAAGTGGTGTTCATCAGCCCACATATGAAAACCCTATGCATGCAGTTCTCTAGCATAAAAATGTTTTAGTATCTAACTGATTGCCCAACTATTTACAATAATGGAGAGGAAACAAAAATCATAATATAATTGAAAATATTTTTCTCATTTTTTTCTAATCTTTGCAGTATGTTTTTGAGCTCAGATTAAAATGCCGCTGTGTTTGAGTACACATTCTTCCAGCCCACAGTCATTTACTGAGGGCCCGTAAATGCAAACAGTGTGCTGCGTCCTGGGTAAAAAACACGTTGTGCTACTTATAACTAACATGAGAGTAAGAATTCCCTATTAGTGATTTTTTTTACAGATATTAATCATGTAATCATTTTTAGTTTGTGGTTCTATGAAATTGTTTGCTTTCCTTAGATGTACATTCATTGAGGGTCAAAAGTAAATCAGTCTAGGATTACACATCTTTTATAAGTAATACAGAAGGCTTTTAATCAAGAGTTTTTGGTACTGTCTCCAAAACAGGTGTCAAAGAGCTGAGGCTGCAGCTAAACTTATGTTTGAAATGTGCATTTGTTTCTACTTCTGAGTATAGTTTTAGTTATAAGTTCTGTGTTCCATTGAGTGATATGGCAACCTCAACATGCTATAGTTTCTGCCACTGATGACGTTCTTGTTATTTCGACCTGAGGTTCACATATGACTGAATTATAATTGGAGACCTGTGCCCTTGCATTAGACCACTATGGATTTTAAATTTACAAACAGCTGCATGGTTAAGAGCATCTGAATTTTCTCCCAGAATCATAAATTCCTTCACTTTTAAAAAATCTCTGTCACAAAATTAAAGTACAAAAAGTCAGGCCAATTAAGCTTCCAGTCATTTAGTTTCTAGTTGTGCAATGTTTGTGTATATATCAAGTGAATTGGTACATTTCAAAATAAGTAGCCCTCCTTCATAATTTTTATGTGATTCACATTTATTTCAAGGATTCATTTTTTAAGAAAAAAATGTAGAACATAAAAGACAGTCATCTTTTAATATTAAGAAATTTATCCGTTCTTGAAATATATTTCAAAAACAAACTATGCACAGTGCTAAGCAATGAAGGAAAATATCGTGGGTGAGAAATATACCATCCTTATCATACGGAATGTATAATCTAGTGAAATTCACAGAAAGAGAAAAAGATGTGTCATACAAAGAGCAGGGATTGACATATGTGGAGTTCCTGGAGCCCAAATAGTGAAGGTGTGTGTGTGTGTGTGTGTGTGTGTGTGTGTGTAAACTCATTCCTGCTGTTTTTTCAGGATTCAGAATTTACAGTGTTGAAATAAGTTCAGAAGTCTTGACCTACCATCTAAAACTCCCTTTTTACAAAATTCACATTCTAAGACATATTTCAAAGCTTTATAACATGATATTTTAATGGTATTCAACTGTATATACATTGCAGTATGACTTTTAGCCTTGCTAGCATTTTCACAATTCAAATTTTTAAGTTTTTTTCTTTCCAAGCACAATGTCAATTTCATAAAAACTTTATAGAAAGATTTTGCCATACACATGATCTGTCATGTGTGCCTTGATACTAGTTTTCAGTTCACAGGTGCATGAAAAATTCAAATACAGATAAATGAGGTACCACCATCAACCTATGTAATTTTAAGTAATTGCTTATTTTTTATTTCTATATTTTATGTTGGTTTTTTTTTTTCAATAAAATGGGTCATTACAATAATTACCCTACACATTTCCAGCTGAAATGACCTTCATCAAGCCCCACTCATTGAAAGCCATGGTTTTCTGCTTTATGGTCACTTTTTTATTATTATTTTTTATTGATTCTTTAGAGGGAAAGGAAGGGAGAGGAAGAGAGAAACATGATCTGCCACCTCCTACACATCCCCCATCAGGGATCAGCCCACAACTTGGGCATGTGCCCCAACCAGGAATTGAACTGGCAACCCTTCAGTGCACAGGACAATGCCCAACCAACAGAGCCACACTAGCCAGGGCTATGGTCATACCTTTTATAAACATTTTCCCATTGTTATCAACTTGTTAATATTTTCAAAGTGAGAAAAGACAAACAGCACATTGACACGTTTTTCCAGTTAGAAACAGAAATGTATTGTTAGCAACTCCAAATCAGAAAAGTTAGTCAAATATTTATAATATTTGTTGTTGTTTTCTCAGATAAATATTAATGGCTTCATTTTTAATTTTTTTTAAAGTTTCTTTATTTTTATTGTTGAGAATATTACAGATGTCCCCTTCTTATCCCCATTGATCCCCTCCACCCCACATCCATCCCACCCCCAGGCCTTCCCCATAGCAATGTCTGTGTCCATGGGTTATGCTTATAAACATATGAGTTCTTTGATTAATCTCTTCCCACCCACACCCCCCTCCCCGCCTTCCCTCTGAGATCCCTCAGTCTGTTCCATGCTTCTATGTCTCTGGATCCACTTTGTTCATCAGTTTATTTTGTTTATTATATTCCACATAGAAGTGAGATCAAGTGGTATTTGTCTTTCTCTGACTGGCTTATTTCACTTAGCGTAATACTTTCTAGTTCCCTCCATGCTGTGCCAAAGGATAAAAGATCCTTCTTTTTTCCAGCTGCATAGTATTCCATGGTGTAAATGTGCTAAATTGTTGTTGTTGTTGTTGTTGTTAATTCTTATCAGAGGATATTTTTTCCATTGATTTTTTAGAGAGAGGGAGGGAGGCAGGGAGGGAGGGAGGGAGGAAGAGAGAGAGGGAGGGAGGGAGGGAGGGGGAGAGAGAGAGAGAGAGAGAGAGAGAGAAAGAAAGAGAGAAAGAGAGAAAGAAAGAGAGAAAGAGAGAAAGAAAGAGAAAGAAAGAAAGAAAGAAAGAAAGAAAGAAAGAAAGAAAGAAAGAAAGAAAGAAAGAAAGAAAGAAAGAAAGAGAAAGAAAGAAAGAAAGAAAGAAAGAAAGAAAGAAAGAAAGAAAGAAAGAAAGAAGAAAGAAAGAAAGAAAGAAAGAAAGAAGAAAGAAAGAAAGAGAAGAAAAGAGAAACATAGATTCAGAGACACAGATTCAGAGACACAAACATAGATTCGATTGGTTGCCTCCCACACATGCCCTGACCCGCCTGAGGATTGAACCTGCAACTCAGGTACATGACCTTGACTAGGAATGGAACCTGCAACAGACTGACACTCTAACCACTGAACGACATCAACCAGTGCTTAATGGCTTTATTTTAAACCCAAACTACTGTTCTTTATATCTAAGCACTGCACCACCCTAGAGGAATCTAGTATTTCCTGATAGGTCTATGGTTACTCCCAGGTGTTTGAATAAATTGAATTAATATACTGGTTAACTGAAAGTTGTAATAGAGCCCAGATTTTAAGGAATCAGTGAATGTATAATATAAATACTTATAAATATACTGGCTTTAATAGGTTAGAAAAGTTCATTGATCTCTTTTTTCATATTTCAGGGTTATTCTGAAAATCAGTTATGCATATATAGATAGAATAAAGAAAAAAATTAACTAGTGTAGATTTTAGACTAGGAATAGGATAAATAAGAGGTTATATATGTGTAGAACAAAATTTTGTAGTCAAGCAGACAATGTTTTATTACAGTATAGTATTGAAAATGCTTTTTTAATACTGTTAAACCTAGTGACATTTTACGTAGACACCATGATATAGTGAAAACATTTAAACACTGAAGTTGTACAATCCAGAATTCTAATCATGATTCTGCAGTTTATTATCTTGGTAACCTTAGACAACCTAGTTTCTATGAACCTCCAATTTCTAATCTATAAAAGAGATAATACCTACCTATGAGGGTTAATTTTAAGATTAAGTTTAAAATATCTGTGTTACCTCAATACATGATCAAAGAGCCAAGGAAATTAATAAAGATTTACAGGATATGAAATACACAGTTTACTAATTTTATGTAATGGTCATTTATACAATTCTTCATTCAATTACCAGAGGTTACACATTCTGATTTAAGAACACATGAATGATTTACAAAACATAGCCACTTACTGTGTCACAAAGAAATTCTAAATATAAATCAAATTAATATCCTGGAGAAGAAATTATTTGACCAAAATGTAATAAAATTAGAAACCAAATAATAATCACAAAAATACCCACATATTTTGGAAATTTTAAAACCACTTCTGAATAACTGAGGGAGTACAAAAGAAACCACAATAAAGATAAAAAGTATCTAGAACTGAAAAATAATGATTATAATATGTATCAAACTTGTAAGAATTAGCGAAAGGCATTTTTAGAGGGAAAATTATATCCTTGAATGCATATTTAATAAAGGTAGAAAGGCTGACATTCTTCCAAGTATTCAACTTGAATATTTAGGATACTATCAACCAGGAAAACAGCAAACGGAAAGAAATAATAAAGATAAAAGCAGATATTAGTCAATTGAGGGGGAAAAAGCAATAAATAATATCAACACAACTAAAATTTTGTTCTTTGAAAAGACTAATAAAAATGGTAAACTGCATCATATTCAAGAAGAAAAACTTAAGAAGTCTTCTGGAAAGATGATAGAGTTACTGGCATTGTATTTAATCATACATTCCCACAGAAAAATACACAGAATACCAAGACGACAAAACCAAAAATCAATGGATAACATTTACAACAGAGCTAGGTAATCCCCAAAAGCAGGTGTAAACAAACCAGTAGCCGTGATTCACATGATGACTTAGTCTGCTTGGACTGCTATAACAAAATATCATATTTAAATAAACATTTGTTTCTCGCATTTCTGGAGGCTGGGAAGTCCAAGACCAGGGTCCCAGAAGATTCAGCATCTGGTTCCTCCACAGATGGCTCCCTTCTCACTGTGTCTTCACTGGGCAGAAGAGCTTTGATCTCTTCCTCTTATGTGGACACTAATCCCATTGTGGAGGCTCTATCCTCATGAACTCATTGAAACTGAATTGTTTCCCGAAGGCACCATCTCCTAATACCATCATATTGGGGGTTAGGGCTTCAATGTATGAATTTGGGAGGGGACACAAACATTTAGTCATTAACACATGGTATCAGTGCATGAAGGAAAGAAGTCAAGGTTGGTTACAAGGCATCTAATATTTCTGGGAACAGGAGAATACCCACTTAGCTCCACACTGAAGAAAAGCATATAGAAGTGAGATAAAAATTGAACAGACCAATGAGAAAAATGATAGAGGAAAAATCAGATCCTGATATAATTGGTGGTGTCAGAGGGTAGTGGTGAACAGAGGCAGGAAATCACAGAAAGAAAGCTGCCATATTTGATTACTGTATTAAAACAACAGAAGAGAAGCTCTGAAATGAGAAGGAAAATACTGAACTATTCAAGAAAGCTAATTTTGCATAAAAATGAGCAACAGAAAATTATCAAAGTCAAATTCCCTACAAAAGTCATAAGAGAAAAAATAGTAAGAAGGAGAACACTGTCCATATAGACAGTGAAAGCATGCCATAAAGGCATGACTACAGGCATTTCAAACTGCAGTGTACTATTGCAAAACTTGTCTAAAGACACTAAAAATTACATCCAATTAGAATAGCAACATAAGTGAGAATTAGAAAAACTCATACATAAGGCCTCAGAACTCAGGAAAGAATTATAAATAAAAACAATGAAGACTGAACTAGGAAGAACATAAACTGATTTCATAATCAGATGATGCCTTAAGAGAAATAGAACGTGAAAAGAGGAAATTTTAAGAAATTGAAAGGAAATGACAAATTGAAGAAGGTCAAAGAAGTTCCAATGTGTACATTATAGGAGTCCCAAAAGAAGAAAACTAAAGCAAGGGAACAGAAAAAGTACTGAACTTTTATGAAATATAAAAAGATTTAAAATGACTGTGCATATTGAAAGCATGCACCACGTACCTGAAAATATCAACCATGAATGACTAAAAATAGGACATATTTCAGACAAATTACAGGACTTTAATTTTTTTTTAATGTCATCTAGCTCAAAATAAACAAATGATTTATAAAGGAGAGAACATTAGATTACCATCAGACTTTTCAACACTAATGCTATATATGTCAGAAGAAATTAGAGTAACATGTATAGGTTAACCCTGGAGAAAATATGTGAACCACGTTTTTGATATCCAGGAAAACTGACTTCCAGGTTTAAAGTGACAAAAAAAAAAAAAAAAAAAAAGCTGTTATCAAGATGTAAGAATGTCAGTAATATAAGATGTAAGTAATATTGTTCTCACAAGCCTTTCCTGAGGAAACTACTAAAAAACATGCTTTGGCCAACCAAAATGAACTCCAAAAATGACCCTAAGCCATTGACAGAAGAACTAGTGGTAAGCATTCAAGATATAATTGTGTATAAAACTATGACTACATGAAGATTAAAATGAAGAGTGAAATATATAACAGCTATTTGCTCTGCTAATGTGAGCACAGACCTAGTATACAAATAAGAGAGGAGAATGGGAAGAATATACGCAAACACTTTTAAAATATTCATTAATTTTATTTTTGTTTTAGAATAGGTATTGTCATTCTGAGATACTGTCTATGAAATGTAAAATAAAACTAATGAGTGATTATGAGGTCATCTAATTCTGTCATCCTCTGTGCCCTTGAAAATCAAGAGTCTTAATGGGGCAGGGAAGAAATACAGATGACATATAGAAGAGATTAGGTAAAAACTCTGTGTCCTGAATTTAAATTAAAAATATGGTATCAGAATAAACTCAGGCAAAGTCCTCAAAACAGTGACTAACTCAGCAGCAATGAGTATCATTGGAGTCTAGATTACGATCTTGAAACACCATTTCGCAATTTACAAAACAGGGCTGGTTAGAGAAGTTGTTGATTTAGAATAGGAAGCATATAAGATGAGCTTGGAACAACTTGTCATACCTGAAAACAAAGAAGCAAAGAAGCTCTGCCAAAAACTACTAGAGTCATGTTGAAAGAACCTGACTTGACAAAGCTCCCCATGAGCACAGTTGGGGTCATTTGACCTATTGTAGGATGACATCATTATAATGGATTGAAAGCAAAGAAGTATGTTTAAATCCTTGAGTTCATAATGATATTTTATACTAATAATTGGTCACTTAAGAGGTTAATAGAAAACCAATTAATTACATAAAAACTAAGTAAAGGTAAAAAAAACAACATTTATCTTGTCTTTTCCATATGAATTATACTACTGAGTAACCAAATAATACATGAGGGGAAGTACCTTATTACAAAAGTATTCCAACTAATAAATGAGAAAGAAATAATTTTACAAACTGCATGAATTAATGATCTAAGCAATGAACATCAGTACTGCTAACATCACAAAAAGAGAGACAACCAGACATTACGTGTCTGCTGATGAAAGACTATGACACCACCTGTGGCCTTGTCAAAGGGATCAAATCTGAATCTGATGAAACTCTGGATCCAGCTGCCAACTTAAAAGAAATACAGAAGACAGAGGAACATGTAAAATATAATATGAATGTGTACCTAGCAAAATCCAGACTCCCAGAAACTATAAGTCAAATGGCCCAGGGTCTTCAACTGTAAAGGAAAAAATCTGGATTTAAAAGACATTGAAAAAAACAACTAGATCTGTTTATTGCTGTGTCCTTTAGCTCCAAATTATTTAACCACTAACTCTATGCAAATTGATTTGAACTTCAGGCTCTTGAATTTCATGTGAAAGCGCACAATTCTGGAAACATCTTTTAAATTAAAATTTTAAGGGAAAAAAGTATCTCTATGTTTGAACATTTAAATTTAACTTATTTTTGATAATTAATTTAGTCAAAAAAGTGATTATCTTGTGGAATTCAATGTATTAGGTTTACAAACAGAATAATATCACCAAAAAGAGAAGCTTTTTCAACTAATCTTTTTTTTAAATGCAAACTCTATATAAACATGTCACTCATACCCTTCCTTTTAAGTCCTACATCTCTGATATGCTTATAAACAGAATGAACAACTACTGACATCTTTCATGATGTAAATGTACAATTTCAGGTCAAAAATTACTATCATGAAATAGATTTCTGTATTCCTAAAGTGCTTTGCTCTTATTACAGGTGCCTGTCAGTATCTTTTGGAACCAGGAGAGGGCACTGCAGAGCAGTATAGCTCTAAGCACTTGTGTCTAAGTCAGAAAATGTTCTTTGCTAAAAGAAATATGCAAAATTATTCTACAGAAATAAGAAAAACTGAAGGAATAACTAGATAGTCACTATAGACCTTCCTTATTTACTACAAAAAAGAAGTTAAACTATTTAACTATCTAAATACATATATAGGTGTGTTTGCAAATAGGAGCTCTGTGACCTTGCACCTCTAGTTACCTAACTCTTGTTTCAAAGAAGCTGGATGATCTATTTTTGCTGAATCCAAAATCATTCTCTCCTGCTATTTTCCCTTCCCTAAACTTTATTTGAAACACAGTATGCTTTATAGTATTTCTTCTACTTGCCTTGCTTAAAGATCCACCTAGCTCAGCACTTCAGTTTGCACTGAATTAATTTGCCCTATGCATGCATTTCCAACCTCAGTCCTTTATCCACTGCCTCCTTGGCCTATAGATTTCTTAACTGTCCTTCAAGGTCCACTACTACATCCACTTCTTCAATTAAATCTTTGCTCACTATTTCAGGGACACCTGTTCCTTCCCCACCGGAAGTCCTACAACCCCTCTCATCTTTTCTACTGTACATATCACTTAGCACTTTACTATCTACTGTATTTTTACTGATTATCTCATGTGTCATAGCCTTGCCTTTCTAACTAGGCTATTTCATTCTAGTAAGCAAGGACTCTGATTCCTAGTTACCCTATATTAGAAATAGTCAGTAATCTCATAGTAAGTGCTCAGGAAATCTAATCTAATCAAATGAACAGGTCATTGTCCAAGTGTTATCTTTGGCCTGACGACTGGAGTTACACTTTCTAGTTATTTGTTATAATGAATCTCTCTCAGGATGTGTGCTTCCCTGTTCTTTCTCTGCCCTTTTCCTGCCCACTTTGGCTCCCTATACACCTGTCTCCATCTGACTCCTGCAGCTATCAAGCAGGCCAGAGTTTGGGGAATGCATCTTCTGGTTTTTATTCAACCTCCAGGATTTTTCTTTCTTAATTCTTTTCCCTGGATTAATTTCATCATCAACAACTAGGAAGAAACCTCGAAAACTATTCTTATTTCTTTCCATCCTGATCATTCAGATTAGTTTTGGGTCACAGGCTGAAAACCTGAAATAGGTGCTATGTGGAGGAGAGAACAATTTACTCAACAAAGACAATAAGGAATCCTATATTTGTTTCAATGTTAAATTCTTTGGAAACTGAATAGCCTATCAAGTTGTAAGGTGACATTATTACTAGTGAGCAGGGCCAATGCATCTCCCCCATGGCCATGACAACCTTGTTCACAGCTCTGCCTAAATAGAAGTAAAAATAGAAAATAAAATTAAATGATAGAATCAATTGTATGGTGATGCTTTGTTTCAATTTTTTGTTTTGTTTTGTTTTTTAAGAGAGAGAGGAAGGGAGAGAGAAAGAGAGATTTGTTGTTCCACTTACTTTTGCATTCATTGGTTGATTCTTGTATGTGCCCAGATGGAACTCGAAATGTTGGGGTATCGGAACCATGCTCTAACCAACTGAGTTACCCAGCAAAGGCTGATGATGCTTTTGTGAAAAAATTCATGTTCAACATCTTAATAGTGTTATCTATTTAATATATATAATAATTTTCAGTATATTATCATTTTATATTACAAAACTAAAGTTATGCTCATAATTTTACAGCTTCGCAAGTCTGTTTTCAGCATCAGGGCAAGGAATCTTCTAGAAAAGGAGACTGCAGTCACTAAAATCTTAAGGTAACAACATTAAACATTGATACATATTTAAACACAGTGGGATTATATTAAGCAAAAAGGAGCTTTTTTAAATGAACTAATTTTCTGAGTATCAATATATGCTTTCTGCTAGAAAATAGGTTTGGTTAACTATGTACGTATAAACAATGTCAAATACATCATTAATATCTTTCCTGAAACAGTATTTTATTAGCTCAATTGGCTATTTATTTTATTTTTATGTACTTAAACATAAATTATAATTATAAACTTTTACAAAAAGATGAAAATAACTTACTTTTATTTTTACAAGTTTTATATCTTTTGTGATAGCCAAAGGACCAATCACAATCTAAGGGAAAAATGGTAAAAGGGTAAACTTTTAAAAAGTAATTGTGATTTATTAATTTATTAAAAAATAAATGTATTTAAAATCTATAAGTATCAAAAGTATACCCAATTTAGGATGCTTATAAAAACATATAATTTTGCCTGGCCGGGTGTGGCTCAGCGGCTGAACATTGACCTAGAATCCAGGAGATCACAGTTCGATTCCCAGTCAGGGCACATGCCCGAGTTGCAGGCTCAGTCCCCAGTCAGGGGCATGCAGGAGGCAGCCGATCAATGACAACTCTCTATCATTGATGTTTCTATCTCCCTCTCCCTTCCTCTCTCTCTGAAATCAATAAAGATATATTTAAAAAAAAAACAAACATATAATTTTAATGCTGATTTCTAAAATCTGCCTTGAAATGCAATATTGGAAAGGAAAATTAAGCTAGCTACTTAAAAGTATTTTACAAAGTATAAAGTAACATGATCATTACAAAAATGCATAAGCATTTGGAATATAATTTATTGGTGCATATATTACATAGATATTTGTAAATGACACAGTTAAATATTAGAAACTAAAGACAGAATGACTGACAAGGTAAATAGGTAAATTCATAACAGAAAGCCTTCTTCAAGAAGGGAAAGGAGTCCCTTCTACTCTACCTTCATTAATAGAAACAGTTATTAAAGCATTTTCCCCAGAATGTATATCACTATAACTTGGATAACTATAATGAAGAAATAAGACTAATACATGATTTGAGAAACTATTTCAGTTTTGTAACAGTACCTGACACGTATGTGTCAAAAGCAATCCTAACTAATCAGCATAATAGTCTATGTATTTATTATTTACATTAGCTGATAATTTATGCACAGAGTTGAGTGTGTGTGGAATACCTTTTGTTAAATAAGAATAAATGTTTCTGGGGCTTCTATATTATCATCACAGAATCTGATGAGATGAACCTAAAAGGTCATGTTGAAATAGAGAAAGGAAAACTTCTAAGCAAATTTATAACAACCTGTGTCCCAACTTCCATTTGCTTCCAACTGGCTCAATTCTGGCATTACCATCGGCAGCATCATGAGGCCGGCCTTGAACTCTACATGGTACTACAGAGTCTTTATCAAGCTGTAACTAGACAAGTTCATGGCTGGGTCAATCCCTAGGTTCTTGAAGACTCTCCCTGGCTCACAAAAACAGATCAGGTACTGGACCCGCCCTCCAGGAATGTCAGTGTGCTCTCAGGGAAGGGAATTCTGCTTCAACCAGAAACAGCCCGCAAGGGGATTGTAGTACTTTGAGCGTGTATTCAGAGTCTGCCTTCCAAACTAGGAACCAAAACAACCTATTCACCTGTCCAGAATAACTGCCTTTCAACTAATGTGAATTGGCTCTAGGGGCTCCCAGGGACTTGCAGAGCACAGGCAGACAGCGATACTTGGAAGGAAGCAATTTCCAGAACCTCACTTTCCTCTAAACTCTTTCATAAATTTGATCTTCCACTTTTTCATTTTCAGCCCTCTTTTCTCATTCACATATCTCCCAGTTTACCAAAAAAAAAAAAAAGGTGAAACTCTCACTCATCTGTCCAAAAGAAAGGTGAAACTTTGTGTAGTGTATTGATCTGGAATGTACAGCCCTCTGGGTTGCCAAGCACAGGAACTATTCCCACATGGCTTTCTCCAGAAGGAGAGTCCCATAGGGTAGCACCTTATTGTCTATCCAAGTGACAAATTTCTGGAAAACCTCCTTCTAAGAATTCATCTACCTTAGAGTTAAGCCTTAGAAATAATTTGGTTGTCACAAGGGCATGTGTTAACATGTTATTTGAATTGAAAAATGAAGTTAGACTTTTTCTGAGAGATCTAGTTGATTGGTTTGGCAATGAAAACTGACTTTATAGGTGCCCAATGACATAAAATTGAATGGATTGGATGGATGAGATTCTCCGATGAAAGGAAAATGTAGTTGTTGATTTGTAAATGTAAATACATGGTTTTAAAAAAAGAAAATTTATGGGGTACCTGAGCAAAATTTTTAAAACTATCAGTGTTTAAGGACACTCTCAAACTTGCCCAATACTTGTGCAGTTTGAGGGACACCCAGAGGCAATAGCATTTTACTACAGCCTGGAACACTACAAAATGAGAGGGAGCTCTTTGAGGCTCCTTAAGCTCTGTTATCCAGTGAATCTCAGGACAGAAGAGGCTACAATTAGGAAAAACATTAAGATTACTTTTAAGAATACATATTCGATCTTTAGAATAGTCATTTAGCTTTTTTCTCCTGTAAAAAGTTTTCCTCATCTCTGCCTCACTAGTCTGTGCAAGAATTAAGGACAAGTGCAAGATGTCAAATGGATAGTTTCTTTGGGTGTACTTACTTTTTTCACTAATAATGATAGTAGCAATAATAATAATAATAATAATAGTACCATGCCTGCATTATAATGTAGCCCATAAGTTAGAAAGTCAAGAATAGATTGAGTCCATGCCTATGAGTTCATGGACATTTTTCTATGCTGGGTTTTAAGAAAAAACAACTAAAAAGAGAAAGAAAGAAAAAAGAGAGGAAAAGAAAAATTAAAAAAACAAAAAAGAAAAAAGAAAAAAACATTTGCAGTTCCCTCACAGCAAATGATTCAAATAGCCCTGTTCAAAATGGGGAAGAAGGAAAAGTTCCCACCACTCTCTCAGTGTCTTCTCACTCTCTCCGGAGCCTCTCCTCCCCTAGCCTCTAGGAATTTCAAGACTGGAGGAGGTGCTGTTAGAACAGTTCTCCCCCCCCCCCCATCATCCCAACCTTGGGTAACACAGGATACTGGACTCAATGTTAGAAGGCCTGGGCTGGTATCTGGTTCTGCTTCTTTATAACCTTGAGCAACTCACTTATCTGATCCTCAGTTCATGTGCCTTTGCTCTGCAGACTGCCCCAAAATGCCATCTGAATAATCTGTTGATCAAGCTAAGTAAAATTTAATAGTTATTACAGTGAAGGAAACTAGTACTTCAGCAGTCTTACTAATGTCTCAGAAGAGATAGTTGGGGTAGATATTTTTAAGGTTTTGAGTTTGAATTTAAGTGCCTCCAGGCTGGGAGATCTGATTGAGATTGGGCAGAGAATTCTAGATCATTTCACAATATAAAGATCAAGTCATTGTGCTGTATACCTGAAACTAATATAATGTTATATGTCAATTATATCTCAATAAAGAAAAAATAGTGTCATACTCTCCAGGATGCACAACAGGTAACAAGTACCTGAATGGACAGGTAACCATTACTGCTCTGGGGAGGGCAGCACTGTGGGTGGGGGGTGAGGAAGTAGTAATATACCTTTACCTCTTTACGGCCTTCGATGCTCTTTCTACCCAGTCCAGCTCCACATTTCAGTTATCAGTTATCAGATGGAGTTTACACTTCTGTTTTTTGCTTTTCTTCTTGATTTGGGGTGATTTTTGAGAAGAGAAAAAATAAATGATGACTTTGTGCTTCCATCTTCACTCAGGAAATCTATTTTATGCCTTTTGAATTTTTAACCATATACATGTATTACCTTTAAAAAATAAATACGACTGATTTTTAGAAACAGCACTTAAAAAAAAAAAGTTTAGGATTGATGGCCCTAGGGGGCAGGGTCTTGGCCTGAGTCTTGATAAGTACAGTTATTTATAGGTGACTGGTTGACCAGCTGAGTGACCTATTGTCTAGACTCTAGAGCAAGAGGCTAGTTCCTTAGTCTGTAGTTCAGACAAATGAGTTTTGGGAAAGTTCCTGAAGCTAACAATGAAATTGCTTATTGGTTAATGGCCTTAAATTTCTGGGCAGGGATTTCCTGCAATGAATAGTGAAGTCATGTTGATGTAGAGGGCTTAGTTCTTGGTACTGATAGTTAAGCTACAGGGTGGCCAGTGGTCTCAGTTCTCAGGGGACCCACATTTCCAAATATCCATCTGCCATTTGAAACAGGATCCGCATGATTCCACTATGTGGAATTTCCTCTGAACAGGAAATTCAAGTCTACAAAGGAAAAAGTCTCAGAGAAAAAGGGCCCCAGAGTTTGGGATATTTGAATCATTGGTGAAGTCACCCTTTTCTACACATAATCATCTTTAATTTGTGTTCTTCTACTTATTTTTTAATTAATTGAAGCCTTGAGAAATAGAAATGAATTTCTGGATCTATCTGAGAACTCTTTGATGAGAAACAGTGAGGGGGACATTTTTACAGAACTTGAGAATACTGTTGCATGCTTAAATACAGTGATTCACTTGGCACAAAGGGGCATCTGTACTGTTTTTTTCAAGGCTTATCTGGAGAGTATTGTGAGAGACAGAATATCCCACCATCTAAATTATAAAATCAAAGTTGCTATTAAATTCACTGTTGTTATGATTTCACTTATATGTAGAATCTAATGAACAAAATAAACTAGCAAACAAAATAGAAAGAAATTCATAGATATGGAGAACAGACTGACAGCTGTCAGAAGGGAGGAGACTGGGGGCTAGAGAGGAAAGGTGAAGGGATTAAGCAAAGAAAACTCATAGACACTGACAATGGTAAGGTGATTACCAGAGGGAAAGGGGGGTGAGGGGAGGTAGAAGAAGGTACAGGGGGCATAAATGGTGATGGAAGGAGACTTGACTTGGGGTGGTGAACACACAATACAATATACAGATGATGTGTTATGAAATTGTACACCTGAAACCCATAGTAATAAATTTCACCCCAATAAATTCAATAAAAAATTTTAAAAATTCACTGTTGTTTTGAATTTTACTACACTGTTCAGCTCCACTAAGGAAAGCTTCCTTCAAAAGGCAGTGGATGAAACAGAAACAAATAGCAGTGCACTTTAAAACACATTACTACTGCTACTGAGATTTGTCTAATTCAAAGCCTTGAAATTAAGCAGAAATCCATTATCATTCCTGCTAGGCTCAATGCATAGAGAAATGTCAAAATAAAATAAATATTTTTGCACTATTTTTAAAAGTTCCATGCTCTTGTGGTTTGCCATCAGAGCCTCACTAATTCAGACAATATCTTCATAACCTTTTTAAAAAATATGTTTTTATTGCCTAGTCGGCATGGCTCAGCAGTTGAGAACCTGCCTATGATTCAGGAGATCACTGTTCGATTCCCAGTTAGGGCACATGCCCAGGTTTTGGGCTCGATCCCCAGTTGGGGGGCGTGCAGGAGGCAACCAATCGATGACTCTCTCTCATCATTGATGTTTCTATCTCTCTCCCTCTCCCATTCTCTTTCTTAAATCAATAAAGATTTTTTAAATATATGTTTTTATTGATTTAGAGAGAGAGGAGGAATGGGGAGAGAAAGAGAAACATTGACCGGCTGCTTCCTGCATGCACCCCAACCAGGAATCAAGCCCACAACCTGGGCGGGTGCCCTCACCCAGCATTGAACCGTTGACCTTTTTGTGCATAGGACAACACTCAACCAACTGAGCCTCCCTGGCCAGGGCTTCATAACCTTTTTGAATGTTCATTCTGATATGATATTTGCATTCTGGTATTTGGATCTATGACAGGTGCGGTACACCTGTATTAATAATTTTTAAAGTTTAAGGAATAGCCTTTAGTTGAATGTCACTTATTACAAAAAAAATTAAATTATAGTTAATGGCATATGTAGGGTTAGTTTTTCTCTTATCACTTTAAGAGAATCATTTTTATTGACTACAAGTACAATTTATATACTATGTAAGTATAAATAAAATCACTACACACTTATTAAACTATAGGTTTTTAAATGACATTAGCTAGGTTTTCTTCCTGAAAGAAAGTACCCCTAAGACATACATTCAAGAATATTTCTGTAGCATCTTCTAAGTGCCAGGCATTTTCCTAGATTCTGGATACACAGATTACTCCTTCAGGAGTTCACGATGTTTGCTAGTAGAAAATACTTAGGACACGAGTTAGATGTAGGAGCATTCAATAATATCTCTATTTTCTGATCATAATTGTGACAAGAAAATTCATACGTACATGGTTCTCTTGTTCAGTGACTTCAATAGTTAAATTCACTTACTTAAAATGTACCATAAAATAAAGTGAACAACAGTTCCAGTATTGTTTTTTCATACCTTAAATTATATTTTATTATGCCATGAAAATGCCTTTTTAACATGAAGATAGAGGAAGAGGAAAGGGGAGATAGGAAAGTGATGAGTGAACACTTATTGAGATGCACGTAGGGTGCTAAGCTCTCACGTATATTATCTCATTTAATCTGCACAACATTCCTCTTCAGAAAAATGCTATTATAACCCCCATGCTATAGATGACAAAACTGGGTCTTAGAGAGGATAAGTAATTTTTCCCAAGTTTACATACCATGAAAACAGTCTTGGGTAACACGTCAATCATCAGTCTCAACGTGATTTCCCAAATAGGCAGCCATATTTATGTGTCCCCAAGAACTTATGCATCTAAGTTCTCCCATTTATTGGAAGGTGACTGCATGCTGAACACTGTGTGCTCTTTCACATGCTCTCTCCCATTATGTCCTCATAGCAACCCTGAGGATTATTAGCTGTTTTGAGATGAAGAAATCAAGGCTCGGGGAGGTTAGGTGACTTACCTGAGGCTACCCTCTCTAGTGAGTCAGGGAGTCAGAGAGCCAGAAATCAAAGCTTGGTCTGTGTGACTCCAAAGTCCATATATTAACTACCATTCTATGGTTTTAAATTATAGAGGGTTTCCTGTTCTCATGATTTGTATTGACGTACTCTAAATCCCTTGATTTTTCTATGCTGCAGCTGCTTCTCAAGGTCCACGTACATGTTATGCATGATACAAAGGTGCCAGGTCAAGGGGACAATTAGAAGCTGAAATTCAGCCTCCACCTCTACCCACACAAGCATACAACCAAGCAACATCCCTTAGCTTGGGACAACATCCCTCAAGAAGAAGGAGCAGTATTTTTCTAATTTATGCAAAGGTGCTGTATGGGCTACTGGCATCCTTGCTCTTTGGGTCAGTTTAACTCTCTAGAACTGTAAGTCTTCAATCTCTTCCTTCTCTCTCCAAACCCTCCATAAAACTTCCCATATTAGCTGTGAGTTATCTTGGGGTAATAGATAGAACTGTCTTCATGGGAGAGATTTTGCTGAATATTGGTTGCAACTCATATCTCAGACCCTGATGGATAAGTGAACTCAGGCAAACTCATTTCTGGACTGGAATTGTGTGGTCTTCTTGACACTGGTTACAAAGGGGGCCTCATTCCTGTTCAGGCCCATATAGTCTTATAGAATATGCTCTGTCAGTATAGAAAGAGGACAGGCTTGGCAATCAGCCACACTTGTCTGTCAGTCCTCTGAGCAGTGGTAAGTCCTTTGGGAAACCTCAGTTTCTTCATCTGTCAAGTGGGGATCTAAGCAACCACATAGGAGTAAATGAGGAGTGTGCCATGAAGGTATTCACTCAGTAGCTCAATAGCCAAATTTAGAATCCTGACTGCATCACTTTACAGATGTTTGACTTTAGGCAAGTTACTTAATCTCTCTGAACCTCAGTTTTCTCATCTGTTAAATGAGGTCTGTAAATTAATAGACCCTGCCTCATAGGTGAGAGTGAAACAAGTTAGTATCTGTAAAATGCTCTGTAGGTGATTTTGCACTATTAGTAGTAAGTTCAAGAGAAACCCATGGTTGACCCCAAGATTCAGGCAGTTGACAGTCACCTTCAAAGCACATCCTCAAGGGCTCACTTCAGAAGTCTCCACTGTGGTCCAGGAGAGACTGTGTCTGAGGGGCATATAATACTTTTGATAAATCAATGTACCATTTTCTGTATTGATCCCAAGTTTCTTGCTCACCCCCTGGAAATAGTCTATCAACTACAGTTTTATACTCAGTTAAACCTATGTTAGGCTTGCTAACATCTTCAAGGTATCATCAGATTATTTATTCAGATCATATGCTGGATATTTATTTTGTGGATATACTCCCAAACTAACAACATAGGTTCATCAACAGAGGTTGGCATTGCATGTAGTTGTCTGGAAGCGGTGGGCACAGGCAGCCGTGATCTTCTATAATGTCTGAAGTGCAGCTATGACATTCTCCACTCTACTTGGACATGCCAGGAGAAAAACAGTCCTGTATCAGAAGTAGGGGACTTACATAGGCTTTGGCAGGAGATGTAGTCAAACAAGTAAAGGCCAGTATCTTTCACAGACAACTGGAAAGTAAGAGGCAAGGGCATGATCAGTGTTAACGGTAGGCCTGCTTGGCTTGAAAGGATGGAAGAGTGATTGTGAACAGGGTGTAAATTAAGATAGTTGGACAAGAGGGGCTGGTGATCAGGGCATGAGGAACAGCTGGAAGAGAGCCTGTACCTACCATCAGAGGCACCACTAGTAGAACAGTGACAGCTATCACTGAGACAAGTATGACATTGTCTTCTGCAAGGGTTGCAATTGCCAACATGAAATCTACAGAGAACACATCACGTTGCATGAGGACTTAGCTAGGGCTGGTCTTTCATGAGCTGTAGGCTGAATGAGAGGTTTTTCTTTTGGTTTCTGGCCTCTTTGATGGCCCTGTTCTCCCAGCGGTCTCTCCCCAGGATCTGGGTCAGATGAACTTACACCTGGGCTCTTCTCTAGCCCCTAGGTCATATTTGTCTGGAAGAGAGGATGAGCCTGATATTGCAGAGATTGAAGAGATCATGGAGTTTTCTAGAGGAAGGAAAAATCAAATTAAATTCCAATGATTCCCTCCAAAGGGTCACCTCTCTTGTGCACATCATTAGCTATATGACAAGGGAAATATCTTGTCTAGACCCAGGGCTGCCAATTCCCTGAAGCTGGCCCAATTAATTGGGAAGTCTAAGGGAACTTAATAATGCAAAGCATTAGTGACTTACCTCATTTGCTTTTTCCCATTTGGCAAGTTCTCCTTTTCAAATTACAGTTTTACTGGTCAGCCTAGCAATTCAACAACTTTGGATAAGTTTGTGTCAAGTTCTCTGTGGCTCCACATACTGGGCTTTTCTAGCAAGGTACACACAGCACCACTGAGAAGGCCTGAGTACCTGCAGCATCCCCCAGGCCTTTGGGCTAGACTTGCCAACTGCTCAGTGGACTATGAGGGAAAGAAAGGTGCTGGGTGACCCTGCAGATGAGAGAAAGGCAGGCAGATGCCCCTGAAGCTGAGTTAGAGTCAGCCTCCTGATACAGCAGCAATTTTTTAGAACCAACATTTGGCAAGAATATCTTGAGGTTTTAAGAAAACAGAGTGTTGAGTATTAATATATCAATATTGATCAAACATTAAATTATTAACACCCAGTATTAAATATATTTATTAATATTTAATATATTGTAAATAGTAAGTACTAATTATTAATGTTGGGTATATTGCTGTGACATTATATATTAATCAAATATTTAATCTACATATTAAATATTGCCATAAGTGATTCCATTAAGGCTACTTAGTTGTTGGTTTTCCTTATTAAGATCTTCATAGCACTTATAAGCTCTTGTAGACAGTTCAAAGACCATTTTGAGATACAGAGACTAAGTGGATACATGGAAATTAAGCTTATTCAGAGAACAGTAAACGAAGGAGATAAAATCTGTGGCTGTATGCGTTTGTATACAACACAAAATAGTGAAAAATTTCAAAGTGATAAAATATAACTTAATTGAAGCAAAATTTTATACACACACACACACACACACATATATACATATATTGCTTTTTTAACAACCAAACTTCCATTCAACCTTTAATTTTTTTTTTATTGAGAAATAATTGACCTATAACATTATATTAGATTTAGGTGTACAAAATGATGATGTGAGGGGATATTTATGTATTATGAAATGATCACCACAGTAAGTCTAGTTAATATCCATTACCATCTATAGCAAAATAATATATTCTGAGATGTTTTCTTATGTAGTTCCTGATTTGTGATAATCAAACTGTTATATTTCATTGAGCTAGTATCTGCTTTGCAGATTATTTTTAGATAAACTCCAAAGTGATTGTAATTTTGCTCTGGATTAGGAGAGCTGCTATTCAATTTTACCTAACAAATGTGGGAAGATATTTTAACATGGTTTTTCTTTTACTATTTTATAACTGGGGAATAAAGTAATAAGTAATATAGAAAAATACATATCTGTGGGAAAATTGGTTCATATGGTTTATGCAACATTTACAAAATTTCACTTTTATCGTAATAAAAAATTTAGTCTTTGTGTTGTGATTTACAATTTTCTGAGTCAGTAGTTGGGTTACAAAAGTTGAACTCCAATGAGTGGTGTGCGGTTTCAGGCATCTTATTTGTTGAATTTTAATAAATACATTAGAGGCATAGATTTCCCATGAGTTAATTTTCTTTTTTGTTAAAGTACCTACATACGATAAGCCTTCTTTTATTTTTCAATCCACAGTGAAGTTCTAGTTGCCCTAGACATGTATTTACATGTCTATATAAAAACATTTTTATTAATAATGCAAGATTGAAAAGAACTAATCTGTTGCTATTCAAGAGCCATATCCATTCACTCAGGACTGGGCTGATTCACGAAGGAATAGGGTATTCACTACGATAAAAATGCAGCTTTCTCCTCACCTCAGCGAGAGCCCATTACAGAGCAACTCACCCATCAGTATCTGCTATTGTCTCTTCTTTGGACAAGTCGCTTCAGTGGAGTCAGGTAAGAGTCCACGCCAGGAAATACTCATCATCTATTTCCTTTACAGTTCTACCATAGTTTTACATAATTATCCCTGAAGGACTATCTTCCTGTTGTCTGTTGATATGATTACATTATATTAACTGACACTGGATAATATTTTACAATGTGCTACCTTTTGGAGTTCAAGATTTGAGTAAAATTCCTCAAATTTAGTGCTCTGCAAAGTTATATTGCAGTTCTTTTAGATGGTAATTAATATCTGATGGTATCATGTAATCTAACTTTTCTATAATGAATGAAAATAATTTGAAGACTCCCAGATCTCTCTTTTTCATTACAGAATTCACAGGCTTTTCCAACACCTTTGTTCTGGAACATTAAGAAAGAAGACATGGAGAAAGAGAAGAAAGAAACCTAGGACCCCCTGCTACTGTTTCTATAAACAACTAGTGGTGTTTAAAGGCTAATAAAGCACCAAAGATCTCTCGCATAACCATAATCTTTGGGCCAATTTAAAAATATTTTAGATGGAGAAATGTCAAGAAAAATAGAGACAATTTCTTAAGACGCGATTCTCTTCCCTCAGCCTCCGTAAAAGATTATATATATATGGCTGTCATGTAAGGGGCAATTGAAATTCCACAGCACAAAGGCAATGCAAAGAAGAAGAAAAAAGAATCAATCTTTCATATGTTTTTTTCAAAGGCTTGGCAAGAAACCAGGGGTAATATTTTTGCAACTGGGACTGTGTGTTTGCTGTAGAATATTCCCACATTTGAATCATCCTCAGGGGTCCTCGTCTTGTTTTACTTTCAAAGGTAGAGAGGACATAACATTAACCCCAACTGGGAAAAGGAAAATGCCTCACTGTAATTCTCCCCCAGGGAGCAGGAATAAAGGGATTACATATGCCTGCATAATGGAGAATTTCCTCACTCAGACAAGACAAAAGACTTCATTATTTTTCACCAGACACTTGAAACCTTGTGCCTCCCAGGTCAAGAAGCCAAGCAGGCAGACCAGTGTTTTTTATGTTAAGCCACTAGATGGACTTTCTAGGAAACTGGCCTTTCTAGTACTTGCCATGGTGAAGAGAAAGATGATGAAGACCTTAATACCACAACTCTATCGGCCTTTCCTCTAAGGAAAGCAACACCTTCCCTGAAGATCAGTGCGCTCTTTTCAATACCATTACCTTTGCTTTTTCTCTAGGGAGCAAATAAATGAACATTTTCTTCCTGAAAACATGTTTCTTTTATCTTTATGTGAGACCAAAAGACATCTAAATTCAAATGAAAAATTTTAAGTGGCAAAATATAACTTAGTTGAACATTCAAGAGCTTCTGAGTAGGTTCTTTACTAAAATATTGGTAACATATTAAGAGTCTCAAATTCCTTATTGATAAAACATTGAAAATCTCAAATTCCTTAGTTACTACTTCAGCTTGGTGGTAGATTGCTGTAAGACACGATATATGGAGACCATGTTCCCAGCAACAGATCAGGTCTCCCATTTAAGACATTGAAATGAGTTCATCTCAGCTTCATGTTGGCTTACAGAGTTCCCCTTAATAGTGTTCACCTAAAATATAGATAAATGTTTATAAATGCTCTACTCCCAAGAAGCAATGTCTAATCCCTTTTTCATTAGTATGTAAGCGTCTCATCTGTCATAGGTGTGCAGCTCATTTTTTGGTGGCATAGTATTCCAACTTGTGATGAAATTAAGATTATTTAACTTCCCCTTTAAAAAGCATATTTCAAACACATGCTGTTTTGTTTGTGATTATTTCCATGCTTCATAAGCATGAAGTGATCAAAAAAAGAAATTAAAATATTTGATCTTCACAGAATTTCAAGGTTCACTCATTTAAAAAATATTTATTGAGCACCTACTGTTTTCTCATTCAAAAGCCATTAAAGATACTCAAAGGAAAGAGGGAGGTATTGGAGCAGTTGATCCAAGAAGAGACTGAACAAGAGCACTGCTAAATGGAGATGTAGACTGTTTACCTTTGCCTCGGAGGTGGAGTGCTGGGATGTGTGGGGCTGGCACAGGGAACCACGCTGAGCCTTAGATACCAAAGTTGACCTCTTACCACCAAGCAAAGGTGGCCCCATTTGCCTGACTTCACTTTGGTCAGATTACGTGGGTACTTTTGGAGCCCAGGAAACGCAGATGTGGGTAAGCAGCCTCTGCTCAGAGAACAAGAAGAGCCTGGCAGGGCCCACCCAGTGTGGAAGTGGAAGCCACTGGAGTTTATGCTTGGCTCCAGTGGAACTCCGAAATCACCTGCTACATGGTTAAATGGGCCCAGAGTTGCTGAGCATTTTATTATTTATTCCCATAATTATCTAATTTAAGATTTTATTAGCAAAGAGTGTTATAAACATAGAAGAAAGTGATAGGAAAAGGAAATGAAAGGAAATGGTTTTAAGTATCATACACATTGAAATGGCTGTCTTAACCGGATTAAGCACAGGTTTTCTGATTGCAGGGTAGAGCTAAAAACCAGCCCCCACACCCAAAAATCACTGAATCATACAGAGAAGGAAGATTCCCCTACGTGGCCAAAACTCTAGCCCGTTTTCGTACTATTTTCTGAATTCTCTGGACCCAGTGGGAAAGAGTAAAGTGATCTTGAGCCAAAGAGGAAAAGGGACTTGCTTTCTCACCACAATTTCAGTCACGCTGTTGGAAGAAGAGATGTCAGAGGTTTTCCAATGGCGAGGGAGTCTGCACAGAGACCTGTTTGTCTTGTAGTTAGAGGAAGGGGGTCTGGGCAGGATCCACAGAGGACACCCAGCAGGAATGGGTGTGTTATGCTGACCCAGATTTTGGAACATCTGTAAGCCCTGGGGTCAGTAGATGGAGTGCTAACTCTTCCCCAGTGAGAAGGCCCAGGCAGCTTTAGGCTGGACTGTTAGGCAGACACTGTAACCCGCAGAAATTTCGTTTCTTTAATGTGACCCTTCCTCCTTTATTTCCTTTTGATCCAAACTGGCCTCATCTGGCACCCTGACTCACCTGCCCCCTTCTCCCTTGCATGGCCACTCCCTTAAGCATTGAGCCCTC
Source organism: Miniopterus schreibersii (assembly GCF_964146895.1). Classification (NCBI taxonomy): domain Eukaryota; kingdom Metazoa; phylum Chordata; class Mammalia; order Chiroptera; family Miniopteridae; genus Miniopterus; species Miniopterus schreibersii. The sequence goes on from NC_138102.1 coordinate 34,372,172, forward strand.
AGGACAATAAGGTTCTGATCAACATCAAATAATCTCAGGAGCAAAGCCTCAGGTCTGTTGACCACAGATACAGAGTTTCGGTCAAACTAGAGATAGCTTCTAGGACGTGGTTATGTTTTAGCTCCAGGTACAGAAAAGCAGCAAAACCAGACGAAGTGATGCCATGGCCAACATTAGGACCAGATACACTGATCAAACTACCCCTCCCCTAGTGCCAACCAGTCAGTAGAGACTGAAACCTTGACCATGACCCTAACTCCCTTAGTCATCATGATTAATGATTTTTCTCCTATATAACCCACCCCCTGAAAGCTATTGGGGAGCCAGGTCTTTAGGTATTAGCTCACCTGTGTCTCCGGGCTTGGGCTACTTCCTAAAAATAATCACTTTCTTTGCTCCAAACTCCTATTCACATCTTATTGGGCTTTGATGCTCACAGGCAAACGGACCCCTCCAACAGTCCTTTATTACAGGCAGCTTAAAGCCAGTTGCATTCTTCCAACTCAAACACAGCAGGTCAACCAATTCAAATGGATATGTTATAATCCAGGCGTATGTATTTTGTATGAAAGGTCGAGACATCTCGACTACTTCAGGGGAGATTTGTAACAAAAGAATAAGTTACTAGGACAGTGGCTGCAGCTTAAGTCTTGACAGTTTACACAAATGGCAAGGATCTGTATATATGTCAGAATAATACCATTGTGCAAATAAATTTTCTCAGGATGGCTTCATAATTTTCAGTTCTTTGTTGGATAAACAGTCCTTAGTATACACAACATGCAACACCTTTGTCAACTCAGCCTAACTTACAAATGTATCTTCCTATGCAACGTCATTGTAGTCTTGGAAATAAGCACAATCTCTGTATATCATTGTCATAAATTCTTGTTGTTCAATGAAATTTTCACTTGGATTTTATCTCAGAGTGGATCGTGCTGCTTATTAAACTAAGAATTGTGATTATTTGAGCTTTATTTTCTGTAATGCATTTGCATTCATTGAGCTTGTATGATTTTTCATAGGTATTTACCATAATTATCTTCACTGGCATCAAAGGCATTTTTAGGTACTTAAATATGCACATGGTATCATAAAAGCTGCTGTTTTAAGTGTAGTAAGCAGACACAGACACAGTAATATAAATCAAAGCCAGTCTGGGTAACATATTAGGAAATATAAGTATGAAAGTGTAGAGCAATGACAGTTGTACAAGTGTTCAGGTGTTGAATAACTACAGTGTATAAGATTTTCATACCATAAAATCATAGTATTTTAAGTCTATGCATTTTCTTTGAGATCAAGGCCTTCTCCTCATGTTACCCATAAGGGAAACGAGCTGAAGGGTTACTCAACTAATTCGTGACAGTGTCACCTCTGGAACACAGCTCTCCTAACCCTTGTATTATTTTCCTTCCACTTGACTACTACCTCAAGGGAATTTCTGTCATTTTCAGTTGGGGGGAGCTTTCTGGAGAAGAAATTTTGTTCTCTCTCCAAATCACTCACACCACAGTTACTGAGTCACACAATTATGAAAAAGAGAACATATTTTTAAAAGTCTTCGGAGTTTTGTGGCTGCAAAGAAAATGGTGAATGATTACCTATAAGTCACAAGCTTTAGACTGAGGTTTCTCTAGGTATTAATTCCAGCTTTAGTTACTTCTCTTTACTGCTAATTTGTGCCTCTCTCTAACTTTATGCTTTCCAGTTTTCCTAGAGTTCTGCAAAATCTTCTTGAAACATATATTCCATCATCCTAGGGGCCTTGGTGGACAAATCCTTCCCTAAGGGGTTTTAATGGAAATCTCCTTGTCTAAATTCAAAAACAATGACATGATTAACTATGATCAGGTTGGCCCTACTACTCACAGAATCCCAATAGAAGTTCTCCTATTTGGGTGATGGGGGGAGGGGCAAGAGCTTTCTGTTTATTTTCCAGTCCCTCTTCATAGCTACGACAGTTCTGCTTTGTAAGTGTTCTTGACCTGAAGCCTAAAACTCCTTTTCCTTTATGATTATGTGCCATTTGCTGTATTTTGCCTGATCATTGGTGTTTCCTTAAAAATAATCAGAGTAATGAGCAGTTATGTATTATTCATCCCATGTGTACAGATCACGCATTTATCTTGGGCTACCTTTTTTCCCTAGAGCTTGCACTCGACAGCGCATGCTGAGTGGTTCATTTGAGGGGCAGCCGGCAAAGGAAAGGTCAATTCTCAGTGTGCAGCATCACATCCGCCAAGAGCGCAGGTAAATACACTAGGAGAGGAGGCTGCAGGCAGACTAAGGAAAGGAGTGTTACAGGAAGTGTTCACTGTACACAGCCCTGGTTAGCAGATAGGCATGGGTTCTATTCCTTGATGCTAACAGTAATGAAATTTACAATCAGATCCAAAGATGCAAAAGATCTTTCAAAAATATTTTCCTTCATGATGGCAAAATTCTGAATTTTGTTAAATGGGATCAAAGACATTTGAGTAGACTAAAGCTTTTGCTATAAAAATAAATTTACTTGTTTTATTTAAGAAAAGTTGTTTTGTTTATTTTTTTTAAATAATGATCATTGCTTACATCCAAATCTGGTCTTGAGATGTACTGACTGATTGGTTGTGGTCCTTTTAGATCACTAAGACACGGATCAAACAGCCAGAGGATCAGCAGGGGGAAATCTCTTGAAACTCTGACTCAAGATGTAAGTTCTAAGCAATGCTTTGGATTTTGGAAACATGATTATGAAAATGTATTTAAATGACTGCTCAGACAATTCCAGCACTTGGGTCTTTCAGTCACATTGTTATATCTCCTTAAGACTTTCTGCCAGAGGAAATAAGGAGACTCTGGAAGTAAATTAAATAACAAGGTACAGAAAAGTTATGGCTAACTCTAGAAAATTCCAGACATCCCACAAAGCACATACCTTCATTAAGATATCAACACAAAAATGACATATCCATTATATTTGACTGAAATTAAAAACATTCAAAGCATTTTATAGGAACGATTCACATTATTAACTTTGAATGCTTACTAAATTCCAAATATTCTAGACTCTAAATGCACTTTCCATTATTTCAGGGCTTTACATACTAGGAAATAAAATTTGATTTTTAAAGGAATTTTTGAGTCAAAGTCTGCATAAGATTTCCCAATAATTTCTTTGCTTTTGGACCCTAGATCATTCATTTATTTATTTACTGACCCAATTATATATTGTGTTCATTGTAGGCCAGATTCTGTTCTTAGTGATTAGAACTAATGGGGAAACAAGACACCATCTCTGCCCTGTAGGCGCTTAAAGTCTAGCAAAAGAGATGGTGAGCAAGTAAACAAATATATAATAATTTCTGGATGATTTTCATTCTTTTTTTCATTGCTGTGATAGGTTGACTCTGTACTATAAAGAAGAATAAAATACTGTGAAGGAATGGAAGGTGGAGATTTGGGAACAAGTAATGTTAGAGGGCGGGCAGTGTAGACTCCTCCACATGGGGTCAGAGCCCCAGATGAGTGAAGGAGGAAACCACATGAAAATCCAGGGCACCAGAGGAGGCATAGTCTGACTTCCAGGTTAGACTCCCCGGCAGCTCTACCATGCCAACATTACCATAGAAGTGGAAAGCGCATGCTAAGTAATTATCATTAGTGAAGCCTGGATTATAACATATGTCTTAGGCTGAGTCTGGATAACTTGGCTGAGAAAGCAACCTTGAATGTCCAAAGCCAATGATGGTAAGAGGTCTGTAGCAAGAGAAAGTTGGCAAAGCCTTACAGGTTTTTGTTTTTGTCTTTTCCACCACTTACCCCTTATTTCTTAAGAGTTTCTGGAATGTTTTTAGCATACTTCATCTGCTTTCAAGAAACTGCTATCTTAGTCAGTAAACTCTCCTTACTAAGTGTTCCCGGGAAAATTAAGAATGGAAGAAGTTGGTGATGAGACACCTGATATCGCCATTACCCAAGGTGCATGGTTCTAATTAGCGCAAACATCTGTTACCTCCATGATTTTTTAAGCCAGAGAGCTGTCTGATATGATCCACCGTCTTGTATTGTCAACGTGGAATTGTGATGGGATTCAACACGTGTCTTGTGTACTCACTACAGTTTGTGATCAGCCATAGCACATGAAGAAAACTTCTAGGTGAAAATTCAGAGAGACAACACTGGTTCAAGGGACTTTCCTTCCATGGAATTCAATAAAAATGCACTCCAAAATCAAATTAGAACATGGCTTTGAAAATGTGTTTAACTCCATGCAACAAAAGGTTCTGTTTGAATTACCTCAATTGCAGAAGTTTATTTCTTCTTCAAAGATATTTTGTTATGTGTTCTACATAGATGTATAACAAAAATCCACCCCTTGTCTTCTCCATAGCAAAAGGTCATGGGGGTTCTGCTATTTATAAGAAATCTTTCCTAATGTTTTTTCCTCCACAGTAGAAGCAATTTAAAATGGAGAGTTTCATCTTTTTCACTTGTTCCAAATGATAGAAGAGACAAACAATTCAATCTAGGCACTATTTTCTATAAAATGTATCAAGTTATTTGAACAATGGCCCTCCATCTCCCACAGAGTGAAAAGCAGAGTCCATATCCTTCATGATCTGCTCCCCACACCCCCCTCTGGCCTCATCTCCTACACTGTTGCTTGCTTTCCACCCACACTGGCATCCTGGCTATTCCGTGTGCAGACCCACTCACTCCTCAGAAAGAACATACTTCTGCAAACATCCGGTGGCCTGCACCCTTCTAGCCTTTGCTCAAATAACAGTTCTTATTGAGGTCTGCTCTGATCTGTCTATTTAATCTTGGAGGCCTCTAGCACTCTATTCCCTTTTGTTTTTTACCAAAGTGCTAAAACTTTTCTCACATTCTTACTTATTTTGGTTTAATTTTGACCTGTCTCCCTAACCAGAACATTAGCCCCACAAATCAGGGATATCATCTTGTGTTTTTGTTTTCGTTTTATTTCCCCTTTTGCCACATTCCCAGGACTAAAACAGTACCCGGCACATAATTGGCTCTCAATAAATATTGTTAATGAAAAAAAAATCCTTTGGAGTAAAAAGACCCTCGTTAAGATGACCACGGCCATTAAGATATATATAAAATAAAGATACTTATTTCAGTTTTTTTAAATGATCATTTTGGGGTGTTCTTCAAAAATAGCACCCATTTTGATATGGCCCTTTTAATTTATTTCTAGCATTCCAATACAGTGAGATATAGAAATGCACAAAGAGAAGACAGTGAAATAAAGATGATCCAAGAAAAGAAGGAACAAGCAGAAATGAAAAGGTAAAGGGTGCTACAGTGTTTCTTGGCTCTCGTTTTGGAACGGCAAACGTGCCCTTAAGCTTACTCTCCCATAAATGTCCCCTTCAAGGAAGGTGCAGGAAGAGGAACTTCGAGAGAACCATCCGTACTTCGATAAGCCACTGTTCATAGTGGGCCGGGAGCACAGGTTCCGAAACTTCTGCCGGGTGGTGGTCCGAGCACGCTTCAATGCGTAAGTACACTCGGTTTCAGCCAGGGTTTGGCCTGAATCGTACAAACAGCAGGTGGGGTTGTCATACCAGGAAGAAGGACCGTGTAATCCTAATGGGGTCACAAAATAAACTGTGGGCTAATTAATCATGCTGCTCCTATTTGCTGAGCGGCCAACAAGGTGGGAAACAAACAAAGGTTGCAAGCAGTTTACATTTATATAAAACTCACGTTTAGAAAGCACTTAACAGCCAATTTTTATCTGTTCATTTTAACTGCTGCTCAATATGTATGTGTCAGTGTTATTAACTCCATATTTATTTTGAACACTGAAACAAAGGGAGACCGAATGACAAGGTAAAGGTCATTGCACCCATCTTCTTTTCAACTTGTAATTTCTTTGAGATCAAAATACCCCAAATGGTTTCTTTTAGAATAATGTAAAGTAGAAAGAAAGTTTCCATTACCAACTGTTACGAGAAGAAAACCCACTGGCCAGTGTCTCTATACCTACATGGTAGAAACTTGCAAGAGGCTGGAGGATGCTGCATTTGTGGTGATTCATGCCAATTTTAGCAGACAGCCAGTGGATGAAATAGATTTTTTGTCATGCATGACTAAGTAAATACCTTAAAGACATTAAGAGTCCTGGAGGAAGTAAGAATACTTTCCCATCTGTAATTGGACCTTTCCTGATTCTACTATTTAAGTAAATTGATCTCCTTTGTTGATAATCAGTAGCATATGATATTTGCTATCTATTATGAGCTGAATTGTGTCCACCCCCCAAAATATTTATATGTTGAAATGCTAACCTCCAGTACCTCAGAATGTATCCCAGATAGGGACTTTAAATAAGTAATTAAATTAAAATGAGGTCATTAGAGTGGACTCTAATCCAATATGACAGGTGTTCTTATAAGACAAGGACATTTGGACACAGACACATATAGAGGGGAGACTGCATGAAGACCTAAGGAGAAGATGGCTGTCCACAAGCCAAGGAGAGGGAACTGAGACAGATCCTTCTCTCAGCCGTCAGAAAGAACCAACCCTGCTGACACCTTGAACTTCTAGCCTCCAGAACTATGAGAAAATGAGTTTCTGTTGTTCAAGCCACTCAGCCTGTGGTACTTTGTTATAGCAACCATATGAAACTAATATATTGCCGTAACATTTCAGGGCTGAAGAAGACCTCATCAACCATTTGGTGTCATTTGTGTGTCCCCTCCTCCAACAGAGGAGGGCGTTTAGCTCAGCAGAGGTTGAGAGCTTTGCTCAAGGACACCAGCTAGTGCATGGCCCTCTCTGATGGTCAGTCCATTGTTCTTTCTGCTGTTCTAGAAAGACCTTCACAGCTTCAAGTACCTGAGTAATAATCATTAAACACTCCCCTGAGTTTTCACAAAGTAAGGGAAGAAGTTGGCAATTTAGAGTTGATTTGGTCAGTTCCAAAGTGGGTTTTTCATCTGGAATTATCCTGTTGGTTACCTTCAAGTTAATATGTAATTATTAATTCTCCACTCCGTTTAGTGTGGTATAATTCTCCTTGTCAGCAATGCAGTTCATATGGACCAAAGATGACTTTGTTGTGATTGGGAGTACACATACAAATGCCGTTGGGGGCTTCACTGAAGATTGGTTCCCTGAAAGTAAAAGTTAGAAATCCCCACTCCGAGAAATTCTATGTACATTACTCCATAAGATCATAGTTAAATACAGTGTGAAGTGCTCTATTGAATTTATAGATATTTAATTAAATAATTATGAGGAACGTCCTTGAACTGCTAAGGCAAAGATTTTTAACTGAGTGTTTTTAAAGGGAAGTCAAAGTTTAATTTTGTAATACCCATGTCAGAAATTGTGAAATGGAATCATTAATTCTAAAATTAAGTATTTTGAGAAATATAAACTTTACTTTCATATGAATCAACTGCAAACTCTTCTGATTTTTCTTTCATCTAACGTTCTCTGCCTTCCAAAGTCACATACAGTTAACATATATTATAATGGACATTTTTAAAGAGGGTGAAAAAGATTTAAGGTAGACGAGATGCTTATAAATAGTAGGCTGCCAAGTTATAACACCATTGCTATGTTGCAGAAGCTCATATGTTTATTCTCTCTTACAGATCTAAAACAGATCCTGTCACAGGAGCTGTGAAAAATACAAAGTACCACCAACTTTAGTAAGCTTTTCAAAGTCTTTTTTCCATGCACATTTGAAGTTCCCATGTACTATTTCATGTTGCATAAAAATATTTAAAATTCTCTATTTTCTTGCTACCTTGTGCCATGAAATAAGACAACTGATGATGATTCATCAAAAAAATACCAGTCACGTTCTTAGAATCGCAGCAGCGTCTTCTCTGACTTTTAGCCACCTTTGCCGGAGAGTTTGTGTCGCTCAGTTCTGTTTGGTCTTTGGCAGTGATTTGTTGGGATTGGTGACTTACCTGGACTGGGTCATGATCATCGTAACCATCTGCTCCTGCATTTCCATGATGTTCGAATCCCCCTTCCGGAGAGTCATGCACGCACCTACTTTGCAGGTACTGCTGCTGAACCTTAGCCCCCAGCTCCCAGGAGAAACTCTGACCTGCGGTTTTCCCACTTGTGATCGCGCTGCCTGTTGCTCGTTTCAGATTGCTGAGTATGTGTTTGTGATATTTATGAGCATTGAGCTTAATCTGAAGATTATGGCAGATGGCTTATTTTTCACTCCGACTGCTGTCATCAGGGACTTCGGTGGTGTAATGGACATATTTATATATCTTGTAAGTCTTTGATTATTTCCTAAATGAAAAATATAATGGATTAGTAAAATCTCCCACTTTTCTTGGTACAAGAGTGAGATATGTGAGTCACGAAGGGGTAGATGCCAAAACTCAGTTGTTAAGTGGAGAGTGTCCATTATAGCTGAAGAAGAAGCATGTGTATAAAAATCTAAATTAAAAGCATTAAAAAGATTCATGGGTAGGGTTGAAGTACATCATCCACTTTCATGTATACGTAAGACATACATTAGTAAGGTCTAAGGCAGCAAATCTAGTTTGCCCCCCACAATTCTTGTGGCTCCTACACTAACAAAAAACAAAAACCCACAGAACTATATCATATAATTGATTGATGAGCCCCTTACTGCTAAAAGCAAACTAAACTGAGAATGGTTGGACCTGTCTCTCAATTCTAAGGCACAAAATATCTGGCTAGGAAAGACCATTCAACTGTTTGGTTAAACTAATTTGAAAAACCATAGTAAACAACTCAAAGAAATTTCATTATTTTTCTCTATGCCCAAGAAGGCATAAAATCAGCACAGCAAGGAGAACTATGGCCATTAACTGTAGCATGTTTAGATAGTTAATAAACTAGTATCAGGTCAAGCATGAGGTTTATATCTTTGATCAAAGAAATTTCAATCCTGCTGACATCAGTGGAGCCTCCCGTGTGTCAGTAAGGGAAGGGGCAGAGTGCCCTGGTGCACACACACGGTGGGCATCCCGTTTCATTCCTGCATCTATTTGATGACTTTTCTTTGGGGCTGCTTGGGTCTAGGCTGGGTTCACAGTTTAGAGTTAAGAGGCTGCATATTCACCGGGTGGATGCTTGTCTCACACAATACGTGGAGTCTCTGCTAAGGGAAAGTCGTGGCCAGTTGGCTCTCAGAAAATGTGAATAGTCGAGGATAAATTGTATAAATTTCAGAGGAGATTTTTTTTCCTCTAGGTGAGCTTGATATTTCTTTGTTGGATGCCTCAAAATGTGCCTGCTGAATCGGGAGCTCAGCTCCTCATGGTGCTTCGGTGCCTGAGACCGCTGCGGATATTCAAACTGGTGCCGCAGATGAGGAAAGTGGTTCGAGAGCTTTTCAGCGGATTCAAGGAAATTTTTTTGGTAAGTCACAGTGACCTCTGCTCCCAGTGCCCATAGTCCAGCTCTTCAGTGTAGCTAACGAGAGGGTAAAGCGAGCCTGGCTTGTCAAGGTGAAGTCTACAATTTTGATTTTTGGCCAGAGGACTATAAAAGCACTAACAAAGCACAGCACGCATTCAGAAATGTTCCCCCTGAATGCTTCTGCCTTATTAGTATAGTTATTTCAACAAACATTTTTTTTAAGCTATAGAAAAGCACTCTGGAAATGACAATGAAAGAAGAATCCAAAGACATAATATTTGCTGACACTTCCATTCCTAACTCGTGACCCTAATTTCTACTTTGGGTTTTATTTTCCCCATCTGAAAATTAAGGGTAAGAAGGTTAACACCATCTACTCCACAAATCATATCAGGAATTAATACATCTGGTTCATAATCTCATTTAATATGTCTCTTAAAGCATACCGCATTAGAATTTGTCTCTGATCTTTAGAATGTTAACATAAAACAAACTAAAAAACAGGAACATACAAATGTACCCTACGTTAACTAATCTAAATGTACAATAATGCATACTTGCAAACGTGATTGAGGGGGAAAACATTCTTTTTACTTGAGCAAACATTGATTTATGGTCTTCTAAGAGCAGGGCTGCAGAAAAAGCAGCGAGTAGAAGTTCATTGCTCACAACCTGTTTACAGAAGGATCTTTGCCTTACAGAGGAGTGATCAAAGGATGCTTTTTATTACTGATGATTTCTGCTTGTGCCTGGAAAATGTGAATTAATTTGCATGAGCCTGTTTTACATCTTGCTTTCTGGAGAATAGTTGTAGTTGCAGTTGATCCTAAGGTATTTTAAAGACAGATTGGAATGTTACTATAGGCATAGAGTTGTTAACATTTTTTAAAGATGTGTTTAAAATTTCATATTTTCTTTGCAATAAAGCCATAAAATGGTGGCTTTCACACAGCTAGAGTGGAAGGAAAGCAGAATATCACGTGATGGGCAATGTAGGCATATCTTTGACCCTTGATAGATTTTAGAAGAGAATCTATTTGTGCCTTTCTCCTGGTGATGTTTCTGTGTAATTTTAGTATACTTAAGTATATTTTAGATTATTCAACCAGAGCAGATCAGTGGTGTGCTCAGTATTTTACCCTTTGCCATCTTTCTCTGTGGAGACCAACGTGGTCCTCCAGCAGAGGGAGCCTGAATCAGAAAATAGATTTGCTTTGAAACTGAGTTACCTCAAATCCTGTGAGTAGCACATTCACACACCATCATGCTCACAAGAAAGCAAAGCCACCGTCTCCCTAATTTATGCTCTGCTAATAAAGGTATGAACCCATTTTGAGAAAATGGGGAAAGTATAATTATTTAAACATTTTTCTTTTGCTCCATTCAGTAAAATGGATCAAAGTGTTGATTTTAAAATCAGAAAAGTCTAAGTCATATCAAAAATACCTTAGCCCATTTTCTTACGTGAAAGTCATATGTTTTTATTCTGAAAGTTCAAAACCTCTTCTTAATTTTCTTCTTTTAACATTCCAGTAAGGCTAATTGAATGACCTGTGCTGGAGAAATTAAAAGATATCATCAAAAGATCATGAATTTCGTACAATGTTATCAGAAAAGTCCTGTTCATATTGCTGTTCAAGCCAAACCTACTGTTTAATGTTTTACCAAGAGATTTGATATCTCACCAATTTCTTTCAGGTCTCCATTCTTTTGCTGACATTAATGCTTGTTTTTGCAAGCTTTGGAGTTCAGCTTTTTGCTGGAAAACTGGCAAAGTGCAACGATCCCAACATTATTAGGAGGGTAAGATAATCCTTTTCGTTTTTTGGAATAAAAATTAAGATAGTCAACCATCCCTTGGTAAGCATGTGCTGAGGCAACTTTGAGAACCCTCCTGACAAAACTCAATAATTTTCTTCCCAAGAACTCCTTTTGCTTAAGCATGCAGTATATCTTTTCTGGCTAACAAAGCTTTATAGGATTATAAGCACATCTCAGGGACTTCTGCTCTTCCCTCTTATTCCAGTGTCAATCTACTGTTGACATCTTCTGCATAGTCACCCAAGATTCCAGGTGCTGAACCTCAGAAACTTTCAGCCCACGTTCCACTGGATCTTTCTCGAGCTTAATCCTGCCTCTGTTGTCACATGAGACTCATGTAAACAAACAGCCTCCCCACCCAAAGTACTAAAGGCAAAGTCTGACTTTCTCACCCCTTTATAATCCTCCACTCCAGCCTTCTCCCCATTAAAAAGTCAAGGCCTTGCATTAGTTCTGAGCTGCCCAGAATCTTCCTCATTGAGACAACACGCAAAGACCAAAGCTTGGATGCTTTGCTACAGCTTTCTCCCGTAGTCAGTGTCAGTAAGAGAAGCTAGCTGCTGGAACAACCCCAGTATTTCAGTAGCTGAACATAATGAATATATTGCATCTTGGGTAATTTGGACAGATCTCCTCCAAATGATCTCGCAGGCACTCAAGTTCCTTCTATTTTGTGTCTCCACCCTTTGCTGTTTTCAAGTCTTCTCTGTTTAGCTGACTCATACAACAGAAAACCACCTCTAGCTGATAGGGCTGTGGGCTGAGCTTAGAACCATCACACCTCACTTCAGCCCACATTCTACTGGAAAGAGCACAGCCTCACCAGACTGGAAGGGCAACTGCAATACGCACTTTAGTGGTGTATTCTGTGGGGGACAGGGGGACAATTTGGTTAATAATTGCCAATCTCTGCTACACTATCCAGTGTCCCATTCTTTTAGGACTCTGCCTTATATTGTGAATAGGCTAATGACGTGAACCAAGTGCTGTTGATGTATAAACTAGCAAAAGTATTTCCTCATTCATACAGGTAAAATAATGCCCTGAATCCATTAAAATGCATGTTTTGGAAAGGATTAATAGAGCTGAACTACAATACATATTTCCAGCAACTATGGCTATCTGATATAGATTTATATCAGTTTGAAAATTACTACATTTTCAGGATTCTAATTATAAAAATTATTAGCTCTCTAATTGTTATAAAATACAGATAACATCTTTGTGCAGTCAATATATGTTATCGATTATATTCAAAATGAGGATTTCAGGAAGTGGAGAACAGAAGAGACATACATAAGTTAGGCGGACCTTATGTTGATTCCCAAATCTAATTCACTGCTTCCTTTAACTTCCCTCCCCAGAGGAACTTCAATAAACCTGAGAAGACATGTAATGAGGAACATGGTGTAAAGGTCATGGTGTACCAAATTAGCTAATGAAGGAAGTAAGGAATTGATTCATTAATCCACAAGCTTGTGTAAGGAAAGAAGGGTTATTTTAGATCCACACTGAATAGAGACAAAAAAGATAATCACATTTCAGGATGAAGACTAGTAGGAATTTTGATGACTCAGTATATTCGTAATAACTAAGAACAATGTGCATTTATATTATCTGCTCCTCCCCAGCCCAAAGTAAAGATTGATGACTTACTTGGATAGGAAACAGAGCACACAGTGGATGGACAAGCACACAGATATCATGATGCACTTGTCCTCTTTCCCAGAGCAGTGACGCATTAGAGGTAGGCTCAGAGGACAGCCTAAGAAAACTTAGTCACTGTAGAGAGCGTCTACGTCAGGCAGAATAATTGAAAGGAAATGTGGTCTGTGTCTTCACATCAAGACAGGTTTTTTCTAGTCCTGATATAGGAGGCCAAGGCCAAGGAAAACATGCAGATGAAGGAAACTTCAGGTCTACCTCAGAACTTCAGTCCATCTTTCTAAAAGAAGAGACAAAGGGAAAGGCGAAACTAGATACCCCAACATTTGGATCACACAGCTAAAGTTCAAAGATAGCAAAGCTTGAGCTGTTGATGCCGTGTTTTCCAGTTGGGAGAACATGTTATTTTCTTGATGTCTGCCTGAGCACTTCCTCCCTTGGCTCCTTTTTCTTAAAATTTGACAGCAGAAATCTTAACATCACTTCAGATGGAGATATGGAGCCCAGAACTTAGTCACCAAAGCCCTGTAAACAAACTCTGAGGATACCTTTTGACAGTTATTAACTAGCAGTTATGTATAAAGCACCATAATTGGTGAAATGAGGGCTGAGACAATGTGTAAGTCATTGCCATTGCTTTGCGGCATTTACTGTCCAGTCAGAATGTTTGTTTCATGTTTAAGCCACTATAACATAAAGGCAGAATTTAAAAGGGCACATGAGAAGTGAAAGTAATATGCAGTCTTTTTTTTTTTTTAATGTATCTTTATTGATTTCAGAAAGAGGAAGGGGGAGAGAGAGAGAGAGAGAGAGAGAGAGAGAGATAGAAACATCAATGATGAGAGTCATTGATCGGCCGCCTCCTGCATGTCCCCAACTAGGGATCGAGCCTGCAACCCGGGCATGTGCCCTGACGGGGGAATCGAACCGAGATCTCCTGGATCATAGGTCACTGCTCAACTGCTGAGCCTCACTGGCCAGGCAATATACAGTCTTTCAAGTACAGGAAGTAGTGTTTCCACCTGGGGGTGCTGTGCTGACCAGGCTTTACGGAGAAGTAGGGATTCTAGCAGGAAAGGCCCTTCCAAGCAGAGGAGACGAAATGAAGAAAGTAGTTACGGTGACTTGTTCTGATCACTTAATCTCTCTGAACCTATTTCCTCCTCTTTAACACTTCTCACACAGTGATATTATAAAGATTAAACTAGTTTACTTAGGTAAAGTCCCTAACCCAAATCCCAATAGTATGTGTTAAACTTCACTTCCCTCCCATGTCAAAATGAATTGAAAAACAGGCCAGAAATGTAGTTTAGGAAGAGATCCTCAGGGACCTGGAATGCCAGTCTAAGGGGGTCAGAATTTCTTTGATGAGAAATGAGAAGTCATCAAAGGCTTATAGGAAAAGGAATCAGACACATCAGTGCTCACAAAGCACAGGTGTTGTCCCGAGAACTACCACTGTTACACGCATTCTACTGAAGAGGAAACCAGATATACGAAGGTTGAATGACTTATCCAGGGTCACCATCCAATAAGTGGGGAAGCTGAGATCCATGCCCGGGGCAGCCTGACACCATAGTCCATGCTTCTAACCAGGACACTAGGCTGCCTCACCCAACCAAAGGGCGACTCTGTTGGACTCAGAAAAACAGTTTGGAAGAGGCAGTAAGGACAAGTCCATCATGGGACCTTGATATGATACCCCTCAGCACAGCCACTGGGAATAACATTGTAGATGAATATGTATGAGAAGATAATTGGAATATATTTTAACTGAAAAAAATGAGCTATGAAAGAATAAAACTGTACAAACTCATATATGCATAGGAAAAAAGACTCAAAAGATATACATCAAAATGCCAGTTATGTTTGTCTTTGAGTAGTTATAGATAAGTTTATCTATGCTTCATAAGTTAAAGGCATATTATTTGTGTAAGGCTTTTATTCTAAAGAATTGTATTGGTAATCTAAACAGGTGTAATGTTGGTATTAAACTAGTTGAAATAAGAATGAAGACATGGGCCAGGTGTGTAGGGAAAAGCCCCAAGCAACTCTGAACTCTTGATGTTGGGGTGTTGATAGGACGTTGGTCGACAGACAGAAATGGGGAAGCAGGAAGGTAAGTGATTTAAAATCGAAGGTGACTTCAAGCAGGTTAAAATGTGAAGTTCTGTTGAAATATTCAAGTGTATGCGCTCTGAACCCAGAAAGGAGATTTAGGTTCAAGTACAACCATCATAATCATAGAATCAAAGAAAACAAAAGGAAAAATTAGGACAGAGAATGAGTCCAAAACTTCTTGCTAATATTCTATTTTTTTAAATCCATTTTAAACAGTTTTATTGAGCTATAATTCACCTACCACACAATTCGCCCACTTCAAATGTACAATTCAGTGATTTTTAGCATAGTCAGAGTAGTACAACCATCACCACAAGAAATTATAGAACATTTTTATCACTTTATAAAGAAACACAGTATCTTTTCACTAACACACTTCTTAGGAAACCTTATCCCCCTGACACCTCCATCCCTAAAAACCACTTAATTACTTTATGTATCTATACAGTTCCCTGTTTTGGACTTTTATATGAAAGGAATCATGTAATATGTAGTCTTTGGTGGCTAGCTTTTTAAACTTAACATAATATTTTCAGGGTGCATCCATGTTCTGGCATGTATCAGTACTTCATTCCTTTCTATGTACGGATATACCAACTTTTATATACGTATTTATCTATTGATAGACATGTCGATTTTTTCCACCTTTTGACTGGTATAAATAATGCTATTTATGGTAATAGTGATATAAACATTCATGTATAAGTTTCTGTGTATATGTTATTGGTTTTTTATTTATCATGGGTAGATGCCTAGGAGTAGAATTTCTAGGTCTTATGGTAACTCTTTGGTCATTTGAGAAACTGCCACACTATTTTCTAAAGTGGCTGCACCATTTTCCATTCCCACCAGCACTGTGTGAGGCTCTAACATGAGGATTTCAATTCTGCAAATCCTCCTCAAAACCTGTTATTAACTTTTTGATTATAGCCTTCTTGGCCGGTGTTAGTGGAATCCCATTGTGGTTTTGATTTTCATTTCCCTGATGACTAATGGTGCTGAGCAACTTTTCATGTGCTCATTGGCCATTTATATATCTTCCTTGGAGGAATGTCTGCTCAAATCTTTTGCCCACTTACTAATGCTTTCAGTATCAGCTTTCACCACTCATCTCTGCAACCTTTGTTACTATTTGCTGGTTAGCTGTCCACATCCCTATTATAAAGAACTTTGTAATTATATGTAAAATGGATTTCTTATCTTTTGTCTTCTCCGAGTTCATTTTCTGACCAGGTTTCCTCCCCAATCTCCTTTTTTTTTTCTATTTTAGGAAGATTGCAATGGCATATTCAGAATTAATGTGAGTGTGTCCAAGAACCTAAATTTAAAATTAAGACCTGGAGAGAAAAAACCTGGATTTTGGGTGCCCCGTGTTTGGTAAGATATCAGAAAAATATCTCTAAGAATGCTTTATTTGTCAGTATAAGGTTTAAAATCAGTATAATATAGTGTGAAACTAAGAGTAACTCTGACAGAGGTGTTAAAGTGATTTGAAGGTGAAGCACTGAATTACAACAGTATGCAAAACTACAGTAAATAGGAGAAAAAGTGGTACCCAGAGTCCTATGTTGCTTGATGAAACTAATGAATTATCACTGCAGTATATTTCAAATACTTTAGAAGTTTATATCGAGATTCACATGGCCTTAAAATTAGAGAGATTTTTTTTTAAACTTTCAATCAGATTTTTAATCAAATTTTACTTTAACTTTTAAAAATTAATTTAGTTTTTTTAAAAATGTTGATCAAATTAAAACTGAACTCACCCTGAGTTTATATCTTTAAGGGAGGATCTGATGTCCTCATAACAATTATAAGGAAGCCTACCTAAATCATACAGCTATTTCAATTTTAAAAACAACTGACATTGAAGGATTTTCATTATTGAAACACTAGAAAGGGATAATCAGTAACACAATTGATTGCATATATATATCTAACTCTTTAAAATTTATCTTTCTTGAAAATGAGTTTCCAAAGCATTTATATTAAAGCTGGAAGTGCCTACTACCTCCTTTCTCATCCATTTTACTAATGACCAGGAATGGAATATCTCAGTCTGCTTCATTGGTGAGCTGAGTGTTCTATCAACTGCATTTGTAAATTGTTAGCTGTTTTCTTTTTATTCCATTTTACCTCCTAGAATAATGAGTGAAGCACAGCAACTACTCTGTTTTTGTCATAACTTATATTCTCTACTAAATGTCAAACTCTTTAAAAGGAATAACATTTCACCCGTTTGTAGGACTCATTGTTACTGCTTTGGCATTTCTCTAAAATGAAATTCACTTTTATAAACAAGTCAATACAATTTTTATAGGATTTTTATTTTTTAAATACCAAAGAATTATGAAAAGATAAATTAATTTTGGGTATGTGGCTTCATCAAGGGTATAGAGAGATAAAACACATGGGACTATATCCCAGTGCTAACTAGAAAATCAGTCTCATTTACATTAAAATAAAAAATTAAAGAAGCATGAAACATTTATTTTTTTGTGAGGTTAAAAACTCATTATTATACCATAAATAATTTATTTAAATCAGTACATCAGTGGAATTTTTTTTTTCTTCTGGTTTGGAATTTTGGCTAAAGCCTCAAAGCTGAGGTTAATAGGAGATAAGGTATTATTATTTTCTAAAGAGAGCCACTAGGCAATCCCAGCAGAAGTTACTACTAAAAAATTATCCACCTCCATCACCCAGGTCATGCAAAAGAAAACACTACACTCACAGAAAACATCATGAAGTGAGTGAACCCCTCCCTTTATCATAGAAAAAGGTGTTTCCCACTCCAGCCAACTAAGGACCCCCAGGAGGACTAGCTGACATCAGAGATTGGCAAGGCAAGAAGAGAGACTTCTGTGGGCAAGCAGCTCTTCACTATCTGGCAGGGCAGGAGTATCTGACATTCCCTGAGGGCCGAGTCATCACTGCTTAGGGCCACCTGATCTGAGCCATCTTGATGGAACACTGCTGCAAAGGGTTACATACTGGGGAGCAGGTGCCCTTATTGGAAAAGGCTGTGTGTGTGTTCCCAGGACTGGGAGCTGAGAATCACCTACAGACTACACTCACAGCAGGAATGTCACAATGGGGCATCCTCATTGGTGAGAGTGTTTTAAAATATAATGTGTTAATGGAGAATTTTAGGTATAGTAAGGTCAACAGATCAAGAGACAATCAATTACCATTGAAGAAATAACTTGATGCTCACAGTTCCCAAGAGGAAGGGCCATGCCCCACCACAGAGCCACACAGGGAAGCACCAGGGTTGGTCATGAGGCAGAAGGAAAGGGACTGTGGGCAAGAGCTTTTTTTCTGCTTTCCCTGGGAAGGAAGATGAGGCAGGCAATCAGGCTTAGGGTTGGCTAGTTTGATCATTTCAGTGGGCTCTGGGACATGGGGACTGCCCTCATGATCTGGTATGTGGCCCTGGGGTGATTAGGGCCAGTATATAGTGGCCTGGAGTATGAAAGCCTAATAAAAGAGGTGGTTGAGGGTATGGACTCTTGACTGACTAGTTTGTATTTGAAAAGCACACCCTAGAAAGGACTTTTCCCAAGGTTGGGAAGAGGGTGCTGAAGGAGGCAGAAGGCCAAGGCAGAGTGACGTGGACATTTTATCAGGTTGTCCAGAACAAAGTGAGTCCAGCATATGTATGTAGGACAGATGATAAAGTATCAGATTTACAGAACCTAGAAACATGGTTAATATATGGAGTGTTTCATAGGAACACACACATGCACTCCATAAAGAATAACAGCTGTTGTGACAAGACCACCAATGGCCAGAGTACCAGAGCATAAAATACGCAGAGCCTCACTCCATTTCTCTAACTCCAGTCTTGTAAGAACCAGATGGGAGCCTGAAGAGAAGGAGTGGAGCAGGGAGGTCAAAAACTATTCTTCTCTCCTCAAACCACTAGTCAGGCTGAGCTGCTGAGGATGGGATCCCTATGCTATACTGGGTTATGATAGCCAAGGTTAGACATAAAATGGAGTGGACTTTTTAGAATGAGCCTGATCTAAAAAGCTTTGTAATCTCCCCAAGATGTCAGGAAGGGAGCTAGGACATCCTAGAAAGCAGTGTTGGGAGAAAAGTAAAGTTTTTTCCAGTTGTACCCTATGGTATTCAACTTGTTTCATAAAACCAGCTACCTATGATTTTAAAAATCAGAGTAAGTTGAAATGTAATGTCTTTTGTAAGTTATTAGGGATTTCAAGTTCAATGACACTTTAAAAGCTTAAGTGAATAAAGAGGCATCATTTGAACATCACAATAGTTTTTGTCCATTTGTTCAGAAAATTGTGACTTGGATTAATTTTAGTGAAATGTAAATCTTCCATCAAATAAATGTCAGCTGTAACCGTGGTAATTTTCACAATTTCCTTCTTTAGTAAGCTCGTCAAGAGTTAGCAGTCAAAAATTTTGTAATTTTATATTGGCTAATTTACGATTAAGAAAATAACTTATATCTGGGGATTGGCCTAGATGAATGCTTTGATAATTATAATTAGGACATAAATGTGCACTATCTAATTCAGGAGACACGGTGGTTTCTGTATTTTCTCTTTAAATGAATACATTCATTTTCTTTGGAATCACTCAGGCTTGATAAGATAAAATTACCTTGGTAAAAAGGATTAAGCGTGTCATATATTATAAATATTGTGTGTTTTGCTTTAAGCAGAAGTCTTTGATATAGGAAAATGGAATTTATGAGAGAGAAATCAAGAAAATAGTTTGTTTTATAATAAGTGCATTTATTGAGTGTTCACTGTACGCTGGGTACTATGCTGTCACTGGGGACAAGCTATAGGTCCTGACCCCCAGGAGCTTGAAGTCTGGTGGAGAACAGAAAATAAAATTACAAATAATTTAATATAATATGCAAAGGGTTTTGATGCTACATAAATAAGCCCCTAAACTCACTTGAAGCTCACCTGAAATCTTGCCTCTAGGTAATTTTATGTTATACTGTGATACAATCTAGGCAGAAGATCAAATTTTTGTAGAATCTATATGGCTCAAGCAATTTGGGAACACCCTTTAAGAAAAAGAATATAAAACTACCTTGTCCTTGTAAGTTTAATGAAAACATAGGACTATATGAACTCACAGCTGGGCTGCTTCGAGGATCTTGGAAGGTACCTGTCCAGGGAAGGGCTCGAGGTGTAAATTTCTGTAGCTTCCTGGTCTATTGGCCAGGATAGGATACAGCAGGCAAAGGGTGCAGGACACACACAGGAGAGGCCCTTAACCAACTATGACAGGACCAGGGCCAAGGACCCCGAGGAGAAGACACTCAGTTATTTCGAAGAATGAATAGGAATTAGGCAGCTGAAAGGAAGAGGAGTCTTGGGCAGGTGAATGGGGCAGGGGGGCTAGGCAGAGGTAAGGTGTTGCAAACTGAGGAAAGTCAAATTGCCATTGCCAAAGTGCAAGGCAAAACTATTGGTGCATTCTAGGAAGTACAAAGAGGTTCTAATTTCTTTAGACTAGATTGTGGAGATGTAAGATACCGGGTGCCATTTGGATAATGTCACTCCCTCTATTTTCACATCCAAGGGTAGAGGCTAAGTTTCTTTCCTCCATGGTGCCCCCATCTTCTCAGAGTAGGAGCAGCTTTCCTTATCATGATCTTGCAGACCTTGGAGCACTTTTCACTGGGAGGTAGAAGACTGACCAAATTGTGAGGTCAGAAGCAGTGCCTTAGTTTTCTGAATTAGATAGACAAGATTATAATCTTTTAAAAGTTAACCAGAAAAGATGATATTTAAATAGCCTTCCAAATCAAGGAAGAGCTACAGGTAAAACGATAGTAATAAATTATGTCTGAGGTTTATTGAAGTACTCTGTGGTTGTAGGTAAAGTTTTAAACTTTCCAATTTTAGGTGTATGGACAAAGCATAAGCAAACATTTTATATGATTAAAGTTGAGAAGCACTTATTTTTTAAATGTGATATATGAAGTTCTTCCAACTATTTAAGTGTATGACCCTCTATTTTATTTTTCTTGGTTTAGCCTAAAAGTATATTTTTAACATACTGTACTTCTAAAGAATGTGAGACATTTCTACCAAATAGCCTTAAACCTTAGGAGCAAGTGAGTTTCACTTTTATGTTTTCTTATTAGATCTCCATCTCTTTAGTATTTTTTGAAAAGAACTTAGAAAGATACATCCCATGATTGATCTGTGGTTTAAAAAACATAAAAGGTGATAGAAAAATGCTAAACTCATTGCCCCCAAGTGAGTTACCTTTTATGAAGGTTACATTTTGATAAATGAGCTAGCAGGGGGGAAATATAAAATATAATTTAGATAAGCTTCAGTAGGCCTACTCTCTTCAATTATCCGGAGTTCAATTCTCTATCAAATTCGGGAAATGTAGTGATAGTCATGATTTCCTGTTTGTGGTTGCCTAAATCTTTTACTTACTTAAAATAGCCTCTAATAAAGGGAAAGAGAAAAAACATTTAAATCTTCTGTGAGCAACAAAAATGGTAGCTAAGACCCGTAATGACTAAGGAAATATAGTAGAAAAGATCACTTTTGTAACTTTGAAGGAAAAAAAGTGTAAACATGTCAGAAAAACAAGAAATAAGACATCTCCTCCCCCTGAAAAATGTCGTGGGGCCACAGTGTTTTAGAAATGGAGTGTGTGCTGTGGTATTCACAGCATGCTGTGTACTGGGGTCTTCAGAAAGTGTCCACTGAGAACACCCAGCATTCATGGATTAAAATCCAGCTGGGAGTGATCTGGAAACAAAGGCGATGAGCAAAAACGTCTTGTCATCTCGGTAACCTCTAAGTGAATCATTACTTTACAGCGCGATGTTCACAGGAGAACACAATGAAATAAAGTGGCCAACTTCTATTCTTTTTACATTTTCTGTACTAACACGGGGAATTGTAATTTATGTCCTCAGAAAGATTTTCAATTAAAAAACGATTTCAAAATTCATATGCAGACTCCAATGCCTCTTTGAGAAGCTCCTATACAGTTTCTAACTAGGTCATGTGTTCCAGTCCTCAGTATAATCAGGACAAGCCAGAGACGTTTGCAGATCCTCTGAAGCTAGAACTCCAGTTGTGTAGCATATTGTTGTCTTCAACTGAGAGCACCCCATCATTACCTAATAATTAATTACATAATTAATAATTTACAACACATTAATCCAGCATTATAATCAAGCAAAGGAATTCTATAGAGCCTACCTTCCAAGTGCTAAACACCAGCCTGCACCTAAGATTGGAAAGAGCTACAAATATTTGCCTTAGGGTGCTTCTTATCAGAATTTCACAGAACATTCCTCTTTCTGACTTTCAGGGCAAATCCTCGGAACTTTAATTTTGACAATGTCGGGAATGCTATGCTGGCATTGTTTGAAGTTCTCTCCTTGAAAGGCTGGGTGGAAGTGAGGGATGTTATCATTCATCGTGTGGGGCCGGTAAGCAAGCACAGGGAATCCTTTGAACACAGTCCTTTCAACAGCTGCTTTCACTTGCTTTGATGAATAACTGACCATATTTTTCATTTATACAGATGCATGGAATCTATATTCATGTTTTTGTATTCCTGGGTTGCATGATTGGACTGACCCTTTTTGTTGGAGTCGTTATTGCTAATTTCAATGAAAACAAGGTAAGAATTCTTGGTTTGCGTGCCACAGAGTTCATTCTTTTCCAGGCACTCATTTTAAGCTCTCTTTCGCGCACATGGCATATTGCATTAAACTGTAATGTGACTGGTGTAAATAACCTCTGTATCTATTTCACAAGCTACCTCACTGCTACTTTGCAGGCACATTATTTAAGAGCGCAGTTTTCTTGCTAAATTTCCTTCTTTGGGGACAGCGTCATTCATCCCCAACAACTGAAAGGCTCCTCTCCTATTGTTCAAATGAAAGGACGTGTGCAACAAGTTATTCAAGTACAATAGCTGAAGCTCAGGCAGTGACTGCAGGTAATACTGCTCTCACTAAACGTAAATTGGATGCTTCTTTGTCATTCAGTAAGTGAATTCAGTATTTAATGGGATGGGGAGGAGAGTAGAGTAGACATCTTAAAATCCTAATTCACAGGATAAAAAGATTTTCTAATTTCATGTAAAACTTTTCATGCTTTATGAATTCGGGAAGTGACTGAATTCCTAAAAGCTCGAATGATCAGTACAAGAGCTCACAGATGGAAAAAGAGCTAGTGGAGTTTCCAGCCAAAAACAGATGAGTGTGCAGGGGCACATTCTATGTGGTTCTTCTGGACATGGCTGACAGGGTCAGTCTTCTGAAGTCATAGTAATTGAGACCCATAGTTTCTGAGCACTTCCCATTCACTAAGGTTTCGATGTGCCACTGATTCTCACAACTCGGAAATGCACAGTTGAAGAGAGGACAGCTTACAGAGGTAAAATAAGGAGTAGAAAACGGGGCCAGAATTCGGAAGCGGTGCCTATTACTGCAAGAGTCGGTGATTCTTCCAATTCACGTGCATGAAAATGTCGACTAAATGAAAAGCTAGATGTCGCTGCAAAGCTCCGTGCTGTGCCACGGTATCCGCAGCGAGGACTGATCCTCACGGGCTCACATCAGAGCTCTGGTTTGTGCAGCTACACGCGGAACTGTGTCATTCACGGTCCCCCAGGCTCCACGTGTGTGATGCCAGTTACTCAGTCAATTGGCGCCTTTGATGTGTGCGGAATGAGGATGTCATTTCGTTCAGACTTTCAAAGAGTGCAACTTAAAAATTCCTCCCTTTGGGCCCCAACACTACTCTAACTCACAGAAACGTGGGGTTTTAGAGTAAGAAAGGAGGGTAGAGAGCATAACGCCCAGCCTCCCTATTTAACACATTCATAAATGAGTTTCTTTACGCCCTACAGTGTGTTCAATTTAATACCAAGCAGAAAGGGGAAGATGGATCTTTTCAGATGCCTTTGAGCCACGTAATTGGAGCAGACACTGGGAATTCTGGAATAGGAGCAGAAGCTAATCTGTCAATTAAAACAGTTTAAGCTCTTCTTGCTCAGAACACCATACAAGGCCCTCTGATCAGACACCTGATTGCAGAAGAATTAGGTCCTATGGCAACTCACAATTCAGCAATATAAATGAAACGACATAAAAAGCTGAGTAACTGGAAACAATGTAGTTCTCGAACTCAGAGAATGTCTGAAGCAAGCAGAATGACAGGTCTACTTCCAGCATTAGTTGTATTTCTATTCTGAAGGAGGAAAGGAAGGTCTTTGCCTGAGAAAGGGGAGCATGTGCAGAAGCTCAAATGGGTGCTTAGAGAAAGAGGAAAAGGAGAGGAAATCATATTACCAGATGTTACAAACTTGATTAGTTAACAGGAGATAGCAATTTCTGAGTTACAGATTTCTAAATTATGTGAACTTTTTAGAAAATGTTTTTTGCTACAAGTTTTTTTGATGGTAGCGGTTGAGCTGCTTTGTACCAGCATTTATTCATTTGTTGTTCAATCATTCAACAGGTTTTTTTGAGCACTTACTAGATGCCAGACACTGCTCTTGACCCTGATGACATAACAAGCTAAACACATAAACACTAAACACATGAAGATTTCTGCCCCCATGGAGCTCACATTCTAATGGTCATACCTGAAAGTATATAAATAGATTTCCAAATGTATAGGCCATAGAGGGATATAAAGATATGGGACCAAGACAAGCAGCTCAGAGGGTCGGAGTGTTGTCCCGTACACCAAAAGGTGGCGGGTTCAATTCCCAGTCAGGCCGCGTACGTAGGTTGTGGGTTAAGGAGGCAACCAATCGATGCTTCCCTCTTTCTCTCCCTTCCTCCCTCTATAAAATTAATAGAAACATATCCTCAGGTGAGGATTAAAAAAAAAAGATGGGAAATAAGGTAAGCTTTGAAGACAAAGTTTTCACAATTCAGAATCATGCAATATTATGTCTGCCCTAGAAAATGAAACTTTTTAGAAAATAAAAAGTCCAAAGTCTATACCAGTAATATATATATTTTAAATTTCCCTAGTATAAGACAATGTGTTTGATTAAGACACTTAATTTAATAATAATACATTTTCGGAGGTTTTCGTACATTAATGATCAGATGATATCACCATGCTTATTCTTCTTTGGATCACTTCAGGGTTCAGCTTTCCAAAATATCTTGCTTTGTATAATAAAGGAATAATATGAATGTGTATAGCACCTAGAGAATAAGAATTGGTTTGCGGTTAATGAGAAAAGTTGTTTAGCAATATAACTATCAGAAAAAATAATTTAAAACAAATATTATTATTAGGGATAAGCAGTGTAATTAAATAATTGCAAAAGAAACTAAATCCCTAGAAAAAAAAGAAAATTCTTGAACCTTAGAATGTATGAAATACAAATTAAGTAAATTATTTTAAAAAGCTAGAAAATCCAAAATTATGGTGAAATATATTAACATATTTCTCTGATAAACTCACAAATCAGATGGGGGAAAAGTGACAGAACATATGAAATTTGATACAATAAAATCATTTCACCTACTGGACAATATAAAGAACCCTGACCCCCACAATTTTCAAATACAAAATGTATCCTCTACAAAGTCATAAAATAATAATTGTAAAAAAAATTAATAACATATAGAACAGATTCTCTACCATAAAAAAATAGATAGCAAAAAATACCTCAGAATTTGGAAATATTAAGACAATGTTCTAAATAATTTATGAATTGCAGAAGAAATCAGAATAGAAGAAAGAATAAAATAAATTTTTAAAAGTAGGTTTACAGTTGTTTATTTGGAAAATATATAATACAAGAATAAATAATAATACAAGAATAAAAAAGAAAATCACAAAATATGTAGGTAAATCATTTATTAAAAATCATACATAACACTCGCAAGATATAGATAAATCAGTAGAGGGAAATTTGTAGCTTAAAGTGTATATATTAGAGAAAAATTAAAGATTAATTAGTAATATGTCAAATATCAAAATCAGGAAGTTATAATAAAAAAAAACAGTAAAATAGAAGAAGGGAGTAATACAGATATAGAAAACTAACTATAGAAAGGCTCATGAATGACAAAAACAGATTCTTTAAAAAAATTAAATTGATAAATCTTTTGCAAGGTTGAGCATCAACAAAAATGTGGAAAAGGAAACTAAAGAAGCTTATAGTAAGTAAACTACGCCAGTATTGTTCCGGGAATAGAAAGTTAGACTTACAGAACAGAAAACCCAGGAGGTACCCATATAAGTATAAAACAGAATTAGCACAACAAACCAGCAGAGATGAGACCATCAACAAGTGAAGCTGGAATAATTGTCTAGATAAAGAAAATAAACTGTTATCTCTACCTCATAGCCTACTCAAAAATTAATTCCAGATGAATGAATGATCTTACTGTGAATAGCAACAAATATAAACCATTTTTAAACCATGTAGAGTTTATTTTTGACCTGGAGTAGTTGTGGATTTTTTTACATTAACCACAAAGTGAAATTCATAAAGAAAAAAATGTATAACTTAGATTACATTAAAATGAAAAGTTGTTGAATGATTAATGACACATTTTATCTGAACGATAAAAACTTAAAAAAAAACAAGCTAAGACTAAGAGAAAGTATTTACAACTCAAATAACTGCAAAAATTAGTATCCTGAATATATTGAGAATGTCTACAAAACATCAAAAAGTAAATATTCAAATACAAAAATGAGCAAAGAATACGAACAGGCAATTCACAAAAGAAGATATAGAAATCACTACTTATACACATAAAAAATGCTTCATCTCATTAATATTAAAACTAATGCATTTCACATACATCAAGTGGCCAAATTAAAATACCTAATAATGTCAAGCATCAACAAGAATATAAGAAAATGGGAACACTTGGAGATTGCTAGTGGCAAATTTTCTTGCTTATTCCTCTTTGGACAGCAATTTGGCAGTACCTGGTAAATGTAAAGGAACATAAACTCCTAGATCCCAGCAATTCCTTTCCTAGAGATTTACCACAGAGGAAGGCTCATAGGTGTTTTTCATGAAACAGTATATATGTGTCTATTGCAGCACTGTTTATAGTCCGTAAACCTAAATGAGTAATTTCTGATATATTTGTACAATAGCATACTCTATGAGCAGTTAAAATAAACCAATTAGATCTAGTACCTAGTTGTATGAAAAAGTGTTCAGTGAAGTAAAAACAAACTTCATAAATAAGCACATATTGGATACCATTTATATAAATTTTTAAAATTCAAAATAAATATATTTTTACATATTGAGACATACATAGTGAGGAGGATATTCTCCTGAAGGATGGTCCTGAGCTCTGGAGAGAGAAAAAGAATGGGTGTGTGTGTTTTTCCTAGTTTCTTAAATTATACTTCTGCTTTTATAATGTAGTGTAATAAAATGTAACATATTTATGTGCATTTTAATGAAGTCCTCTATTATACAATAAAGAATATCTGATCTCATTTATTCAGTTGTCACAGCAGTAACTTCTTAAAGATCCAAATTCTATGGCATAATACCACTTAAAAATGGTTTTGCAATTACACGTATCAGAATGATTTTGAAAAACATGTTTAAAGACAAAATACTCTTACCCAGAAGCAGCAGCATTGGCAAGCTATAATTTTGCTGCAGCATTTTCTGCTATGAAATAAAAGGAAACTAATCACTATTAAAGTGAGGATCCCTTTTTGAAAAGTTAATCATGTAGAAAACCTTCTTTAGATTTTCCCAAACCTGGGAAATGTTCAAAGATGCCAATTGAAGGCTGCTGAGTCTGCTTCGAAGACCCGTGGCCATCCGTTTTGGAAGTCCTCTCAGGACCAAGTTTGAGAATTCTGACCCTGTTTATCAAACCACCGTAGGATTTGAAGAACATCTTTATTTTAAACCCCCAAATTAGTTGTATTTGTATCACCACCCCATGTGCAATGTCCTTGGTGTGGAGTACATGACAAAAGGCCTTTTTCTGCTTTCCTTTGTTTATTAAGGGGACGGCTCTGCTGACTGTAGATCAGAGAAGATGGGAAGATCTGAAGAGCCGACTGAAGATAGCACAACCTCTTCATCTCCCACCTCGCCCGGGTATCAAAGATGCTCTGATTTTATTCATGTTGGGCACTAGTGTTCATGATTCCCCAGGAGTCTAAGATTTCAATTAAAATAATAATCGTGAGGCCACTAGGCAATTGTGCATAAGTTAATATAGAAACAGGCTCCAAACTACAGATCTCACCATAGGCTATTAAAATCAGCCACCCAAAGGCTGTGCTTCAGTGCTCTCAGGATAAGCCTTAATGAAAAAATGAATTTTTAAATAAAATATTTGTGCTTGCCTTTTCAACACATGAGTGAAATATATTAAACTGACAGAAATTGAATGATGCGGCTCCCCTCCCAATACGGACGGCGTCATGCACCGTGGTTTTAAATATTCAGAGCCAGCTATTCCTGCAAAACACTACACAATAGATTGAGCTGTGGGGGTGGGGAAATGTAATGGGTTTTATGATGAGCATTAAAGAAAGTGAAACACAGGAAAGTAAATGTGACCTAGGTCTAAAACGCTCTTGCCTAAACCTTTCTTTCCCAGATAATGATGGTTTTAGAGCCAAGATGTATGACATAACCCAGCATCCATTTTTTAAGAGGACAATTGCTTTACTTGTCCTGGCCCAGTCGGTGCTGCTCTCTGTCAAGGTACTTTGTTTTACCCTTAGACTCTGGGAATGAATTTCTTATTTGTGGGTGCATCCAAGAATACCGTAAGTGCTGTATCTACTACAATCTGCGTTTTTTAGTATAAGATTTTTTAATTCACAGTTGTGTTCAAATGGGAGCAAAAGGTGGGGGGGAGGGTTGTGCCCGATGGATGTGGGCAAAGACAGGTGCGCTTTTTCCTTTACAGTGGGACGTCGAGGACCCAGTGACTGTTCCTTTGGCAACAATGTCAGTTGTTTTCACCTTCATCTTTGTTCTCGAGGTACTGTAATGAGTCAGTGGGCTTATAGGTGGGGGAGGGGATAGTGCACATTTTAAAGTAAAATAGTGTCCTCCTTTGATGGCACTTATTTCAGCTCTGTGTCCTATTGCTTTTGAAGTCTTTTTTTTTTGAAGGGGGTAGTGTGCTCTTAGGGTATTTCCTTTTGAAGCTCTTCTGCTTAAATTGAACAAAGACTTCACTTTATATTTCAGATTTTTCTAACCACAGGAATAGCAAACTGCAGTTAATTGCGGTATCAAGATGATGGCCTGTCTAGTTATCTGAGTTCAAATATTAGAGCCAACTGCACAAACCACTGTAATTCAAGGACTCAAATTGCAATGTGGTGGCAAAGGGAGTTGATCCTGACAAGATTATTTTAATATATGGCCCATGTCATATTACTTTCCAGGGATATTCTTCTTCTTCCAGCAATCTCTTTGAAATACAAGCAGATTCTTATTTCACCCTGTACTGGTTGATGTCTCCAAAAATCTATGGTCTTTTATTTGAGGAAGAAAAATATCCTGCCATCAAACTGGTCATAAAACAAGGAGAAATGAGTGTCGAGAATATACATGTGTTACCTACTCAGCTTTTTTATATATGTGATATATTCTTCTCTTTGGTCGCTACAGCCTTCAAAAAAAAATAATGTGACTCAAGTTAATACCTTTAAATATGTCCTGAACACTCAGTCTTGATTTACTCTCTTCATTGTTTTTCCTAGGTTACAATGAAGATCATAGCAATGTCACCTGCAGGCTTCTGGCAAAGCAGAAGAAATCGGTATGACCTGCTGGTGACGTCACTTGGCGTTGTCTGGGTAGTACTTCACTTTGCCCTCCTGGTATGTGCATAATTGTTCATTTTAGTTGATAATTTCATGGGTGTTCTTGACTATGATCTTGAGACCTACTGTCCAATAAAAGTAAAATGGGGCCACAGATATAATTTTAAATTTTATAGGAACCACATTTAAAATATAGAAAAGAAACAAATAACATAAGTTTAATCAGATATTTTAAACCTACCATATCCCAAATACAGGGTGGGGCAAAAGTAGGTTTTCAGTTGTTTGTATGGAAAATAATAAGTAATAATACAAGAATAAAGTGTGCTTTGCCTACTCACAACTGTAAACCTAATTTTGCCCTACCCTGTATTATCATTTCAACATGTCAACAATTTAAACCTGCTTTCTTTTATACTAAATCTTTGATTGAACATGTATTTTACATTTACAGTGCTCAATAATAGCATGGGGCCGTGGTTACCATGTTGGATACCACTACGTCCTAGTCCAGGGTCCACCATTTTTCAGCCTTGATCAAGTTATTTGTCTTCAGTGACCTTTTGTTTCCTGCTCTGATCTGGGAATATAATTTCATAATCTACATGTTCCATATGAGCACTATGAAGATCAAGAATGTAAAGTTTTTCTAACTGTAAAGATTAAACCAATCCATAACACATTGTTATTAATACCTTCTTTTTTTGTTAATCTTCCTTGATCCCACCCAAAAGTAACAGTATCAGTTTCCCCTGCTCTCTTCTATTAATTCTGTTATGCTCTAGAAAAGACCCATGGCACACAGAACCCATTTCCACATCATAAAGGCCTTGCTTTAGTATGAAATTGCTGTACTCAGGAAGATACTGAGTGTTCTTTTTAAGACAATTGTCACCTTCAGCGTCATGGGGCTGTGCCAAGCCCCGGTGGGCTCTCAGTCATCCTGATTCATTTCCTCAAATAATAAATGGTTTTGAGCCACTGTGCTAAGAATTGAGAAGAATGTAATGAGTAAAGGAAAGACAGCCACTGCTCTCATGAACCACACAGCCTGGGAAGCGAGGTAGGTATTCACTGAATGCTTCCAAGTCAGTGAGAATTACAGCTATGGTGAGGGAGATGGAGGAGCACACGTTGCTGTCATGACATAATAGTGCAGGATGGCTTTATCAGGGAGGCCCTGGAAGGCATCCTGAGGGAGTGGCAATTAGGTTCTGTCTATAGAATGGGGAAACAATATTTCAGGGTTTTCTAGGATGGAGGGGTGCAGGAGAATAGATAGTGTGACTGGAGTAGGAGCAGGGGAAACAAGGTACAAGATCCGGGTGGGTAAGGAGTCAGACCTCTCAGGATCTTACAGTCCAGGTGAAAGATTTTGGTCATCACCCTAGAAGCTGTTGGGTGCTATCCCTTCCAGAATGTAAAGCAAGAAGGTATCTACAGTAGGTTTGGAGCTAACATGGAGAGAAGGAGCAGCAAGGCCCATGTTTTTATATTTCTCCAAAATGCAATTAAAAGCTACTTGGTCCGAGCAGAAGAGTAAACTTCCTAATTTTGTATGTCCCCAGAGAGGAGATCTCACACCAAAAGACCAGCTTGCTTTTTCTGCCTCACTGCTTCTGTTCTTCTCCAAGAACCTCTGGTCCTGGAAGCAGGCTCATCTTCCACTCTGTTTTGCAGCGTACTGTTGCGAAGGAAGACACAGTCTTTGTTTCCATCCAAAGATGATTCTGTGCAGACACATTCATGTTCTTGCACTTCACCAAAGATCTCACTGGACCCCCTTCTCAGGCGCCCATCTGTGACTATTGTCATTTGCCTAGGCAAGGGTCCTGGATAAAAATCACGTCTTGGCATCAGCTTAATGCCACAGTTATCATCGCAGTTATCATCTGTGGGATCTTTGTTTCTCAGATTAAGGTTTCTTAGTCAGAAAGCGCACCAAGTCATCTCTTGCTACTGATCACATACTGAGTGTGATTCTGAGCAGGGAGAACATCTCTAAAATCATCTTAGACTAATGGGCATGTGTCTAGCTAGTCTCCAGAGGTCTCCAGAGGTCTTCAGAGAGAAGGAATCTCCAGCAATCTTTTCTAACACCCAAGTGCCCTCTACCAGGATTCCTGTATCTCCGGTCTCACTTGACTCCCTTGCATTGCATTGTTATCGTCAGTTGTTCTTGCTCCTCAAAGAAGCTGGTCGTTATTTTATGTAAAAATAAGTTTAAAATACAGAATTCAGCTGAGCAAAGCAGAGACCAAAATTTCACTTAAGATTTAATTTTACAGCTAATATTTATTCATGAATTTTGGCAGTGACCTTTTCAGCACCTTTTTTAGATAAATTTCTTAGAGGACTTTTTACATTTTATTAAACTAATTATTCAGTAGGCTTCACAGAAGACTCAAAATGAAAAATGGAACTGTAACAAGATCTTCTGTGCAAATTATGAGAGGCTCTCTTCTGTTTGAATTTCAGAATGCATATACCTACATGATGGGCGCCTGCGTGATTGTCTTTAGGTTTTTCTCCATCTGTGGAAAGCATGTAAGTATGTTGTGAGGAATAGTGTCAGAGGTTGCATACGCAGTGAAGAGAGGAGCGCTGACTAACTTCGGCTGCCCTCTGGTCGTTGTACTGTAGTTAACAAATTGCTAGACATCATAAGTCCAAATGAGTAAATTTTAAATATTAAAATGAGTCAGTAGCTTAGTTATCTTGTAATATGTTTCCTGACATTTCTGTTTTTATTTATTCTTCATATTTGCTAAGTAAACTCAATCATCAACTACAGGTAGATGTATCAGGCATGAAAGCAAAAACCAGTGAGCTTTCTTAATACTTCTCTATTTTGTTTTTATTTTTAATAGTTATTTTACTGCAAAGGACAAAAATCCTTAATGAATATTTATAATTGTATGATTCCATATTTCTTGATATTCTTTATTAATATTCATATATACATCCCACATATTTTTCATTTTTTAAAGTACTGTTGCCTTTTTTGATACAGACTTTATGTCAGATGCACTCCATACATCCACATAAGCAACACACTTAATATTTAATGGTATTTAGTATTTTATCATTGTTTAGGTGTTTTTTTTTTTAATGAACATCTTTTGGTGGAAGAATCCTGAGTCTACTTGTTACATCCCAAAAGTGTATAGCCCTTATCATAGAGAACTAAAAAGCAAGAGAAGAGAAAATGGAAGACCAAAAACCTAGGGTGGAGCTTTTATTAATTTGGCTGAAAAAGCTGAACAGTTTGAAATACAAGTAGAATTTCTCTCTGTCTAAGGGTTTCTGATCAATATTCAGAGTTAATAGCCAATAAGAAGCAATTTTCAAATGATATCCTGAGGATCACTCTTGTGCCAACATGCTTAAATGCTATTTACTTCCCATGTTCTCCAGGGCTTAATGAATTGAATATTCATATTTTCTCTTTGTCTCTCTCTCCACCTTTCTCTCCATCTCCATCTCCATAAAGGTAACACTAAAGATGCTGCTCCTGACGGTGGTCGTCAGCATGTATAAAAGCTTCTTTATCATCGTAGGAATGTTCCTGTTGCTGCTGTGTTATGCTTTTGCTGGAGTTGTTTTATTTGGTACAGTGAAGTATGGAGAGAACATTAACAGGTTGGTTTGCATCTTTCCATTCATTTATCAAGCAAACTTCTTTAGTAATGAAATCATGAATCAACACCTGAATGATATTTGTCTATTAAAGATGGAGGGGAAGGGAAAAGCAATCAGTTGGAAATTAAAACAAAATAAAAAAGACCAAATTTTGAATGGCATTTTTCTAATTGAAAACAGTGTACATGTTTACTTTTTAGACCTTAGAAAAATCAGGAATAAAGGGAAATAAAAAGAATCTGTAATTCCCTACCTTGTAGGAATAACCACTTCTGACATCCTGGTGAATTCTAGCACATTTTCTATCCGTGCACTGCCAAAAAATGATATATTATTTTTAATTAAATAATTTTGACATGACATTGGGTTTCTTCCTTTTTTTTTTTTTTTTTAGCAAAACTTGGGAAGTTAGAACCACCTCCAAATGGTTATTATGTATAAAAAGCATTTTCCACGGATTACCTTAAATTTTCTGGAAGCATCTTATAATTTAAAAAAGAAAAGTCCTTACACAACAAATTATATACAGATGTGTCTTGTTGCAGAGATGACTTCTTTGACACATGGCAGCTCCACCTTTTATGGCATAATCCACGTGAAAGAAGGAGTCACTTTATATTGTCAAAGTTTGCTCCCTCGGTCATTCAAGATGAATGGCAAGAAATTGGTAGCTCCATTCTGGGGTTGGGTTATTAAGACAGCTATACTTGGGAACAATCATAAATTACAAATAAGAGGGTATAACCTTTGGAAATGGTTACTTGGCCACCAAATTTGCTCCAAAATCCCCATGTTTCAGCGGTGGCAAACCTTACTGCTTCACAACAACTATATCACTCACATTCTGTTCTCTTTTCCCTTAAATTAGGCATGCAAACTTCTCTTCAGCTGGCAAAGCTATTACTGTACTGTTCCGAATTGTCACAGGTGAAGACTGGAACAAGATTATGCATGACTGTATGGTAAATATCTCTTCATCACTAGGAATGCCTCTGCTTAGAATCAGAGGAAACTCTTTGGCCGTGCAACATTGGCAGTAGGCTCCTTGCTAGCATCAAGACTTTGTGTACAAAACACATATTCTGGCCTTTGAGTCCATAAGATTGCATTCTTTTCTGTTACAGTGTATTGACATACAGGAAGAATATCCAGTGAACTCGACTTGAATTATTGTAGTTCCATTCAATAAATATGCATTATGTGGGCATTATTCTTTCCCTTCCACCTTTAACTTTTTGGCAGTCAAATACAAACAGGGGAATTCTGCTTCTTTAATTCAATTTATTCAACAGATATTCACTGATTCCCTGGTTTGTACTGAGCCATACACTGGGTGCCAGGTCTTTAGTGATTCCAAGGCATCCTCATGGAGCTTAGGTTAAGGGCTCTGACCTATCCTCCTTCTTCTCTAGGCTAATTCTTCATTATCCTTCAGGTATCACTTTAAACATCAGTTCCTTCAGGAATCCTGCCTTATGCTGAGACTACCAGTTATGTGTCTTCACAGCACTCTGTATTTCTTTTTTGTAGTGTGTGTCACAACTATAGTGAGTTATTGGCTTGATTAGTTTATTTCACCTCTTTCTCTCCAGATCAATGCTGTCCAAAAGAAACTTCTGCAATGATGGCCATCTGCACTGCCCAGTTCAGTAGCCACTACCCACATGTGGTTATTGAGCACTTAAAATGTGACCAGTGAAAATAAGGAATGGAATTTTAAATTGTATTTAATGTTAAAGAATATAAATTTAAATTTAAATAGCCACATGAAGTTAGTGGCTACCGTGTTGGACTGCACAGCTCTAGACTGTCAGCAACATGAAGGAGGGTCATGGTCTTTGTCTGGCTTACCAGTCTGTCCCCAATACTGGACATAGTAGGAACTCAAGAACTTTATACATGAATTAATGGGGACAAATCAAATATCATACTAGGCAGAATTAAGTATATTCAAAATAAAGAGCAAGCAGAATACCGTGGAACTATAGAAGAAAGAGCTAGTCCCTCTGGCTGAAAGAAACCAGGAGGTTTCTCAGACGTGTTGGCATTTTATTGAGCCAGAAATGTCATAACATCCCATAATGGTGCTCCAGGAATGAAGATCACCTCATTGTGGCTTCTCCTCGCACAATTTGAATGTGAAATTGCTGTGTATAACAAATCCTCCTAAAAATCTTATCCCATTATTTAAGTAAAAGAAAAAATTTTTGAAGGCCCTTTTGTTTGACGTTCTGCAGTTTGCATCCCAGTGACAAATTATCATCTGGGGCTAGTGCAGGTGGCAGAAGGAGCATCTCTTGAAGGAAACTGGTTCATTTTCATTATGCTTCTAAAATGGCAATGAACGTGGGATTCTACAAGATGAAAAGCACAGCATAAATGAAATATTCTTTTTATTTTTGCCACAATGTATCCAATGGATGCAGCTTTTGAGAGATTGCTTTGAAGTTAATTATATTTTACATGGGTCAGGAATATGTTCATTAACTACAGCTGGTTAACAAAAATTTGCTTTCTTCTCGCTGTCACTCTCTCCTCTCTCTCCCTCCCACTGCGCCACAGGTCCAACCACCCTTTTGTACCCCAGATGAATTTACATACTGGGCAACGGACTGTGGGAATTATGCCGGGGCACTTATGTATTTCTGTTCATTTTATGTCATCATTGCCTACATCATGCTAAATCTACTTGTAGGTAAGTGATGCTCATTGCATATTTTTTAATCTCTTTAAACTCAGGTACTTAGATAATTATGTATAATTTTCAAGTAATTATCCTGGATTGCTTGGGGTGGGTGTTTCATGGCATTAATTATAAATTGTTGCCTCTCCACCCAGAAGCTGAAAAGACTTTTGAAAGGCATGTAAATGACAACTGATTGCAATTTCAAGAGTTGCTCTACTTATTATGATTATTAATCTCAAAAGAGTTCTTCTCTTGGGTTGAGTTGAACAAATATCTGGGGTAGGGGGTTACCTTTACAGTCTCGAAATGTCACATTTATGTTTTTGAATCATGCATGTTGTTCACCCAGCTGTGAGGCCACCCAGAACACAATATGACCTTTAAAAACTGCCCTGGAACTCTCAACTGCAAGAGAAAGCCAGCTGGCGGAAACGTCTATATACACAGAATGTGTGTTTATGCTCATGACCCTCATGTTTTGGAAAGCCAGGAGCTAGAGAAATAGCGTAGTCCAAGTGTAAAACATGCCAACTTTGGAAACCATAC
Organism: Miniopterus schreibersii; assembly: GCF_964146895.1. Lineage (NCBI taxonomy): Eukaryota > Metazoa > Chordata > Mammalia > Chiroptera > Miniopteridae > Miniopterus > Miniopterus schreibersii. Next base: position 34,408,826 of record NC_138102.1, read on the forward strand.
TAAAAGCACTTTAAAAATTTGGCTTATCATGTAGCTGATAAAATTCATTATTTATAATAGATGTTTTACATTTTCTAAAAAATAACAGATTAGCATAATTGTCTAACTTCACCATTTTTTTTCTTTTCCCGTTCTTTTAGCCATAATCGTGGAGAATTTCTCCTTGTTTTATTCCACGGAGGAGGACCAGCTCTTAAGCTACAACGATCTTCGCCACTTTCAGATCATATGGAATATGGTGGATGACAAGCGAGAGGTAGGCGGGTGGGTTGCCCTTTCATGGCCCACCCAAACGAGACTTACTGCCCTATCTCAGGCTGGTTTTGTTACTGGCAATGGACATATATTGAATTTCGAATGGCCACTGGTGAATTGCAGAAAGCTGTCATTGACAATCCAACAGAAGAGGCTAGGAGGAGAGAGGGACAGAGTAGTTCCCCCTCATATGTCCTTTCCAAGCAAGAACGCCTCTCTTCTTTGGGCATTCAGGAGGCCGGCAAGAAAGCAAACCAAGGCAGCCCTGAAGAAGTCAGCCTTGGGCGTGGGGCAGGAAGAGGGGTGAAGTTCAGATTACCAAAGCGACGGTATAGTACAGATTCACGATCCCCTCAACCTCAAAGAGCAGTCCTGATTACAACTGCAAAGGAGTTATTTTAATTATTTTGGACTTAGTATTTGAGCGGTTTAACCGTGAAGCTTACCCGCGATCTACTAGAATTAGCCAAAGCAGCAGCAGCTTTCTCCATCCTAGCAGACAGTCAGAGTTCTAGGCACTGGAGATATACCAGCGAGCAAGATGGAAAGGTCTCCTGTTCCACTACAGGAGACAAAATTAAAGAGGAACAATAATTATTATTTCAAAAAGCTTTAAACACGTTGAAAAAGGTAATATGGCAAAGAGTGGTTGGAGTCAAGGGCAGACAACTTCAGCAGGGGCGGTCATGAAGATCTGTCTGGGGAGGTGCTATTTGACCCAGTATCTGAAAACTGAGGAAAGTTCAGCCATGAGAAGGTCTGGGGGGATGATCTGAAAATAGTTTCAGGAAGAGTTAATTGACTGAGGGCACAAAGACCCAGGGGCCAGGACAGGCTGAGTAAACAGAGTGTCCTGGCCTAGAGGTGGGGCCTGCACAACCATGCATGGCTTGCTCCACCCCCTTTGCCTACTCTTTCCTTGGTCCCCCCCACACACACTTCATCCAGGCACCACTTTCAGGGGGTTTTCCAGCTCTCACCTTAGCTGAGCCCACTTGATCTCCACGACTGCTGCCTACAGGAACCTGCTTTCCTCTCACATACACATGGACAACGGCACCACCACTCCTTTGCTAAGATGTTAGTAACTAACAGGAATTCATGGCTCACCAATGCCCCTGCCTCTTGCCCAATACTAATTTAAAGACACAGCCAGGCTGGCACCTAGGTTTTGTTGCCTGGAAGGGAGTGACAATGGAAGATTTTTCAGAGTCTGGAGCCACTCTGACCAGGTAGACAGCGGAAGTGGGAACCCAGTTCTCTCATATGTAACTGTTCTAATAATGTAGGAGAACTGAAAAGGAGTGATCATTCCACAGAACAACTTATAATAAACATTTAGAAGTTCCTACTATCTGGACTAAGTGAGAAGATGATCACATACAATTCGTGTTTCATTTTTTGTGCTAATGCACTCCTGGCCCCCTCAGCATGTGCGTTAGGGAAACACTCGAGCAGAGGCTGTCAGAGGAACGGCTGTGGAAGAGAAGCCCGGTCAGGCGAGTGCGGGGCCCACAGGCAGAGGGAGAGCTGCCCACCCTCCTTGGCTCTGAACACCGCGTGGCTGCAAAATCCCAGAGAACCAGAGACACGTGGGCAGAAACTGTGCTCAGCTTTTCTTTTCTTTTTTTTCATTTTATTTTTTTAAGTTTATTTTTTAATTACAGTGGACATACAGTATCATATTAGTTTCAGGTATACAACACAGTGATTGGACATTTATATACTTTACAAAGTGCTCAGCTTTTATCTCCTGCTCCTCTCAACGCACATACCCCCATGCAGCCTCCGCAGAGATGAATGGCTTCCTTGCCACCCAGTGCCTAACTTGCTGTCTTTTGAGAAATCGCTCCAGGTGGTTCGGTGTGAAAACAAGCCCCAAGCGAATCCTTCTGGCCTAGCGACGCTTCATCAGTTACTGTGCTCTGCCACCAGGGGGTGATCCCGACTTTCCGCGTGAAGTTCCTGCTGCGGCTGCTGCGGGGACGGCTGGAGGTGGACCTGGACAAAGACAAGCTTCTGTTTAAGCACATGTGCTATGAGATGGAGAGGCTGCACAACGGGGGCGATGTCACTTTCCACGACGTCCTAAGGTACGAGGGGGCGCTTCACAGCTCTGTGTCCCAGAGCTGAACGGAGTTCAGAGGCTGAAGCTGTGATCGTGGGAGGCCTGTGAAATACAATGAACATGTTCATAACCTGAAATGCCACATCCGCTGTGGTTGTAAGGCAGGGTCACACTTATCAGCCTCGAAGCGGCCTTTCTCACTGAACGCGACTGGTCATGTGCAAGTGAATACCTCACATGGGAATTTGAGAAAATACCAGAACAGGAAGGATCTGGGGGAGCTCTCTCAAGGTCTCGATTTTACCTCCCTCTATTCACTTCTTCCAGGAACAAGCAAAAAGGCAGAAAAAGATGGGGCAGGAAACACACATGACTAGCAAAGGATGACAACTCTCTCAGAACATCACTTAGTCTTTTCATCTATATTTTTAGGCTGAAAATTTGGCACATGGACATGCCACTGTCATTAATAATTAAACTCAGCCTCTTTGGAACACAGTGAGGCCTCTGATAAAATGAACCCAGGCAAAGTCAATGGTGGCATCGTTGGCCCCTCCCTACCCTCTAGCCCAGTGTCTGATGAAAACAATTCAGCAATGATGAGATTCTTAATGAGGCATGGAAAAAAGAAAGAGCAAATGCACTTTCTCCCTCTGTGGTGGGAAAAGCCTTAGCAAAGAACCGATCACTGTGCCCGTGCTGCATGGGGAGGGGCCTCTCAAGTGTCTCCAGGCTGTGATTTGGGCTAAAGAGATGGAACTGAGATCCCACCCAGGCCAGGCAGGGACAAAGTAATAACTGGGAACCTGTAGCCATCTCAGAGTGCCAAGCTGCCAGAAGAAGCTGCATCCTCCATGGTCTGTGGACCCCTCAGCCTGAACACATGAATTGCCTTATTGCGCAGGAGCTCCCATACAACATTAGCTGTGTTGGTCTCATTTGCCGCTGTCGGGATCTATTATGCCAAAGGCTGAATGGGAGTGAATGTTTCACCCTGGTTTTACAACCATCAAAATTAATGAGAAAGATCCAGGAGGACAGATGAGATAAATTGAGAGGGAAATGGGGGCATGGGGATGCATGACCCACAGCCAAGCACATTAACCACCACCAATTGGAGCCGAATGTGAAGAAAGTATAGACAAAGCAGTTCTCCTTCTACAGGGAAGTTTCCAGAGTCTTAAGCAGCTGATTACCAGGGCATAGCCTGAATCTTTTGTTTTACAAACACTTATATGGCACTTCCTGTTATGTGCACCTTGCAAATATCAATGCACTTAATCATTTAATAAAGTAGGTACTGCCTGACTGGGCATGGCTCAGCAGTTGAGCATCGACCTAGGATCCAGGAGATCATAGTTTGATTCCCAGTCAGGGCACATGCCCGGGTTGTGGGCTCGATCCCCAGTCAGGGGCATTCAGGAGGCAGCTGATCAATGACAACTCTCTCGTCATTGATGTTTCTATCTCTCTCCTCCCTTCCTCTCTCTGAAATCAATAAAGATATATTTAAAAAATAAAAAATAAAAAGTAGGTACCATCAATATCCCCATTTTACAGATGAGAGAAGAGACATTGAGGTGACATCACTAGCCCAAGCCATCCAGTTAGTCAGTGTGGCATCAGAATGCTACGTTGGTTGGATTGAGTGATGACCTCTGTGGATTTTGAGATCTCTAAGAGTCTAAATCCCAGGTAAATCAGAACTGCGGTTGCTGTTGTATTTCCCCCACTAGCATGCTCTCCTACCGGTCGGTTGACATCCGGAAGAGTTTGCAGTTGGAGGAGCTGCTTGCAAGGGAACAGCTGGAGTACACCATTGAGGAGGAAGTGGCCAAGCAGACCATCCGCATGTGGCTGAAAAAGTGCTTAAAGCGCATCAGAGCCGTGAGTGAACCAGAAGCATCTGGGATTGTATTTCCTCCTCCAGAGCTTCATGAACAAGGGGGTTAGATCCTTCCAAGATTAGTCTCACATTCCTTCAACTATGTCAACTTCACCCATTTATGATGGTCAGATGATGATTCGAACCTTAACTCTAGTCCAAATTCAGCGGTACCCTCTTGAGCAGAGGCCATAAGAAGCTTCCGTTAAGTCATATTTTTATAATTCAGTGTGAATGTTTACAAAGCAGTTCATTGATATTAAAATATTTATACTGTCCATTTATTAAACTCCGCTGTTTAAACTGCCAGAAATCTCTACATATGGACTGGCAACTGAATTTACAAAACTACTTTTAAATTGCTCCTAAAAATTCCAACATATTATTGATAATTTTGTGTGGTCTCTAATATAAGACCACCTTTTCTGGGAGTTTAACAATCTGTTTGCTGCTTCCTGAACTACAAGTTTGTAAGGTTCTCTAACTCATAAATCAATGAACATTTACTGTGTTTGCATCCACTGCGTTTGCAATGGGCATTTCTATTGGGTAATTAATTGTATGAATGCTTTTGACTTATGCTTTACACACAATGGAAAAACATCAAATTAATCATGAAACATTTATACATAATAGATTTTTAAAATCCTGTTTCTCAGAACAGCATCAACCGCAGAAACATATCTTTCTGTTGCATGAGAAAAAGACCCCAGAGAAATGAAACACCCCAATCTCCTATAGCCAAGCAGCTGTCACAACGGGCCCACCGCAGCTCTGCTAGTTCCAGGGATAGAATCTGCCTTCCTGAGGCCCTGAGAGGGCTCAGGGAGTGCAGCCCCACCAACAGACTGCCCTGGTCCCAGTGTGTGCCAGGACAGACAGGCCTGCTGCTCTAGTCCAGAACCAACACAAGAGATAGGGTTTCACTTTTCCACCCAAGTCTCTCTGCCTCTTACAACTTAGAGGAAAGGGGCGATCCACGTTGGTTTAGTGAGCATAGAACAAAATAAGAAGAAGAAAAAAAAAACAGACCACCAACAACATAAGTGACTTAAAAAATCTATTTTAAATAAAACACAAGCTAGTACCAACGAACATTATTCCAGTTATGCAAATGTTAATGGAAATCTTAAGCAATTCCTAAGTCTCTAAGCCTTTCTTTATAGCAGTCTGATAGTTATCAGAGAAATTAGTTGAGGACCCTTATTTGAAAGTTCCTAAGAGGTCACTAAGCCTACAGGGTCTTTGGAGAAGAGAGAAGAAAATATGATTTAATTGGTAGGGGTTAGGGGGATGTTGGGCTGATTGTTTTTCTGTTCCTGAAAGAACAATCATATTTCCATAGAAACAGCAGCAGTCCTGCAGCATCATCCATAGCCTGAGGGAGAGCCAGCAACAGGAGCTGAGCCGGTTTCTGAATCCCCCCAGTATCGAGACCACCCAGCCCAGCGAAGACATGAATGCCAACAGTCAGGACAACAATATGCAGCCTGAGGTATGGGTATGAGGTGTCCTTCATTCGAGGATAGTCTGTGCATTAATAAAGTAAAAGGTGAACTGGTGCTGTGCACAAAGCCATTTCAAACAAGGTGACGATATATCTAATAGGAATGTTTACATTAAAAAAACAACAATTGGAACATAAAGATCCAGATTATATTTGTGTGTTTGCTGTCCTTGAATCAGCTAAAGTTATTTCAAAAGCTTCTGATTTGTATGGATACTAAAATAATGTTAATGCCCTGGATTTAATAATCGTTGATTTTTGTTTGTTTGTTTTTTGTGGGGTTTTTTTGTTTTTGTTGGGTTTTCTTGGGGGGGTTGGTCTAAAGAGTTCACATCACCTCTCTAAGGACTTAATTGGAGTGTCGATATTACATGACTTAGGAGAACATGGTTTGCCTGAAGTTCTGCCCTAAATGTTTTCTCCTACCAAGTCACAGAAACTTGCAGTAAAATCAGTGAAAATGTTTGAAATTGGCCTTCAACCTCCTTAAATAGACTCAATGAGGATTTGTTTTTCCTCGTTGGGCATGAGAAGAGCATATGGAGTTTGGGGACGATTAACTCGAGGGCCTCCTATTTACTGGGGAACAGCATATTTTCATTTCCAAACCCAATCTACATGTCCATAAAAAACCCACAGAGAGTCACCAGTGCCCTGGAGAGCGCTGTACTGTGAGAGCAGCTGGAGGGAGGTCCTGCCCTTTGTCAGGAAGCAGTTATGGACTGGGTGGAGTTGATCCAGCTTTCTCAGATGAGCCCCCTGGCAGCATCAGGCTTCCGATTGCATAGTGACACAGTCAGGGGCCAGCGATAAATACTGAAGCCTGAGGCTTCATGGCCCAGTGGTATGCTCCAAGGAGCCCTCTTTTTTACAACCCAGATTTGAGTGGATTTCATGTTGTTGTCTCCCCTGTCTGTAGGAATCATCTGCCACTAATTACAGGGACTTATTCAGGGGGCACTCAACAAAAGGGGACTTGGAGGCTTTTACAATGGCCCTGCCACCTGTATGCCCTGAGGATGGCTGGCAGTGCCTCAGGTGTAGGGCTGAGATAAGATCAGGATAGTCAGATGGGGCTGATGAGTCCAGGAAAGTGGTGATTACAGAGCTCACTGGTTTTAGGTTAAAACACACACACACACACACGCATACACACATACACACACACACACACACACACACACACACACAAACCCACCCCAAGAGGTACCCAAAACACCAAGCAGAGATATTGAAGCAATGTGAAGATCAAGGTGCTGATAGGAAAGGGGACGGTGATGGTGAACCAGAGAGTGGGTAAAGTATGTGGAGAGTCTTAGCATTTCTCTTGACTATTCTTTTTTTTATTGAATTTATTGGGGTACAGGTTTCAAGGGTACAGCCCAATAAAACATCATCTGCACACTGCATCATGCATCCATCGCCCCAAGCAAAGTCTCTTTCCACCCCCATTGTTCCCCTCTTTGCCCACCTCCACCTGCTCCCCTCACCCCTCCTTCCCTCTGGCTGTCACCACACTGCTGTCTGTGTCTGTGTGTTTTATATCCATATACATAGGGCTGTTTTCTTGCTTAATTCCATCACCTTCTTTCATCCAGTTCCCCAACCCCCCCACCCCTCTGACAGCTGTCAGTCTGTTCTCTGTATCTATGAGTCTGTTTATATTTTGTTTGTTTATTTCTTTATATTCCACATATAAGTAAAATTATATGGCATTTGTCTTTCTCTGTCTGACTTATTTCATGTAGCATAATATCCTCTAGTACCTCTATGCTGTTGCAAAAAGTAAGATTTCATTCTTTTTTATGGCCAAGTAGTATTCCATTGTGTACATGTACCACAGCTTTTTATCCACTCATCTACTGATAAGCATGTTTTCTAACTTTCTTAAAATAAAATGAGGGTCCAGGCCAGTGCAGAAAAAGGGAGGAGAGCACAGCGTTAAGAAAATGACTGCTCTCCAATGGAGGGGAAAAGGGGAACATCTGTAATACTTTCAACAATAAAGACAAATTTAAGGGGGGGAAAAAAAGAACTCTCTTCTTCCCCGGTACAGACAAGTAGCCAGCAGCAGCTCCTGAGCCCCACCCTGTCAGACAGAGGAGGAAGCCGGCAAGACGTGGGGGACGCCGGGAAGCCCCAGAGGAAGTTTGGGCAGTGGCGTCTGCCCTCCGGTATGTACCTCGAGTCCTTTCTCCATTGACTGAGCCATTTTAAACGTGTTGACACTCTGTGTGTTTGGGATCTTAGATTTCAAAATACAGGTCTGCACCTACAGTCATTTATAGACTTGAAAATATATCTCCTTATCAAAGGCATTTCCCTCAAAATAACTTCTCTAAGTAGAACTATATTGCCCTCGTTTTCAGCTACTATGGTTGACAAGACAGAATTTATTAACAAAGTAAATATCACAGCCAAGATCTAAAAAAAAGAAAGAAGAAGAAAAGATTTCCAAGGGCTTCGTTTGTGCACTCAAGGCATTCTCAAACGTTGGCAAAATTTATTTGATCTGAGAGGAAGTGAGCAGGTATGACAATTTAGAAAATGCCACAGTTCTCAAAGAAGGAACAACAAAATTTATATAGTGCGGTAGGATGTGATGTGATGATGTGATGTGATGTGATGTGATGTGATGTGATGTGATGTGATGTGATGTGATGTGATGTGATGATGTGATGTGATGTGATGTGATGTGATGTGATGTGATGTGATGTGATGTGATGTGATGTGATGATGTGATATGATGATATGATATATCAGTGCCATAGTACCTACTGTATGTCAGTCAGTATTATAAGTACATGGAGTGTGTTCCCTCACTAATCCCCACGATCCTATTCTTTCCCACATCAGTGAGAGACTGTTTCTCCAGGGGACCTCAGGGCTTAGGAGAGCCAGTGCAGTCCCATTAAGGGCACTCAGGAGTGGAGGGGGAGCAATGATCTGCATGGCCCACTGTCCTTCATACACTAAGTGGTTTTCTCCATAAATAACTGAGTCCACAGCAAAACAGGGGCTTCCTGATGCTCTTTAATTGCTCGCCCTCTTCAGCCCATTCTAAGCAGGAGGCAGGCTGTTTTTGCAAACTCTTCCATAGCATGTCTGTTCCACAGAGCAGAAGAGAGCATCAGTTAGGTTCTGAGGCTAAAAGCTCTTCCGTGGATCTTAACACCAGAAAGGAATATATCTTTTTTCACATCCAGGAGTTTATTATTTAGGGAATAGAGAGAGCCTAGCTGCTGCCTGGTAAAACAAAGCTGAGAGTGATGGGAAGGAAGATTGAGTGGGTACTGGGGCCAGGCCATGAGAGTCCTAAATTACAGGCCGAGTGGCTTCAACTCATCCTGTAGGCTATTAGGAACCAGTAAAGGTTTCTGAGCAAGACATGGCATTTGGGATCGTGCTTTAGCGAGAGTGACTTGGCGGCAGAATAGAGAGTGGATTTCCTACTGCTGAGCCTGGAGGCAGGGTTGGGAGCCAGAGGACGATGGAGGTGTCTGGGCTTGAGGTGATGACGTGGCTGAAGCTGGTAGCAGTAGCCCAGACGCTGGAGGGACAGGTAGGAGAGATGACCTGGGAGAAATGCAGACCTTGGTGTTCACATAAGTGGATAAAAAAAGGATACTGTCTAAAGTACCTCCAATGGCCCAAGCTTAGGTGGCCCCAGTGTCAGAAATGGTGATAACCAAAGACACATGATACTGGGGACATGCTGAGTTTGAAGAGGCAAAGGGCAAGAAAAGAGCATTTTTAAGGGGACACTAACAATGTACCAGGTGCCATGCTATGCATTTTCTTCTTTTTTTCCTTTTTTCTCTTTCTCCCTTTTATTTTACTTTTTATTTAAAAAGTATGTATCTAAGTGTACAATGTGATGTTTTAACATATACATTGTGAAAAGATTGCTGCAGTCAACATACATGCCTCAGTTCACATAGTTACCATTTTGTGTGTGTGGTGAGAACACTTAAGATCTACTCTCTCAGCAGGTTTCAAGTATACAATGCAGCCTTATTAACAATGTTCACCATCATGACCATTAGATCTCCAGAAAGTATTCATTTGACATCACTGCAACTTTGTACCCTTTGACCATCTCCCCAGTTCCCCCATCCCAACCCGGGTAACCATCATTCTACTCTCCCTGCTTCTGTGAATTTTGACATTTTTGGATTCCACAAATAAATGAGATCATATACTGTTTTTCTTCCTGCATCTGGCTTACTTTACTTAGCATAATGTCCTTCATATTCATATATGTTGTTGCAATTGCAGGATTTTCTCTTTCTTAAGGTTGTATAATATTGTGTTGAATATATATACCACAACTTCTTCAACCATTCATCCATTGAAGGACACTTAGGTTGTTTCCATATTTTGACTATTGTGAATAACATTGCAATAAGCATGGGAGTGCAGATATCTCTTCAAGGTACTTATTTTATTTCCTTCAAATATATATAACCAGAGGTGGGAATGCGGGATCACATGGTAGTTCTGCTATGCATTTTCTTAGGTCATTTCATCTATTTTAATGTTCACAATAGTCCAATAAGGAAACTTGCATTCTCTTCATTTTACAATTGAGGATACGGGCTTCGCAACCATGAACTTGCTACTAGTTACATCTACAGATCACAAAAATGGGACCCAAAACCAAGACTGTGGAATCCCAAAGCCATGAGTGTGTCAACAAAGTCTTCATACTCACTGCTTCAGTCAGATTAATGGCTTGGAAAGATGACTGCCCTGAGCAAATTTTAAATATGTCCCCAAATCATTCCTTTTTCACTGAAGCTGTACTTCAATTTATTTTTACAAAAAAGAAAAAAAGTATTTACCCACACCATTCTTTCCATACCATCTGCATTTCTTCCTCTCCCCTCACTATCAGTTATAATGTCTTTTTCCTTGTTTTGTTTTTTTATATGTATAAAACTAATGAGCACCGCCGACTCACACATATTGCTATGACACTTATATTTGCCCAAACTGGAACTTTTAGTAATTTTTTTTTTTTTTTTTTTTTTAGCTTTTGTAATTATCTCAAAGTGCAAGAGGCAAGCAGCATTTTTTTTTTTTTGAATGGTATTACTAGTTGTCCGTGAACATAATTGTAAAGTCCATTATGAATATATAAAGAATCAAGTGCTGAAAAGCTTTCATGCTCAGTATCTGTGGATAGGACTTGTTCACCAGGACATTAGATGGGAATATCATGGTTTTTCGGGAATTACTTGCACTACAGTAAAACACCATATTGCTCATAGGACTTTTGTTAATTCCACAGCACCAAAGCCAATAAGCCACTCAGTGTCTTCAGTCAACTTACGGTTTGGAGGGCGGACAACTATGAAATCTGTAGTGTGCAGAATGAACCCCATGACTGACGCAGCTTCCTGTGGTTCTGAAGTTAAGAAGTGGTGGACCCGGCAGCTGACAGTGGAGAGCGATGAAAGTGGAGATGACCTTCTGGATATTTAGGTGGAAATCAATGCAGATGGCAGTCTAATGGTGAAAACTATTTTCTAATATTGTCCTCCATTGTCCAGCCAGCAATCCATAATTGATGCATAATTGAATTCCAATTAGTCCTGTGTAGGAAGGCATAAAAACTGTTCTGTCAGAGCTGTGTATATGATGGGTTATTACCATGTGCTTGAGAAAATTTGCATAATGGCAGTATTAGAAATATTAGAAGCTATACCAACACCAGATGTAGATCGTTCAAAAATTGCATATATTCTGTCTATGTAAACTAAGGTATATACTCATATGTGCTCTTATGTATTACTACCACCCCTGAAAGAGTGCTAAGCCCAAAGTGGCTAATATCTATGGTACAAGAGCTATAGCTTTAGTTCACCTTAATCCGACTTCCACTAGAAATATTTCTCTTGGGAGAATTTATTATTTACAATTGATCTGAAAAGGTCAGCACTGAACTCATGCTAAAATGATAGTAGTTTTACAAACTACAGATTCTGATTTTTAAAAAGTATATTCTTTTTCTCATGTTAATTTTTAAAATACACACACGCTATTTAGAGATGAGAAGCAGTCAATTTCTGTCCTCAGTCACTAATGAAATTGTTGCCTGCTACCCAGAGATTTGCTTGTGCAGGTACCAGGCAAAGAAATTGACCCAAGAGCTAATTGATTAAAACAAACCTAACAGAAATCACTTGAAAGACAGAGCTATGTAAAGATGTTGAATTTCTTAAAAACTATTTTAATAATTGAGTTTAGCAAAAAGATTAAAACAATCCAGCTTATAAAAAAATCTTTGCATGTATGATGCTATCATTGGCTTTATTTTTTAGCCAAGGTATTTTGCCATAAATCAACAAAGACATTATGAGTTGATCCCAACACGTCATTGCTGTCTTTAATTCTAAATTACTTCCCTGCTACCAGAATCTCCTATAAAATAATGGTACTCTGCAAAATCTTGCTCTAAACTCACAGTTTAGGTATCCCACACCCCAACTGTATGTGTGTTCTACAGGAAAATTAAAATGCAAAGTGATTACAAAGTGCTGCTGGTTCACTTATGCTAAGTCAATGAAGTCGACATGTGTTGGGGGCTTTACATTCTTCTTGATTGAAGATTTGCTGTTTAGATTATTTCTTTTAAGGGAGTGATTATCTCAGTGATTAAAGTCATTTTGAATGTCCTCTAGACATTCACACCACCCCAGTTGCTTTATGATTTACTTTTCTCTGTGGAACATTCTTAAAATAGCCAAATATCACATTATTTCTGTATAACAATTTTAACAGTGTGGTGGCAGTCTGTTGTTTATTGATTAATTGTGATTATAAGATAATGGGCAATTAAAGTCAGTGCAGCTAAAAGGATTTTATTTCATTTTATGTTCATTTGGTATTTACTTTTTGTACATAATAAAATGAAATAAATATTGAATTTGTAAAAGAATATTCTCTGAGTTAATGATAGTTTCTAAACCCTTTTCTTGTGTGTGTGTGTGTGTGTGTGTGTGTGTGTGTGTGTGTGTGTGTGTGTGTCGGGGGACTTGTGGGTAAGGCCACTAGATTGCTGGCACTTTGCGAACTCTTTATTTGAACATTCAGTCTACAATTAGTTGGCAAAAGCTCTATCCCTGATATTCACTTCAGCTCAGCTCCTAAGCCGGAATGTTCCTTTCACATTTGTGCCCATAAGGCTGAGCACATACCCTGCACCTTCCAAGCCCATAACAATGCAGAAAAGGATCTGACATGGCCAGGGCTTGGGTCTTTACCAAGTTTTTTTTCTTTTTTGGCTCATTACACTTGAGTAAAACATCTTCATTCTCACAAAACTGCTGAGCCCTTCCTAAAACGTTGGTAATTGACGTTCAGCCGAACATCACTGTTGTTCATTCTGCAGTGAAGTAAGGGACAGAATAGCAATGCATTTAAAGCCACAACACCCTACATCGTCGATGAAGTGAAATAGCCAAACAGTTCTTGTGGGATTCATCTCCACTATTTTCCTGAAGCCAGTAGAGCAGACAGCAAGCTGAGGAAAAAAACGCCACCCTCTTTTTGATTTTTCATTAACATACAGATGGGAACACTGGCCACAATGCTCCCTGGTCCTCGGGGAAGCCAGGCACTGATACTAATCCTGTCATCATGCTACCCATTGCCTTCAATTAAAGGACTCTGGTTTCCGAGGGCACCAGAAAACATAAGGGATAGAAGTCTTGACACAGAACCCCCGAGGGGAACAGACCACACATGCATTGCTCATGTCGCAATTCAAGGGGACTCAAAGGGAACAAGGGTGGAGAGAATGGCCAGACCGATGCTACTCACTCTGTTCTCAGTGGTGGTTCTCGAGAGCAACACCCATCAGCAGGGACTGGCCATTTATGCCCTGCCCAAGATGAATGAGACGGCATGTAGAAGAAAAACTGGAGTTATAAAGCATGAAGCAAAACGGCTTTTGCCTGTGTCTTTGTAGGAAGTGACATACTGTATGTAGATAAGTGGGTTTTGATAGATTGTTTAGCAGTGGCATTCTTTTCCAAGCAAAGCCCTTCAAGGGATTCCAAAATATTAACCAGGCAAAAGCAGGCAGCCCTAGTTGAAACTGGAGTGAAAATGAGAATCCCACTTACATGGCGTCTTCTCCCTGATATTGATTGAAACATATCTTTCCAAAAACTATGTTGAAATCCTAACCCCTGCTACCTGTGAATGAGACCTTATTTGGGGACAGGGTCTTTACGATGTGATAAGTTAAGTTATGGTGAAATCACACTAGAGTAGGATGGGCCCTTAATCCAATATGACTAGTGTCCTTAATAAGAAGACAAGAGAAATGCAGGGAGGCGAAAGCCAAATGAAGACATAGACACAAAGGGAAGACAGCCATGTGAAGACAGAGACAGAGATTGGAGTTTTGCTGCCACAAACCAAGGAACATCTGGGGCTACAAGAGATTGCAAGAGGCAGGAAAGAATCCTCCCCTAACGGCTTTGAAGGGAACATGGCCCTGCCAACACCTTGATTTCAAATGTTTCACTTCCAAAACTGGAACTGTGAGTAAATAAGTTTCTGTTGATTTAAGCCACTCAGGGTATAGTATTCTGTTACAGCAGCCCTAGAAAATTAAGACACCCCCCAAACACACTCCAACCCCCAAATATGAACTGAACTATCCTAGTTCTCCAAGGAAGCCAGTTTGAAAAACACTAGTATAGATCAAAGATCATGAGCTTTGAAGTTCAACAGATTTTTCAAGTCCTGAATTTACTGACGACTCCTTGTACAATCTCAGATGAGTTTCATACCCTCTCTGAATCAAAATTTGGCCTCTTGCTCCTAAAAAGACAAGAGGTGAATTCATTCACTTCATTTACCTGAAAGGTTCACAAAATCTACTCAATGGGCTTAGTCAGAGCTGATGTACAATATACCCCAAATCTTAACTAGCTGTCTAACCTCTCCATCAGATTCCCCAGTTGATACATTGTCAAGTGGATCATCTTTCTGTCTACCACAGCTGTTTCCAGCTTAAATCAGGCTCTAGAAAATACCTGACATTAAATCAAGTTGGACGATTTTAATTTCTTAATTGAAAGAGATTGTATTTGCTACCTAAGGTAACCATTGAATATTCCTAATCTCCAAGGGTGAACAGAAAAGTTGTCAGCTGCTGGAGTTCATATCTAAGACCAAAGGAACATTACTGAAAATTTGTATTTTACTTTTTTATTTTTATTTTTTTATTTTTATTTTTGTTTAAAATATTACAGATGTCCTTTTTCTCCCCAATGACCCATTCCACCCCGTCCCACCCCCCTCCTCAGTCCTTCTCCACACCATTGTCCATAGTCCTTGGATTGTGCATATATGCATATAAATTCTTTGGTTACTCTCTCCCCCTCCACCCACCCGCCCTCCTCCCTCCCTCTGAGATTCATCAGTCTGATCCATGCTTCCATGTAGTTGAATCTATTCTGTTCATCAGTTTATTGAGTTCTTTAGATTCCACATATAAGTTTGATCATGTGATAGTTGTCTTTCTCTGCCTGGCTTATTTCGCTTAGCAATTTGACCAGGGATGGTCAGAAATAGCAGAGAAACACTTTACAGAAAATTCTTCTTTGGCCAAAATCTCAAGGAAGGGAGTTGTACACATAAATTATATTAAAGAAAAGGAACTTCTGTTCCTTGAGTTATCTGCATACTCTTAGGCACTCTTTATTTAATTTTAACTTTGAAGACATAAGAGCATGAAAGTAGGTAACACTCTTGGAGTGGAAGAGTGGGTAGGAAATATTCAGATAAGGGCAAAGGACAAGGAGGGAGATGGAAGAGAAAAATATAGTCTCTGCTCTAGCCCTCCATTCTTGGAAATAGGTCACACTTATCTCATGCCTGCAGACAAGTAGGCTAGAGACCGATGTGTTTGGCCATGGAGAGCACTTCATCTGGAATAGAAAGAATGAGTGTATTAGTCAGGGTTCTCCAGAGAATAGAACCAATGGGATATGTATAGAGAGATTATTTTAAGGAATTGGCTAATGCAATTGTGGGGGTTGATGATGCGTTCAAAATCTACTTGACAGGCCAATAGGCTAGAAATTCAAGCAAGAGTAGATGTTACAGTGTTGAGTCCAAAATCTGCAAGCTAGGAACTCTGGCAGGATTTCTATGTTTATAATCTTGAGGCAGAATTCCTTCATTTTCTGCAAACCTCAGTTTTTGCTCTTAAGGCCTTCAACTGAGTGAACAAGGCCCACTCACATTATGGAGGGTAATTGGCTTTACTCAAAGTCTCGAGATTTAAGTGTTAATCACATCTAAATACCTTCAAAACAACATCGAAATTAATGTCTGAACAGACAACTGGGCATCACAGCCTGGCCAAGTCGACATGTAACTTGAACCATCACAATGAGTATCATTTTATTACCTGTGTTGGTTAGTGCAGCCTGAGATATGGACACTCACCTGCCTACAGAATCCAAGCAGTTGTCCTTTGTCCCCAAAACAACAAGCAAATAGTTGATTTTATTCTCTCAGCTTCTGGTATGACAAGAAAAGAAAGCAGATTGAGAAAGAGAAAAGAAACTTAGTTTTTAATGTGTTTACTTGTTGTCAAGGCACTAATCCTAATTCACAAACTGTGTCAAAAGACTTGAGAGATACATCACCTCCCACAGGTACAGTCTTGACCTCCTCTGTCTTAATTGGTCCCAGGAGTATTAGGGCAGCTGTCTTAGGATATATCAGACTCCAGGCATTGTCTTCTCTTTCATAGTCTGCATTTCACATTAGAAACATCACATAGGACCTTACCTGGTGAAACATTGTAAGCTCAACAACAAAACAGTCAACTAGGGAACATCGAGCTGGCCACAGGTTGATAACATATTCCACACATCACAGGGAAAGCTGTCTCAATGAACTTAGTTCTTTCCTCTAGTGCCAGGGTACATTCAGCAGTGAGCTCTTCCAGATACAGAGGAGAGAAATGCCTCTTTCTCTTCCTGTTTAAGCCATGAGACAGGAAGGAGTCTGTGCTCTCTTGACATCCTTGGTGGGACTCACAAATTAACTGAAACATCCCTCAGGGATTCATTGCAAGGGGTGTATTGGCCTCCACTTGAAAATGGTCTCTCCCTGACCTTTGTGCAGGGCACCATACTGCCCCACTCCAGAAGCCTGCCTTTGCCTCCATCCTGGCTGGCCTTCCCGTGGCCATGACTGGCTGCAGAGAACACCTCATTTCTGTGTTCTAACTGAACTTCAGAGCCAAACCCAGGTAGAATCTCAAGTTGGGTATTCATTTTTATCCATTGTCTCCTTTTTCAGAACAATGAAAATGGACCTTGCTTAGGGCCAGGTCAATAGGTAGTTGGGAATTCTGTGAGGCCCTAATGAGCACAGCCTGAAGGTCCTGTCTGTGTTCTCACTTTCGACAGCTACCTCATGTCAGCATGTCACATCACCAGCTCTGATTCTCTTATCCAGGGGTCCTCCAGCCCAAGCAGGGTCTTCACTCTCCTTCTGCAGTTGCCTCACGCCCTCATCTAACTGTTAATTAGATGCCTCATTTCTTGGCCCGTATATGAGCTTGAACCATCTGCTTATTGATCACCTCCTTGAGAATATATTGAATTTGAAAGAATCCAGCCACAAAAGCAGGTAATGTTGCAGGTAGCTCATTGAGAAGGTTTCTCCAGAGCAAACTGGTGAGTATCTAATATATGGTGACTTGTAGTCACATGCATGAATCAAAAAGCTACAGAAATACTAGCTTTAAAAGCCATAGATTATCATTATTATAAAACAATGTAATAATAACATTCAGAAATTCTATCTGAAATCCTTCCACTATAGTTGGTATTGCAGAAAAAAAAAGTCTGAAGTGAGCCAACAAGCTAAGCAGTTATTGAGATCACTACCCAAGTATCAAAGAGTTGATTGCCCAGTTTGGAGATAATCCTGATGCTTGCTTCTCCATTTCAGGTCTTGTGTCTGAATCCTCCAAAAGACCATAAAATCTTTGAGGGCAAGTCTGACCTGTCCATCCCTGTGCCTCCAGCACCTCTCAACAGCATATTGGCACGTCTTGTTCTCAGCTCTGCTCTTTAAGCTGAGCAGAATCAAATTGCTTTGCAGTATTTTAACTCACCTCTAAATAAGAATGTCCAATATACCAAATAAAATGTCAGCTACTGGGAAGATTTCTCATTTTTGTAGCCTGAATTCCAGTTTCTTTCCTTCCTTTGTGAACACAGGTGACTAGTTCCAGGGTTAAGATAAAACACTGGTGTAAACAAAGCAACATAAATCTTCCCTGGAGCACCAGATGTCATTTGGAATTGCTCTTCAGTTCTTGTAAAAGAGCTTTATTCAAGAGACCCCAACAGGGTGCAATGTTGCAAGAACACAGAGAGCAAGCCAGGGGAACCAAGCATGGAATAAGCAAGGCCTAGGGTCAGAGACACAGTTCAACCACCCACCTTGGCAGGTGTGATACTCGGACCATGTGGATGACCAAAGCTGGTGGCAGGAGACCACATTTGATCTTTTAGCTGTGAACTGTCTGATAAAAATCAAACCCTGACTTAGGTAAGGAGGCACTTTATTCAAAAAGATGTTGGCAATAGGAAGAACGCTTTGACTGTGGGTGGGAGTGGATGGCACGATCAGACAGTTGAGCAGGAAATGTCTGTCCCTGAGGTTAGTCAATTCTTCAGAAGGACCTTAAGGTAAAGTTCCTGATTTTGATGCTGGCTCAGGTCAAAGTTCAGGGGCCTGAGAAAAGGAGAGAAATCTGAGTAACATGTGACTAAGTACTTTGTGTCAATTGGTACTTTGTGTCAATTGGTCAAACAGTTCAGCTATCACTCGTGTGGCAAAGAATGGGAAATGGAAGGTCTGTGGCCTTGACACAGAGAAACAAGGAGGTCATGAGTCATATCTAAGTCATAGGGAAAGGGCACTTCTTTGCAGAACACAAGAGGGTGGGGAATTACTTGACCTCCACCAGTTTCCAAGAGCACAGGGCAGATCTCCTGCAGGTCACTTCACCTGTCAGGGCTTCTATTTTCTTTAATGTCAAATGAGATTAGAATGATACCTGCTCTGCCTGCCTTTCATGGAGACTGTGAGAATCAAATAAGATGTGTTTGTGAGTGTATTTTACAGCCTATAAAGTACATGTGAGTAATGCCTGCTATTATTATCTCTGATAATGGCCAGTCAGCTCTATGTTCACAAAGGGTTTCAGAGATCACCCTTGCTGCCATTACACTCATAAAATATCCGTTCTTCACAGTCAGATGTAATGAGTTGGCTGCATGGGAGGCAGTCATGGGGCATCCTGAGAGCTCTGCAGTACAGCTCAAGATGGGATGCGATTTCCCCTCTGAGCCCATCCCAGTCTGCAGAGAATTATAAAGAATTGTAGAATCTCACAAAAGGCACCGTCGAATACAAAGTGATAGATAAAGCAAACACCCGTGAGAGCCTTTATATCCTCAGACATCAGAGTTCTTAAATCACTTTCCTTCAAAGATTTTTTCCATAGCTCCTCACAGAAATTGAGACCACTGTCCAGAGCCCCTACCTAGCAGCAGGTGTCACATCTGCATGGCTGCAGAAGTGTGAATAATCCTTCCTTCTGGCCAAATAGAGATGCCTGGGGAGCAAAGCTTTCTCAGAAACCCAAGGAAGAAAATCGATGCTCCTGGAAGGGAAAGAGGGGGAAATCTATAGCAAAGGGAAATGAGTGATATATAATGCAATTTGAAGATTCCCCCTTCACCCCCCTCAAGCAATTGACTCAATAGAGAGTGAAATCTAAAAACCTCTGGTTGGAAAGGTGAAGACTGAGTGAGGAAGAACCAGCTGGTTCTCGTATTGACTGGCCACCGATTCCTGGGCCACTGCTGGTGCCTGGGAGTGATTTTTGTTTGTTTCTGGGTGTGTGTTTTTTCTGATTTATAAGAGTAGAGCTGACATAGATTTTCCAAAATGGGACATCAAGTTTAGATTTGGAACTAATGTTATGTCAGTTTATTACATCTTCTCCCTCCTGTAAATAAAATCCACATTAATATGACCATTTTTGCATTTGGCTTCATGAAAGAATGCCGGAAACTGTTTCAATGGGGACTTAAGCACCAATTTACAATCTTCAGAAGCAATTTCACCAAAAATATTCTAGAAAAAATATCTGTTTTATGTATTTGTTTAAATGATTATGATGGAGGCACATTATGGCTTTCCCTAAAGGAGCAAATCTGGAATATTAATTTTAGAATATGAATCCATTGTTTTTATATTATTGATGCAGGGAAGTGTGTTTTAATTATCTTTGCCCACTACTGAGCATGGATACCTTCATTTTAAGATCATGATATCAGCAGTGCTATTTGTCACATTGACTACTGACCATTCTGGCCCACCTTCTTTTTCTCTGTCAACATTCATGTTGTTCTTATAACCGATTCTCCCTCAAATCGCATGGTTGGAAAATACCAGATGCTCTCAAATCAATATGAAAAGCACAAAGTGACTTAGTCCTCTGGCTCTTCCTTATAGTCACCATGTTTTTCTGCTTGTGGGACCACAGTCATATGTGGAAATGATGGACAGAGAGTGCTTTCTGTCAAATATGCTAAATATATTTTCTTAGGAAAGATCGGACTGGAAATGACATATTCCACTTCGAATGTTATTACCAATATTTACTATTGAAACAACCTACCTCATGAAAAATAGAGAGATGAAGCTTTTGGCCAATGGATGTAATGAGAGTTTCATATTTGTAACCTGTTCGTGTTCATCATTTCACATCTCTTCAAATCAACTGAATACAGCAACGTTAGAATTTGTCCAAGGGAATAATGTGTTTACTCACCAACTAGGAACCCTTGGGGTTAACCTTTCTCTTGCATTCATTGATCCTCCAAGATGTGAAACCTTTTAATAAAATTTACCTGACCAAGGCTTAATTCTTTTTTATTTATTTATTGTTGACACTATTACAGATGTCTCCCTTTTCCCCCCACTCTACCTACCTCTACCTAGCCCCCACCCCTCCATCTGGCCATCACTGCACTGTTGTCTGAGTCCATGGGCTATGAATATATGTTCTTTGGCTAATCCTTTCACCATCTTTCATCCAGACCCCACATCCCCCTCCCCTCTGACCTCTCTCTGTCAGTCTGTTCCATGTATCCATTCCTCTGGTTCTATTTTGTTTGTCATTTTATTTTGTTCATTAGATTCCACATATAAGTGAGATCACATGGTATTTGTCTCTGCCTGGCTTATCTCATTTAGCATAATAACTTTCATAGACTGCATGCCAGATAGTAACAGATTTTGCACCTATAAACAATGACAAGGAAACAAGCCCAAGATATTATTGAATTTCTAGCTTTTTCTTTTTTATTTGAAGGAATGACTGACCATTCTTTAAACATAAAATAACTTTTGACCTAGCAGTGTAAGGATAGTTCCTCACTAGATTCCAGCGGCCATTATTCTGACCTCTAAAAGAGTCTTAACTCTTTAATAGTAGGGACAGTCTTTCATTCCAAATTATTTGCTTTTCATTAGAAACAAGGGAATGCATGGAACAATAGTCATTAGCAGTAGGATGTTCTATGATCACTTTTTAAGCCTTTCCTGTGGGTGGCTAATTCCCTAATCACAAAGGTGAAATATATCCATACCATTTGCCAAAATCATGCCATTTCTCAAAAATAATTACTTGATTGACTTGCAATTTATGTAAAAAGTTTTCACTTCATGAATTGGTTGTTTTCTGAATTATGTTTAAAATTCACCAACTATCTTCATTAAAAACAATAATTTTTAAGCCCGGCCGGGTGTGGCTCAGGGGTTGAGCATTGACCTAGGATCCAGGTGATCGGGGTTCGATTCCTGGTCAGGGCACATGCCCCAGTTGCGGGCTCGATCAATGACTCTCTCATCATTGATGTTTCTATCTCTCTCTCTCCCCCTCCTTTCCTCTCTCTGAAATCAATAAAGATATGTTTTAAAAAAACAACAACAATAATTTTTAAGACTTGAATGGAGTATTTCTCTGCTTTTGGGCAGAATTCATCTCTCAATTAGCATAACAGGTGGGTCCATTTTTTTCTGCACAAGGCCCACTGTAACACTTAAACATTTACGGACAATCTGTAATTTCTCTGCTAGTTTCTTTATTCTATCACAGGAAATTTGTTTCCCAATTAGATAAGAATGATCTAAATAAGAAATTAGGGAATTGTGTTGATATAAAGGGAAAAACATAGGATCTGGAATTAGGAGAGCTGTTCTTCAGTCCTTAATTTGCTATTTTCTGCCTATAACATCTTGAACAAGTAATTAAACATTCTCAATCCCCAGTCTCATCACTCATGAAAAAGGAATAGTAGTATCTCATAAGGAGTTTCTTATAAGGCCAAACAATACAATAAATGGGAAAGTTTGTTGATCACTTTGAAGTTCTCTATAACACATTTATTTTCACCCCTGAGAGACAAATTAGAAAATAGTGTTACTATGAGCTTTGGGGTCAGACAAACCTAGATTCAAAATCTGGCTCTAAGACTTACTTGTAAGCTGTGTGGTATGGGCATGTGAATGGCAGAATTCTTAAATGGCACCCAGATCTTCAGCCCTAATCCCTGGGACTGTAACTATGATAGGATACCACATCTATGGCAAAGGGGATTTTTGAGAGATGGTTAAGGTACGAATCAGTTGATGCTGAGTGGGTAAACATGGAAATTATGCAGGTGACCTTAATCTAATCATGTGAGCTTTTTAACAGCTGGGAGTTTTCTCTAGCTGGTAGCACAGGTGAGAGCCTTAGTAATGTGAAACTTTTGCTTACAGAGGGTTATCACCATTCCTCTTATCGCCAGCAATGGGACCCTTATTGCTGTCTGACTTGAGTAATCCTGCTCTTCCCAGCCTGACTCTCTTAGCCTCAGTTTCCTCCAAAGTTGATTGCAAGAACTTTGCTGGGGAGGGGGCAGCCAAGGAGCCAGAGAAGAACAAGTACAGCAGAGAAGGGGAAATCAACATAAAGATGTGTTTATAGAGTTGGAGGTGGCCACCACTGTAGGCAACCTGTTGCTCAGTTCTACAGGAATTTTGTCTGAGGAGAAGTTAAGGGGAAGCATTTAGCATTGACTGCTGCCCCCCTCTAATCACTGGCTATCACTTGGAGGTGGGAGTGAAGATCACTCCTGTGCACTGAGTTAACTCAGCGAGTGCTGAGCAGGTCCTCATGGCTTCTCTACATGCTGGGACAATGGAGAAGTCCAAGACACAAAGCAACAGCCATGTGCAAGGGCCTGCAGTGAGTGCTGTCAGGCTGTGCCTGCTGGAAGGGGGCTGGAACTGGTGTGTAACAGGTTGTCCCACAGTAGCCAAAATAAAAGACTAGGCCTAGAGAAGCCGAAGTGGTACTCAAGAGATGACCAATGTCCCTCCCAATTCCATCATTCCCCAAGAGCCAAATACTAGATAAAAGCAGCAAGGGAAATCTCCGTCTCCAGGTGGGACCCCAAGGAAATTCCTTGGGAATGAGTTCAGAGAAAGTTAGAGGAAGCATTCCAAAAATCCTCGTTTGGTCCTAGCTACTCAGGAATCACAGGTTTCTCAGCAGCCCTGGCCACTCTCTCCTTGAAACACCCTGGACCTCCAAGTCTGTTCTCATTCCTGATTTTTCTCTCAGTTCTCACTTCTGCTTTACTGTCTGTTTGGAGGGCTCCTTTTTGGAATCTGAAATGTTGATGTTCCCCACACATATTTCCTAGGCTCTCCTTCCTTCTCATTCCAAATGTTCTCCCAGGGGAAACTTATATGTATGTTCATGCTTTAACTACCACCTCTGGACAGACAATGCTAAATTATATGTCCCCATTTGTCAGATGGACCATAAGGCCCCTACAAGTCAAGGAGAGAGGCCTCAGAAGAAACCAAACCTGCTGACACAGGCCTCCAGAACTGAGAGAAAATAGATTTCTGTTGTTTAAACCATGTAGTCTGTGGTACATTGTTATGGCAGCCCAAGCAAACTAATACTACACTTTATCTTAGGGCTCCTCAAATTCATAGATGACCTTATTTGAGAGGACATTTCTTTTCTAGTTTGTTCGTAATAGAAAGGATTTATTTCCCTCTTGAAGGGTTGGCTGAATCAAGTCCCTGGAAAATCTAATACTGAAAATTTGCAAATAAGACTTTTCATTCTAGTCCATGACTCCACAACTTCAGGTGAGCTGTTAGGAACTCCTGTTTCCTATGTAGCTCTGACAGTGGAATCCTCTCCCCCAGTAACAGCGGGCAGGCTGAGAGGCTTCTAACCTCCTGGGAACCTCCCTATATATAGCTGAGACTTATTATCACTCTTTATTTTAAATAGTGCTTAATATCATGGACTTCTATAATCTGAAAACCTAATTCTTTCAATGGAAATGATTAGAAAGGCAATGTGGAAAATGTAACAACCAATTACTGAAAAAAACTCCCCCCCTTTCGCCTTTTGACTTATCTCATTAAATCATGCCGTTTATACACAGAATCTTCCAATTTTGAAGTTAATTATAAGTGCCTGAAGGTACTGGACATTTACAAGACTGCACAATCAGAAGAAAACAGGACTGCTGACTTCCCAACCAGGCAACTTAATTTCCCAATTATCTTCCTTAGGCAAATTGTGGATCTAAATATAACATATTGTAATCTTTGCCATTTTTCCTCAGGGCTAATGCATCAATGCCTTCATCTCTTGTTTTCTCTCTGTTGCTCATGAAAACAAGGGTGAGTGAGGGTGATCTAGATGCTTGTCAAATAAGACATTGCTAAATTAGAAGGGAAACTTACATGACATTACCCAGCTAGCAGCAATGAGAGAAAATGAGAGGGTTTGAGGTCCTCATGCCCCAGACACTGGGAAGGAATTAATTACAGTTCTGAATTTAGACCCTTCAGACAGCATCTCTGAGTGGAGTGACTACGGCTGACTCACAGGGAGTGCAGTGCGTTCTTTCAGGGTAATATTGGTTGGTAGACAATGGGCCCCAGTAATACATATAGTTGATGGATGCTGATGAGAGCCATGGAGCAAGTCAGACAGATCCCCACACTGTTGGGGTGCAAGTGGGATCCAGCAACAACTGAGTGTGGCTGACTTCTAAGTCTGTGCTCTTTGGAGGACTTCCCAGCTCAACTCAAACCCCCTGACCTCAAACAGTTTCATTGACATCTCCAACTGAAGTCCTAAAGGTACCTTTTCCTTAATATAATCCTGACCCATCTAGGTTGGCTCCTCAGTCTTTTATGTTCAAATAGTTCCTGACCCTCTACAATCAAGGAAAACATTTAAGGCCTGTCAAACCCTCCCATGTGGCACTCTAGCTCCTGGCCACCTCCCTCAGGCCCACTTTCTTCTCACCTGTTCTGGTGATGCATTTTGGTTTTGAACTCATTATAATCTGAATCTTTTGCCTCACATTATAGACTGAGTTGTGCACCCCTCTCCCCAAATTCATATGTTGAAGTCCTAATCCCTAGTATCTCAGAATGTGACTTTATTTAGAAATATCAGCTTTAAAGAGGTAAAGATTAAATGAGGTTATTGAGGTGGGCCCTAATCCAACAGGATTTGTGCCCTTATAAAAAGAGATTAAGACATAGAGATACACTCACGGGGAAGACCATGTGAAGACATAGGGAGAAGGCAGCCATCTGTAAGCCAAGGAGAGAGGCCTCAGAAGAAACCAACCCTGCTGGCATCTTAATCTTAGATTTCTAGCCTCCAGACCTGTGAGAAAGTAAAATTCTGTGACTTAAGCCCCCAGCCTGTGGTACTTTGTTACGGCAACCTCATCAAACTAATATACCTCGATACTTTTCCAAGACAAAATTTCTCATCTCTGGGACCAGGGGTAACATTTAAAATATTTTAAGCTCTGAAACAGGGCATATGAAAGCACAATGGAAACATGAGAGTAAGTAAAGACCTAATGGTGTGGGGATATTTGAAATGGATTTTAAAGAATATTCAGGCAGAATACTTAGGTAGACAGACCATCACAAGGGCCATTAGATATAAATAAAATGTTATAGGAGTTGAGAAAAGAAAGAAAATATTTCTAGCCGAAGGACTCAGAAAAAAATCTTTATAGAGAAGTTAAATTTTTGATCTAGCTTATTTTAAGAGGTGGAAAATGAGGTACAGGGGAAGGAAAGGCTAAGGAATGAGAAAAAAAATGTGCGTTCAGGGAAATGCTCAATTGTTTATCGAGGATTGGGGCCTTTGAATCAAGCAAGTGACTCTCCCTCTTTTCCCTTCCAGAAATAAATATTCGCACTCACTGGTGTTCTTTGCTGAGAAAGTGATCCCAGTGCCTGTATTTGATCAAACCCCTAATATGGGGTTCCCAGTTACCTTAGCAGAGGTCTCCTTTTCCAGGCCTATCCGCACACAGTGAGTCCACATTGCCCAGTGGAGCGGATGGCAAAGCACACCACCATCTCCATGA
Source organism: Miniopterus schreibersii (assembly GCF_964146895.1). Classification (NCBI taxonomy): domain Eukaryota; kingdom Metazoa; phylum Chordata; class Mammalia; order Chiroptera; family Miniopteridae; genus Miniopterus; species Miniopterus schreibersii. Next base: position 34,435,090 of record NC_138102.1, read on the forward strand.
GCTGTGGTCTGAGGCAGAAGGATGCCTCCACGGGGGGGCTTCCCAGCCTCTCCCACTCCATGGCAAAGCTCCACACACCTAATATCACCCTCTCTTTCTGAAGGACACCCCACCATAAACAGTCAATAGTTCTCAGATTCTATGTAAGCTTACTCCAGTCACTGACATATAGGAGCATGAAGATAACCATCTTTAATGCTTTTGAAACACGAATTTATATTTATTATCTTTAATAAAAGGCAACTATTTATCAATTGTTTTGTTTTCTGATCTGATCTACTAGCTTGTAACTGGTATTTTCAATGCTCAGAGACAAACTGTACCCCAGCAAATCACACTGTAGTGAACAAATGGGGTGTATGACCATAGCTTTACATAATATTTCTATGTAAAGAGAAGGCTAGTAATGCATAATTTAATCCACTGTGCTAATAATACCCTGGGGAATTTAAAGGTACACAATAGCAATTTGAAATTCAATAAAAAGGAAAACTAGATACACTCTCTTGAACTAATAAGCAAAATAAAATTTAAAATGCTTTGTGCATTTTTGTATAAATTTTTTTCCTTCACCTCCCACAATAGGGTGCAAGGAATAATAAATTATTTGATTCTGCATAAAGCTTGGAAACAGAGTATTAATCTCAGATCAGTGTAAAACATATTATATAATGTAAAAGAGCCTGTTATGGGAAAGGAATGAGACCGTATATGGTTAGAATCTTGACTCTCTATGTAATGTCATGCTCATAGGAATACTAAGTGTGATGAACTAAATAGTCAGGTTCCTTTTTCAAAAGGAGGTTCTTTAAGTCCTTTCCCAGCCACAAGGTATGTTAATTTTGAAAGCATGTTAATATATGCCCCAAAATGACCTCCACTCACAGCCACCCATCTAGTCCTTGCAAAGTGTTGGATTTTATTTTGTTTTTGTTGGTTTTTATTGTGATATGTTTTCTTGAGTATCATCCTACAAACCCTCAACTCTTACTATCACCGTTGTTACCAATCCACTGTTATTAACAAGCAGATTATGCAAAGTACTGGGTCAATTGGACATCCATGTGGAAGAAAGCGTGAATATTGGGAGCCGCTTCACACCGTAAGCAAAAATCAGTTCCTATTAGATTGTACATCCAAATGTGAAAGGCAAATTTTCAAAGTATTAAGAGATGTCATAAAAGTATACTTTTGATGTTGGAGTAGCCAAGATTTCTTGAATAAGTGCTTAAACCACCAACCTTGAAGAAAAATATTAATAAATTTGACTATATTAAAATCAGGAACTTCTATATATTAAACATTGGCCTTAAGTAAATAAAAAGACAAGATGCAAGCCGGAGATGGTATTTGCAATACATTTAACTGGTAAAACACTTAAATCTTGACTATTTAAAGTATTCTTGCAAAGAAGGATAAATAATAGAAAATTGCACAAAAGACTTATAGACACTTCACAAAAGAAGGCATCCAAATTAGCAATAGAGAAAGGTTCTCAACCTCTTTACTCATCAGAAAAATGAATATTTTTTTCTTTTTTATATTTATCTTTATTGTTGAAAGTCTTACAGATGTCCCCCATTTTTCCCCATTGATCCCCTTCACCCCAAATCCATCCGCCCTGGCCTTCACCACATTATTGTCTGTGTCCAGGGGTGATGCATTTATGCATATAGCTTCTTTGATTAAGCTCTCCCCACCCACTCCCCCACCTCCGCCTTCCCTCTGAAACTCATCAGTCTGTTTCATGCTTCTATGTCTCTGGATCTATTTTATTCATTAGTTTGTTTTGTTCATTAGATTCTGCATATAAGGGAGATGATGTAAAACTGAATCAGGAAGAATTCAGAAAACCTGAATAGGCCAACAACTGATAAGATCCAAGCAGTAATAAAAAAACACCCAGCAAACAAAAGCCCTGGTCCAGACAGCTTCACAGGGGAGCTTTAACAAGCATTCTACTTCTTATGACAGCAGCCCCTTTAACATTTCTTGCAATGCTAGTTTGGTGGTGATAAACTACTCTAGCCTTTTTTTTTTTTTTTTGGTCTAGAAAGTTCTTTATTTCACCATCTATTTTGCATGATAGCCTTTTGCTGGATAGAGTAGTCTTGGTTTCAGATCCTTGTTTTGCATTACCTTGAATACTTCATGCCATTCCCTTCTGGCCTGTAGAATTTCTGATAAGAAGTCAGCTGACAGCCTTATGGGAGCTCCTTTGTAGTAAGAAATTGCTTTTCTCTTGCTGCCTTTAAAATTTCTCTTTGTCTTGAATTTTTGGCATTTTTATTTTGATGTATCTAGGTGTGGGCCTCTTTGGGTTCTTCTTGCTTGGGACTCTCTGTGCCTCCTGAACTTGTGTAGCTTTTACCTTCATCAGGTTAGAAAGCTTTCTGCCATTATTTCTTGAAACAGGTTCTCTATCCCTTGCTTACTTTCCTTCTCTTTTGGTATTCTGATGATGCAAATATTGTTACATTTCATGTTGTCCCACAGCTCCCTTAAACTGCCCTACTGGGTTTTTTGTTTGTTTATTTGTTTTTATATTTATCTTTATTGTTGAAAGTATTACAGGTGTCCCATTTTACCCCCCAACTGACCCCATCCACCTCACTCCCACTCCCTCCCCAGGACTTCACCCTGTCATTGTCTGTGTCCATGGGCTATGCATATATGCATATAACTTCTTTGATTAATCTCTTCCCACCCTGTCATTGTCTGTGTCCATGGGTTATGCATATATGCATATAACTTCTTTGGTTAATCTCTTCCACCCCCCTTCCCTCTTCCCTCTGAAATATGATTGTCTGTTACATGCATCAATGTCTCTGGATCTATTTAATTCATCAGATTCTTTTGTTCATTAGCTTCTTGTTAAAGAAGACCCTTCAACATTTCCTGTAGTGCTGAACTCAGTGGTGGTGATGAACTCCTTTAGCTTTTCCTTGTCTGAGAAGCTCTTTATCTGACCTTCAATTCTAAATGATAGCTTTGCTGGGTAGAGTAATCTTGGTTGTAGTTCCATGTTTTTCATCACTTTGAATATTTCTTGCCACTCCCTTCTGGCCTGCAAGGTTTCTGTTGAGAAATCAGCTGACAGTCGTATGGGTGCTCCTTTGTATGTAATTAATTGCTTTTCTCTTGCTGCTTTTAAGATTCTCTCTTTGTCTTTAACCTTTGGCATTTTAATTATGATGTGTCATGCTGTGGGCCTCTTTGGGTTCCTCTTGTTTGGGACCCTCTGTGCTTCCTGGACTTGTAAGTCTACTTCTTTCCCCAGGTAGGGGAAGTTTTCTGTCATTATTTTTTCAAATAGGTTTTCAACTTCTTGTTCTCTTTCCTCTCCTGTCACCCCAATAATATGAATATTGGGCCTCTTGAAGTTGTCCCAGAGGCTCTTATACTATCTTCATATTTCTGGATTCTTTTTTCTTTTTGCTCTTCTGATTGGGTGTTTTTTGTTTTTTCATGTTCCAAATTGCTGATTTGAGTCTCAGCGTCCTCTACTCTACTGTTGATTCCCTGTAAATTATTCTTCATTTCAGTTCATGTAGCCTTCATTTCAAATTGCTCCTTTATTATGTCAACAATTTTCTCAATTATTTTCATCATACTCTTACTAATATCCTTGAGCATCCTCATAACCATTATTCTGAACTCTGTATCTGTTAGCTTGCTTGGATCTATTTCATTTAATTCCTCTTCTAGAGATTTCTTCTGTTCTTTCCTTTGTGACATGTTTCTTGCCTCCACATTTTGGCTGCTTCCTGGTGTTTGTTTCTATGTATTAGGTAGAGCTGCTATGTCTCCTGGAACTGGTAGAGTGGCTTTGTGTAGTAGGTGTCTTGTAGGGTCCAGTGGCTCAGCCTCCCCAGTCACCTGAGCTGGGCCTTCTAGGTGCTCCCTTGTGTGGGCTGTGTGCACTGTCCTGTTGTAGTTGAGCCTTGGTTGCTGTTGGTGTCACTGGGAAGAATTGACCCCCAGACCAATCAGCTGTGAGGACCAGCTGCAACGACAGCCAGAGAGCTGCTGTGCTAGAGACACCCCTATGGAGCAGGATTTACTTCAGTGGAGCTTTGGTGTTGAGTGTGTCACTTGTGGTTGTGGTAGGGTTGTAATCCAGCATGGTCAAGTCTGACTACCAGGTGCACTGTCTCTGGGGCCTCCGGGGAGGTGCAAAGTCAGCCTGTGCCAGTGCCTTGCCCAGGGCCTCCCAGCATGAGCTACTCAGCAAACCGTAGTTGGCTGCTACTTGTGCTGGGCTTGGAGGTGTCCAGGAGAGGCCAAGCTATGAGCCAGTGCAGGCTGCCGCTAGTGCCAGGCCTGGGGCCACTTATCAAGCCGTATGGGGCCCGCTGCTGTTTGTTTGAGAGATTTTAGGAAAGTCCTAAGCTTGGGGATTGAGAGGCCACTTGCACAGAAAAGCCCCTGGCAATGGCCTGGATGGGCTGCAGGTGGGGAGGGGCAGGGCCTCCGGGAATCACGGGGCGGGGCCAAAGGTGTGAGTCAGGTGCTGGCGATTCAAATATGGCGCCTGCCTGCCGGCTGTGTGCGGGGAGGACTCGCCAAAGGAGCCATGGCCTCCGCCCACTCTTCTGCCTGGGAGGAAGCCGCCCGTCCACCTCTCGCCCGGATCTCAGGCAGGTTAGTTCCTCCCCGAGTGTCCCAGGTCTGTTCAGGCTGCTGCCCGGCGCTGGGCTCAGGGGGAGCGTCCGAGTGAGTCCGCGCCGGGCCCTTTAGGAGGAGCTGCTGGGGCTCCCGCAGCCTCCGCGACCCTCAGGGACAGTCCCCACTGGTTTCACAGCCCGGAGTTGTGGGGACGTCTCTTCCCGGCCCTGGAGCCCTGGGCTGGGGGCCTGCTGTAGGGCTGGGACCCCTCGCTCCTCCGGGAAACCCCCACCGCCGAGATTCCCTCCCAGGTTTCAACCGGGGTACCGGGTGTGGGCCTGCGGCCGCGTCTCCCGAATCAGCCCCGATCCTCCCGCGTCTCCGCCCCTCCTCCCGGTCTCGGTGCTGCTTCAGTTCCCTGGTTGTGGGGCTTCTGTTCAGCCGGATCTCAGGAGGCTCTGAGTGACGGTGCTTCTGTATTTTAGTTGCAATTTTGATGCGGTTCTGGGAGTCAGGTGCAGCTGTGACCTACGCCGCCATCTTTTTTCTCCCAGAAAAATGAATATTAAAAGAACAGTGAGGTCCCGCTACACTCCTGTTAGAATGAGGAAAAATTTAAAAGACAAAGAATAGCAAGTGGCAAGCATATAGTGTAACTGGAACACTCATTTTATGTTGCCGGGGGGGGGGGGGGTGTCTATGAAAACTCTTAGGTAAAAGCTGAAAGTGTACATACTCTAGGACCCAGCAGTCCCCGTCTGTGTATATACCCAACAGAAATGTGTCCATATGTGCAACAGAAGACATGTCCATCAATGTTAGAATGATTTTTTAAATTGCGGTGTGTTCATACAATATACACAGCAATGAAAGCATGCTGCATTTATCCACTTCGATGGTCTCCAAAACAAAAGTAGATGTACACACAAACTTACATAGTATATGATTTTATTTATATCAAGTGCAGAACAAGCAAAATTACCTTTAGTGTTAGAAGTCAGGATAGTGGGAAAATAATAACTAAAAGGGAGCATGAGGAAGGCTTCTGGTTGCTAATGCTCTACTTCTTTATACAAGCTATGGATACACAAGTGTGATCATTTTTGAAAATTCACTAAACTGTGCTCTCATAACATGGGCACTTTTCTATATGTATACTATACTTTGATTAAAAATTATTCAAAAAAATGCACAGCAACTATGTTTTCATATTTAAAACAAAGAAAATAGATTCTAGCAACTGCAGACTAATGATAGTTTTGTTGATGCCAAGGGGGAAATAGTAAATAGAAGTGGAAGTCACTTCTATATTATAAATGCCTTTAATCAAAACTACTTTCTGATGGATCCTTTTCTTTTTCTTTTTTTTTAATTTATGTTTATTGTTGAAAGTATTACAAATGTCCCCCTTTTTCCTCCACTGATCCCCTCCACCCTATACCCTTCTCCCCAGGCCTTCACCACACTATTGTCTGTGTTCGTGGGTTGTGCATATATGCATATAAGTTCTTAGGTTAATCTCTCCATACCCACCCCTGCCTTCCCTCTGAGGTTTCGTCAGTGTGTTCCATGCTTCCATGTCTCTGGATCTACTTTGTTCATTGGTTTATTTTGTTCATTAGATTCCACATATGAGTAAGATCATGTGATACTTGTCTTTCTCTGATTGGCTTATTTCACTTAACATAATACTCTCAAAGTCCCACCATGCTGTCTCAAAGGATAGGGGATCCTTTGTTTTTACAGCTGCATAGTATTCCATGATGTAAATGTCCGAAAAGATGCTTAATATGATTTCAATCTTCTTGAATTTGTAGAGACTTGTTTTGTGTCCTAAGATGTAGACTAGCAGTTTTCAACTAGCATGTCACAAGAATTTTTAAAACATTCAATACCTGACTAGTAAGGGGCTCTGACCTCTTTTCCCTTAGATAGTCAAATAAAAAAATGACAATAACCGACACAACAATAGCTGTCCCGTGTGAACGCCCTGTCTAGAACCATAAATATATAGGTCATATAACAGAGTTGCATCTTACTGGTCACATTGCATAATAGGGTTGTGTCTGATTGGTTAATTCTTGGTACCAGAAATCTTTATATAAAAGTATAGGCACCAGATTTTTTTAAAAGTCGCCTTGGAGCAAAAATGGTGAGTAATTACTATTATTATTTTTTGTAAATCAATCAAAATTATGCTTATTTTTTGTCACATAGGCAAAAAACATTTTTTGGTGTGCTGCAGAATTTTAGTAATTATTTTATGTGTGCCATGAGATGAAAAACATTGAAAATCATGGCTACAGACAGTTCCATTTTGAGCAGTATTACAAAACTGAAAACTAGTCAGTTTTAAGAAAATAAATTAGTTTAATTTATACAAAATGATGCAATTAACTCTAGACTCCTATATTATCTTAACTCCCCAGAAGTTAACACTAGGAGCGACCCAGCCCTTCTGAGGTGTGTTCAGAGCAAAGAATGTGAAGGACCAGCCTGCTTTTCCTGTCAAGTCTATTTCATTACAAACTGAAGTCAAATATAGTTTAAATATCTGCTATATTTTCCTCCACATTTCCTTTTTTTTATTAGTTGCAGAGTAAAGGTTGGTTATCTTAGGATGGAGGTAAAGGGACCCCATAATCTCACTCCTCTCTTTCTTACAAAGAAAAAGACAAATAACTAATAGAAAATTAGGCAAAAGACAGTCACTTCACAAAAGACAGGGTGATGATGGCTGGAGTGTTCAGATATTCTTAAGAGGTGAGCATGAGCAAAAGGGGTCCACTCAGAAAGAGGATGGGCCAGGGGTAATGAAAGAAATTGCGTGTAGGAACATGGTAAATGGACTTCAGATGCAGTGGCATATGGTGTTGAGAGCTTTCCCTCCCCTTTTCCATTTCTAATTTCCTTACACTAACTTCAATTCTCCATTGAGTACGTGGTAGTGAGAAAGCTGCTGTGATTAGAAAGAACCAGGAGCAGCAGTTGACAGGAGCTAAATTAGTTGGAAGTTGGTATCTAGCAGAATGCAAGCTAGTAAGGGCTGGGACCTCCCAATCATGTGAGACAGAGCTCACATTTGAGTGCCACATAGTAAATGGAAGGGGTCAGGATCACTAGGTTTACATATATAAAGAATCTTGCACATCGCGGGTACCAGAAGCAGCCAGCTATGATTTTCATCCTCTAGTTCATGCTCCAAGAATGTCATGAAAGCCTTCATAATGCTGTTCAAACTGAAATGGTCTATAGGAATCCGTGCAAACCCTACCAAAACTAGCTCGGACTAAAGACACCTTACAATGTAGAGGATGTGATATCATAACTTTAAAAAGTCACTGTTTAAAAAACAAGATGTTTGGCCTGGTTGGATGTGGCTCAGCAGCTGAGCATTGACCTAGGATCCAGATCTCGGTTCAATTCCTGGTAAGGGCACATGCCCAGGTTGTGGGCTCGATTCTCAGTCCAGTGCATGCAGGAGGCAGCCAATCAGTGACGACTCTCTCATCACTGATGTCTCTCTCTCTCTCTCTCCTTCTCCCTTCCTCTCTCTGAAATCAATAAAGATATATTTTAAAAACAAAAAAAAACAAAAAAAAACAAACACAAGTTGTTTGTGCAAAAATAATAAATTTCAAGGAAAGTATGAAGGATATTGTCAACAAGGAAAATTCAGGTGGAGGCTGGGAAGAATTTCAGAGAGAGATTTACTTAGAAACTGTCAGGGTTGTTGCCATAGAGATGCACTCTGTGACTTTTCTTTCTTGCTAGTTCTTTTTTAACAGGGAGATGCAGGTGTCAAATGACACATTGGATACCTTTTGCAATGTGAAACTGTCAGGAAGGAAAATTTAAGACACTATCAAAGAGCATAAAATTCAAGTTTTTAGTAGATTTACTAAACACAAATACCTGCTTCACTCATGTCTTGTTGTTCAGTGTTATGGGGGTAAAACATTCGCTGAAACAATGCCAAGGGAACAAGATGAGTAGGGATATATACAATATACTCCCTGGTGATTAAGAGGTGAGCTCTACATAGGATATAAACGTGAGTGGAGTTCGCTTGAGAGACCATTCTGGTGGGATGTACTCTGCTGTGTTTGAATCGGCTCTACAAGACAGCAGAGACAATGAGAGGTTATTGGCCAAACTGACAGAGGGGCAGAAATTCTAAGTGTGGCTAGATAATGGTGACATGCTTATAACTTGGAAGCATGTACATGAAAATTGAAAATATCTGGGACAGAGCCATCTGAGTAAGTCTAAGCGAGCTGACTAGAGGTAACATCCAAATAAGAAATATTAGCAATGGAGTTGAGCTCAGTTCCCATCTTCTGTTACCAGGTCCATGGTAACAATGTGGAATTTCAAAACAAAACAAAGCAAAACAAAAAAACCTTATTTGTGTGGCTCTGAGTTTGTCTTTTCAAATATTCCTTGTTATGTTTGGTGCCACTGAACGCATCATCTTGGGGTAGAGGTCGAACTCCTCTATTATGGGTGGCATAGGCGATGAGCATGCCAGGGAGGTCTGCTCTGGTGAGGCTGGTGAGATCCTCATGACTGTACTGAAGGGTCCAACACACTGCCTGGCACATGCATGGGCCTTCTCTATGGGGATGTGTTGCACTACTTGCCCACTGAGATTCTCCATGTCAAATCAACACTTCCTTTATTTTCCACATTCATAATTTACCTCACCACATCCTCCATGGAAGGTCTATGGGAGCTCATGAACTCTAGAGTCACTTTTTCTATGAAGAAATGACTTTGGGACCAACACCTCTTAAATTCTTCTTTAGCAGTGATTTGTCCCAGTGCCTTCGAAGATACATCCAAAAGGTTCCTTGTAACTTGTTTCCTTATAATCAGCTAATAGAATTCCCTTATAACTTATTACAATAGTAATTATTATTGCAGTTGCTATTTTTATGTCTCCTTAGATCATTTTAGTGAATCAAATAAATTCGTTACTTTGCTTCCACCTCTTATCTATAAAAGCCTTTCCCCAGGCTCCTACTGGTGGAGCTCTTCTAACCAATTCCAGTTTGGTGCTACCTAATAAGAATCAATTTTTGCTCAAATTGTCAAAATTTTTAATATGCCTCAGTTTTCCTTTTATCAAAAGCAAACTATAGTGGCTTTCCAAATGATTTTCAAATATTTATTTTATCGCCTTCTTGCAGTAATGTATTATCTTCCATCTTAATTCACATATCTGCAATACCGAGTCTTAAATGACCAATGTTATGGCACAAAGCAAGGAGCTTGCCAGACTTAAATATGCAGCATGACATGGTAGGAGAAAAAAAAGAAAGCAGGATTCTAGGCTCTGGCACTTAAGAGTGATGTGTTTTGCAATACCTTCCTAAGTATCCCTGAGCAGCTCTAAAATGGACAGAAGACACATGTTGAATCTGAGGGCTGTTTTGAGTGTTTAATAAGCTAATAGATGTGAAACAGTTTGTAAAGTAAAAAGTGTTAACCATTTATGGTTATGTAGCTATAATGTCTCATATGCACTGGTCAATAGTGCATTGCACACAGCTTTATAAATTCTACCTATTTTACCCTTCCCTACTTCTTTATAATAACTGTTGGTGAAGTTGTGACATTTAACTAAAATAGCAATTCTGTTAAACTTTGATCCAGGTGTAACAGGTGGCTGGTCCCATCAGTCACTATGTGATGCTTCAAATCCAATTTCATTCTTTTCCAGTTTTAGGTAAACATAGTTTTTATAATGAATTCTTTTTAGTCAAAGGAAACATTTTAAGGGACTTTATCCTTATATCATGCAAAATTATTCTTATGAAAATGACTATTTTTATCATGTAACTTGGGTGTTAGATTATATTATATTTTGATATATATTTAAAATTTAAAGAACATTAGTTCAATCACCATCAAACTTCTCTACATACATCTTATGAGAGGCCCCTTACAGTCAGAATTTATCTATGAAAAGAATAATTCACCCTTCCAACACCCTAATCATTCACGATATCAGCTCACTGAATGTTTAGAAATCAAGCTTTTACTAGCTTGCAATCATATAATCTTTGCTTTGGCTGACAACAAGCCTTTGACTACATATACTTACAAGAAAACAGGAAAGATAGCCTCATTTTCCCTCCAACTTTATTATGGTGCTAGCCTTTTAGCAAGAAATGGCATTTCAGAAATGTCATATGCATTTTAACTCTTGTTCCAGTTACTAATGGTAAAGATGACCTATTAAGAAAGATGGAGGGGAAAAGAGCATCCTTAACCATGTAATAACTTCAGCCTTTCAGGATCGTGATAATCCTACCTTTCAGTCAGGTCAATGTCATTTTACTTATCAATTCACTCCAAGAAATATTACTTTCTATCACTATCAGAGATTTGGTGTGTCTTGGAGGACTTCAAGTTATAAAGTCCTATAAGGATATCACTTCCAGTATCTTCCTGAATCTCTTTTCCTAAATGTTCTCTCATCAGGTTGATCAACAGGAATTGCGTCTGACCATCAATTTTTAGGCCCAGATTCATATACCAGAGAATAAAGAATGAAGGATTTTTCTTCCCCCTCATCCACAAATATTTCTTCAAAACACTTTAGAGATTCTAAAAAGAGAGCAAACCCTCTTGACTATTCCTGTCTAAAGAACAATCTTTAGGCAAAATAATCAACCCTGTTGAATCATTTAGTTTAGGAAGGATATAATCAAGGTAGCAAGTAAAAAAGCCTCTTGCTGAATCATGCATATGGGCCAAAGCAATCCTGATCACTAACTGGATGATAGTTGAAGCTTTTTATGTGGTCAACATTTGGAACTGCCAAGTTTAAGGTCCTCATTTTAATAAATACTCCAACAAATGCATCATTTCTTTTCATTCATCAGATACCAATTGACACATAAGTGTTTGTGTCAAACACCACTGTAGGTAGTAGGAATAGCAGTGACCAAGAAACCAAGTCCTTGCTTTTCTACTGCTACCATTCCTGCTAGGGCTTAGAGAGAAATAGAGTAGGGGGACTTTGGGGTGCCTGGTGTTAGAGGATGTTGCCATTTTACATGTGGTGGGTAGAGATGCCTTCTTTGATAAAAATGACTTTCCTCTCTCTCTAAAATCAATCAATAAATTTAAAAAAAAAAAAAGACTGCCTTAGTTCATTTGGGATGCTATAACCAAAATACCATAGACTGGGTGGCTTAAACAACAAATATTTATTTCTGACAGTTCTGGAAGCTGGAAGTCCAAGGTTAAGGTTGATTCAGAGCCTAGTGAGGAACATTTTCCTGGTTCATTGAGAGCTGTCTTCTCTTTGTGTCCTCACATGAAGAAAAGGGGCAAGAGAACCCTCTGGGTATCTTTTTTAAGGGCACTAATACCATTCATGGGGGCTTCACTCTCATGACCTAATCACCTCCCAAAGTCCCCCCTCGTAATGCCATCACCTTAGGGATTAGGGTTTCAATATATGAATTGGGGGGGGGGGCACAAATATTCAGCCTTTTTCAGGAATGGAATGAACGTTTATTAACTGCCTATGAGATGTAATGCCAGGAACCATGGTAGATGTTTGACATAAATTTCTCAATCAATTCTCTCAATAGTCTTGTGAGATAACTATTCATGTCCTCATTTTATGAGGGAAATATGTCTCAGAGATGGTAGGCAAGGTGGCATAACTAGTGACTGGCAGCACCATGATTCAGACTCAAGATTGAGGGACACCAAAGTCCATCTTCATCATGCTTTGTCCTCCCTAAAGACAAAAGAAGAAGAATCCACAGTAATAATCATAAACAAATAGGCTCCTTAGAAATCATAGCTCTTCCACTACTGTCCCTCCTGCTAGTTTTCCACAGAGGAGCCAAAGCGATCTTTTTAAAGTATTACACATTCATTCACATCACTTCCCAGCTCACCATCCTCCAACCCCTTTCTACATAATGCAGAATAAATCCTCAGCTCTTCACCACAGCCTGCAGGCCCTGCTATTCTGGTCCCTCTAGTCGCCTCCTCTCACGCTCTCCTTGCTAACTTCTCTCTTGCCATGATGGGCTTCTGCTCTTCATAGGGGGAAGAAAGGTAGCCTTTCCTGTCATCAGACTGCATCACTTTCTGGAACACCTGCCTCTATGCCTTTGAATGGCTCATTCTCTCACTTTATTTGGATTTCTACTCAAATGCCATCTTCTCAGAAAGGTCTTCCCAAAGACCCTACCTAAAATAGCATCAGCCCTTCCTCCGCTAGTGTTCTCTTCATGGCACTTATCATCATCTGATATCAGATTATGTATTTATTTGTTTTGTTTACCTTCTGTCTCATCCAAAAGCATAAGCTCCATAAGGGAAGGACCTTCCTTATTTCTCTCCTTCACGTCTGTCATCCAGATCCCATAGTAAAAAACAAATGGATCATGGTGGATGGATGAGGGAACATACTTCCTAGCCAGGGAAATTTAAGAATGTTCTTCTGGACTTATATCTTAACCCCAAAGTTGTTTTTTTGTTTTCTTCCAGGCTGTTGCTAATTCTTTTACATGTTGCCTCGTTCTTTGGTCTTTAGGAGAAACCTGGCATCTGCTTCATGTCTTCTCTCTTTCTTGACACTGTCATTGCCCACAGAGGCCACCTCTGTGAGTATTTTGAACTTTCACTGAAGCATCACTCTAGCAGTCCTTTTCAAGTTCTTCATGCACTCACAGAGAGAGACTTGCTGTTTTTTAATCAAAGGGGGAGACATTTTTTTCTAGATATATCTTAAATTTAGATTTTAAATGGTATTTATTTCACAATTAAACTCTTCAAAAAACCAAATACTAATCATTCTCAGATTACTTACTTACTCCTAACATTTTTTTCAGAATGGTACACAAGACCTGAGAAAGCCCACAGAATTTTCACTTTGTCTTTAAATTGTCATTGTCCTATCTGTAGAAAATGTATGGATACTGGATAAAGAAATAGTTGGGAACATGAGCCCAAGAAACAGACAGCCCAGGAAAGGTTTCTCAATCTCAGCACTTGACATTTGTGCTGGATAATTCCTTGTTGTGGGAGCTCTCCTGTGCATTGTAGGATGCTTAGCAGCACCCTTGGCCTCTAACCACAAGACACCAGTAGCATCCTCTCCTGAGCTGTGACAACTAAAAATGTGGCTAAATGTTCCCTGGGGAGAGTGGGGGATGAAGGTCAGCCTAAGTTGAGAACACTGCCCTAGAGTTTTAAATTCCCATTTCACCACTTACCAGCTGAATGATTTCAGACAAGATGACTTCACTGTGCCTCAGTTCCTTATTTCTAGCCTTGAATAATAATACTCATTTCTTTTGTGGTTATTGCAAGGATTTGATGAAATAATACATGCAAAGTGCTTAAAACAGTGCATGGCTGATCATAAGCACTCAGTAAATTAGCTTTTCTTTGGAAAGAATTTCAAAATATAATGCAAAGCTGACTGGGCTTGCCTAATAAAGAAGTGACTCCCAGAGAGTAGGTATAAATACACAGTCTTATGTACAGAGTATATTACACAAAGGAACTTAGCAAATATTAAGTAAAAGAATCATATGATTCTACAAAAAGAATATAATAGGTCACATATTTTTGGAGTGCCTGCTATTTATCAAGTACTATGCTAAGAGCATTACATATATTTTCTCATTTTATCCTGAAAACAAAGTGGTCTCATTTTAGTTTCTTTTTATACAGTAGAAGGATTTCAGGTTCATGGGGTCAAGCAATTTGTCCAAGCTCACCCAGATTAAATGTGGCAGAGCCAAAACTTGAACCCAGATCTGTCTGATGCCAAAGCCCATGGTTTTATGTGCTATTTTATATCATTTTAAAGAGAGAGAAAGCAGGTTTTGTGAAGTGGAACCCAAGATGTAGAGAAATTAGTGACTTGTTTGAGTTCCACAGCTCATCAGAGGGCCAAAAGTCAATGGTTGTATCCCAATGACTTATCACCTTGGTCATGCTGTTTTTTCATAGATTTTGTTTCTAAGTGTCCATATCTCAGTAAATGTGCCAGGGTCCTGTCTTTTAATATGCCATCTAATGTATCTCCTTTCTAGAAAGTATCATAGTTGTAGAGCCATAGACTCTCTGTTCATACACGAACAATGCCTACAAAGACCCTGTGATTTCACTCTAGTCATTCACAGTGTAAGGGCAGGCTGGTAAGAAAGAAGAGAAAGAATGGATGTTAGAATGGCAAATAGCAGAGTGTGCCAGAGTTGAGTTCCTGCCTTACCCTCTCATATGTGATTCAGAGGCAATGTCCAAATGCATATTTTCTATAATAGCATAGATCTCTTGAAATCTGATTATGCAAAATAGTACTTCTCTTCTTTCTTACCAGCGGAATCTCAAATTTGACCAGGTTTGCAGTGTGTCCAGCTAAAATAAGTTGATGCAGTCCTGCTGTGTCATAAACTGAGGGATTCTGGAAGGCTTTTGATGGTCTGATCTAGGCAACACTCTTCTTCCTTCCCTCTCCTCTTTCTCTTTCCCTGAAATGCAGACACAGTGGCTGGAACAGCAGCAGTCATGATGTGTCCATGAAGACCAAACCAGGCACTATGAATGTGAGTATAGGAAAGTAAAAGGAGACTAATATGAAGGTCAGCAAATCTGACCTACAGACTGTGTTTATATAGCCTGCAAGAAAAGTGGGTTTTACATTTTTAAATGATTGGGAGGAAATCAAAAAAGAAGAATATTTTATGACACAGAAAATTATATGCAAATTCAAATATCGTTGCCCATAAATAAAGTTTTATTGGTAGGCAGCCATGTTCCTTTGTTTACATTGATTATGGCTGCTATTTATTTGTTCATTATTTATTCGCCTCTTGTCTATGGCTGCTTTCGCATTACAAGGGCAGAGTTGAGTGGTTATAATGGAGTCTAAGCCTAAAATACTCTCTGGCCCTTTACAAGGTTTTCCAACGCTGCTTGAATAACATCCTTGACCACCTAACTTCGGACTTTTTATTGTGTGAGAAAATAAACCCATTATTATACAATCCACTATTTTTTTCAGATATCATGTCACTTGCAGCTGAAGGCAATCTAACTGATGCACGACTAAATGAGACTTCATGAACCAGAAGAACCAAGGGTGGAGTAATGAGGACAAGTGGCTGGAGGACATTCTGCACATGTCAGGGCTCTTAATCTATTTTCCTATAATCTCCCAAGAACTTTAAGCGTTTCCTTGGAATAGGTTATGGCTGTAAGACTAGACAGGAGGGAAGAGGTGAAAACTTTAAGGAAATATAAATCCCTACAGGACTCGGCAGCCAAGTGGATGTTCAGAATCAAGGAGATTGGCGCGATGAGAATACTCACATTGCCAGTAGTGCAGGAACCTGGGCGTGCTTTAGCTGGGCTCTCCTTCAGGTTCTTGCCCAGGCTGAAGTCTAGGGGACAGGGACTGTGATTATCTCAAGGCTTGTCAGAAATAGGACCCACTTCCAAGCTCACTCACATGGTTATTGTCAGGAATCTGTTGAGTTCTTTGCAGGTTGTTGTACTGAAAGCCTCAGCTCTTTAATGGCTATTTGCCTGAGGCTGCCTTGCTTTGTGGCCTATCCACAGGGCAGCTCACAACATGACAGCTGGCTTCATCAAGCAAGCAAGTGAGAGGACAGGAGAGCAGTGGAAACAGGAGGGAAGTCACAGTCTTTCGTAACCCTACCCAGAAGTGACATCCCAGCACTTTTGCTGTATTCTGTTCATTAGAAGTGAGTTACTAAATGTAGCCCACACCCAAAGTGAGGGGATTAAGCAAAGGTGTGAACACCAGGAGAGGGATCATTGGAAGCCCTATCGGCAACTGCTCACTGTACTCCACAAAGTTAGTATTCAGAACATTCATGGATTATTTTCACTTAGATCACCTTTGCTGTTGGTCTTGTGAAAGCCAAGGACATGAACCCTGGACCATAGTGGAATACATTCAGATGGCGCTCCCTGTGTTCATGCCCTCAACAGAAGTCACTGCACCCAGCTCCTCTAACACATACTGAACCCACCTCCATCCACCTTGTTTTATCTTTAAAACATTTGTGATTTTCCCACAATCGGAATTCAGAAATGCAGACTAGCATTCTCCTTAGTACCTGCTGTCAATAAAATCAAACCAAGAGTCCTTAGCTTACATCCTCTGTCCCAGTCTTGACTGTGGTCTTTCCTACTCTCCCTCACTTTCCTCCTTAGCTTCCCTCTTCCAAAAGAGGGCTCCCTCACTTCATGTTCCTTCCTCCAAGTGGGAGGCACTTTCTGAAACAAAGAAGCTTTTGCCCAACCTTAAGACTGCTCAGGTGGCCACTTCTGTCCAAATAGGCTTCAAGTTGGTGCTACAACTATCCAAAGGGTCTGTGATTTAGACTCTTTAAAATGTACAACGCTGCTTTGATCTTGGCAGACAACAGTCCTTGTTTAAATGCCCCCTGCCTCTTCTTCTAAGCAGACACTCAGCTTCTCTTTGCTGAGCCAAACCAAAGAGTTAATCAAACCCCTGAAATGAGCCTCAGGGAGTTGGAAACATGGAATCATGCCCTGCCTGCCTGTTTTGCACATTTAAAGACATTGGGCTTCCAAAGAGCTGATCTTGAGGGTCTTTTAAATGTCCAGAATACTAAATGGGTTTGGGTGTTTTCTTTCATTAGCTGAAAGGGGAACATGAGAAGGAAATGTAAAATATTTTAGTTTCTTCTTTTGGCCAGGTCCATTTCTGATTTAAAAATAGAATAAATCAATGGGTTCAAAAAGAAAAATGTGCTCAAATTTATACATACCCAATAGTCACACTCGAGTGTTCACAGAGCTTTATCTTAATTCACCTTTTTTCTTTCTTTCTTTAATGTAACATATTTTCCCCAGGCACCCAGAAATGGGTCAAAGGGGGTGGCCACCAGTAGACCAGCTTGCATGAGGATGCTATGGCCCCTAGGAAAAACAGAAATAGGAAAAAGATTTTGAGAACTGATAAAATAAAGACTTTATGGGGACAAAACTGTAGAGACAGCTTTTACCTCCAAATCTCTATGGGAAAGGTCCCCCAGGAGGGTAAGGGGCCTTGCTCCCAGGTAGGAAGCACACCAAGGGAGGACACCATCCTCAGGGACAGGTTTATGATCAACAGGGAAGGAGGCTTTTTAATATGACCAAAGAAGGGGTTAGTCTTCTGTGTTCTTCCTCAAGGAAGGGGTCTGTTTAGAAAATGTACTCATAAAATAAATAAACAAATGAGAGCCTGAATATACAAATGAACTATGACCAGACCATTTATACAAATAAAACTTTGACCCACAATCTGCGGTAGCCACCCCAGGAAACCAAGCCCCTATCTACAATAAACAGTCCAGGAAGCCAGCCTGCTGTCGGTCAGACTTGCAGGTAGCCAGACTGTTATCTCTATTGACAATCCAGGAAGCTAAACAATAGCTTCCCTACAATCAGCCTCAAATGTCCAGGACTTAACTAATAACTGACAGCTTCCCTGATTTTTGACCTCATTTCCAAGCAGAGGAAGCCAAATATGCTCCCCTAACCAATGCCATAAAACGCCCCAGTTCTAGTTAGCTGCCTTCATTTTCCCCAGATCAGAACACACCTGGAGCCTTCCCTTTTTTCCTCTATGAAGCTCTCCCATTCCTCTGCCTGCCTTTGAGTCTCTGCCAAAATGCAAGTAACAGTGGCTGACTCTCTTGCTATAATAAGCTCTGAATAAATTGCCTTTGTTTTTCTCATATGGTTAGTCTTTGTTTGTTTCCATACAAACAACCTCAAAAGGCTAAGGTATATCTGGGGAGCCTAATAAAAAGATCTCTAGAGAGAGAGCAAGAGAATCTCCTGAGTGGGACCTTGGGTGAAAAACACTGTCACTCTCACTGTAATTGTAACTCATGTCTCCATCTGTATCCCCAGGCCTGTGGCAGCTTCAGAAGGAAACCGAAATTAATTCAGTTCCCTGAGTACAAGCGTTGGTTCCTTGCCTTGATTTAGCCCCTGGTTCTCAGTGTGTCTTCGACAAGTCTCAAAACTTCCCAGCACCTCTTGTAATAATGCTTTTTGAGTTCTTATCATTAACTTATACAGTATATATATGTAATTTATTTATCCTTGGTTTTGTGTGTTCCTTTATTATTGTATTCTTATACATTCATTTTCCTCCTCAGAGACCCCATTAATCTTAGTCTACTACCATCATCTCTACCAATACTTTCAAGAATAATTTGCACACTGAGACCTTCTGATAACTAATATTAACGGACTTTTAGAAAAAACTTGTCTTAACAAGGATTTGAATTAAAGACTCTTGCAAATGTATAGAACTTTATTTGTTTTAACAAAAGTGAGTCTAAATTGCTTGCCATGGTGAGTCAAAATAATGTCGATATACATTAATTTCGGACATATGCTGGGTTAGAGTTTTAGTTAAGGAAGAACTAACTGCAGATGCAACAGAAAAACCCTAAATATTAGTGGCTTTAGAGAATAGATGTCTATTTTGCTCACAGAAAGCTTATTTACAATCAGTGGGCAGATCGCTTCTGAACAGTGATTCAGGGACCTGGGCTCTTTCTATCTATGTCTCCATCATCTTCAATACCAGGTTCCCCAAATTAATATGTTTGTCAGCATCAAGCCAGAAGGGAAAATCATGGAGCCAGGCCTATAAGTAAGAACATGACTTCTACCACATTCTGTCAGTCAGATCTCAATCATGTGGCCACACCCAACCACAAGCAGGGCTGAAAAATCTGATCTAACTCTGGGCTCAGAGGGAAGAAAAATCAGATTTAGTTAAGAGCTAACCAGTTTTTGCTATTATTTATCAGGGAAAAAAAATCTTCTCTGCTATGAAGACCTCCTTGCAAATATCACTCCCCTATCCTAAATTCCTGGATTAGTCTCTCAAAAATGTGCACAGGCTAAGTCCTAAATTGGATTCTTCATACATCAAAGGATACACTAAAGCTCCTGATACCTTGGGCTTCTCAAACATGAAGGACAGCTAACAGCAGCAACAATTGAAAGTCCTGCCAATTCCCCCTGCTTTTTAAAAAGAGGTTGCATTTCAATTTTATTGCTTCTAGAAGCATTACAGCTTTCATGAACCAGTGAACTAGTTAATTGGCTACAGTAATAACTGGGTCTTAGAAGGTGGCACTTAACCAAATATTAAGAAACCATGACTCTGGGATATGAGCTTTCAAGAATGAAGGGTGTGTCATGGGTCAACATGACACCATATGTGACAGTTAAGGACAAAAAAGGAAAGGACATTTTAAAAAGTGAAAAACTGGGAACACTTAGATTTATCTCACATTGGGATGCATTAAAACCATAGGTTCTATACAGCTGACTTTTTGGCTACAGTTAAAATATGTAAAAAGAGATAGTTTCTTTGCTTGACATTCTGCATTTGCCCTTTTGTCCCACTGTTAAGTACAACCCAAGCATATCCAATGAAAAAGTTATCGAGATGTCACTTCTAATGCAGATCTTGATTTGTTTTGACTTATTTGCAAAGTTTAGCAAAATGATCTATCCCTTTTTATAGAAATGAGATGTCAAGATGCAGAGAATGCTGCGTCTTATCCTCAGGCAGCCACAGCCTATCTCCCAGCCTTTTCCTTCAAGGACAGTCAAGATTGGTTCCATTTTATCAGAATGACATGTGCCAAGCCTCATGTCCAGTTCTACAGGAGTAAAAGTTGAGAGCCACACTAAATTCAAACTTTCCCCTGGAGTTCACCAAAAAATAAGGTCTATTTTCAGATGATTCATATAAAAATAAGTCACAGAATAAAAGTAGTTGGGCAATTTTTTAAATGAGAAAATGAACATGATATACAAACCTGACTCAAATATACCAGCCTGTTTTCCACTGTAGTTGGCCACAAATCAGCTCTCAATTTTCTGCTGCTTGTCTTCTCTAACGCAGCTCTCTCTGCCTCTGTCAATGTTCAAATGAACACTGTCCCTGGTCAGTCTTATTTCACCACCTTCCACACCACAGGCTATAGACTGCTCTAGTTGAACTGAAAAATTATTAGGGCAGATATTTATAATATATATGATATCTCAAAAACATGTATGCACATGTCATCCTCTTCTTACATTTCTCTCTTATTATTCTCTATCTTTGTTTCCTGTGCTCTTTGCCCCTCCATTAGCCCTGGTAAATTGCATTTGATTATAGTTCAGTTCCTTCTCTAGTGGGTTAAGTGCAGTAAAATGAGCAGAAAAGTAGCAAACAAGGCCTCGGGGTGACATCAACGGCCTATAATGGCTTATTTTTACCTCCGATATTTTCACAGGCGATTCTGCATGAAATTCTCCAATTTGGGGTAATGATGCTAAAAATGTATGATATGAGAAATTAGGGTAGAAGCAACGGATGATGATAATGGTAACAGAAGGGTTGTGTGTGGATAAAAACCCAGCTCTGTGTGAGGCTGGTCAGGGGCTAATAAACCAAGTGTTAAATGAGTCTTGACTCAATGGTTCCATTAGTAAAAAATAATATGTTTTTAAGTTTATTTTTAAAAATAAAAAGAATATACCTGACACTATATTTAGAAATGAGGGATCTGGCTTCTGGGTTAAGAAACCCATTCTAGCTGCAGCTCTCCTGGGGCACAGGGATCTTTCACTTGGAGTCACCAACCTTTTTAGGATCCTTCTTTTTTGCATCAGAATATTGGACCAAATATTTCCAAAAGTCATGGGTCTCTTGCAGCTAACAGGATCATCAGGTATGAATTCATATTTATAAAACCAGGAGGACCACTGCTATAGAACATGAAGAACTCATTTATTTATTTATTTATTTGTTTGTTTGTTTATTTATTTTTAAACATATCTTTATTGATTTCAGAGAGAGGAAAGGAGGGGGAGAGAGAGATAGAAACATCAATAATGAGAGAGTCATTGATCGGCTGCCTAGCCCGCAACCGGGGCATGTGCCCTGACCAGGAATCAAAACCCGATCGCCTGGATCCTCGGTCGATGCTCAACCGCTGAGCCACACCCGGCCAAGCTTATTTTTTTATTTAAAAAAATAACCCCAAGTTTTCATTTTATAAGGAGCTCTATGTAGAGAGATTATGGCCACAATAAAATGCTCACTCTGGGGTGAGAGGAGTGAGAGAGTTGAAATTCAGGAAGCACCTGAAATCTGCAGCGGGGGTCACAGAAAGTCTGGCCTGGCATCTCTCCCATTCCCTGCAATGACCAAACACCCTCCCCACTAACCCCAACCCTTAGTCCCTTGAGCCCTCTCTAGTCTTCAATTTCTGCCCTCCCAATTTCCACCATTTTTCTTCTCTCTTCCTCCTCCCCCTCTCTCTCCAATATCCTTTACTATAGCTTCAATTTATTCATTCATTTGTTATTTCATCCTTTAATAACAGGATTCTTTAATCATTTGTTCATTGCTTACTTTGATAGGAGGTAGAGATATAAATTCTAATAACAAATAGTCCTTGCCCTGTGTTATGGACTGAATTGTGCCCCCATCCACAAATTAATGTTTTAGAGCCATAACCCCCAAAGTGACTGTATTTTGAGATAGGATCTATAAACAGACAATTAAGGTTAAATGAGGACATAAAGTGGGACCCTAATCCAACATGACTGGTGTCCTTATAAGAAAAGAAAGAGACACCAGGGATGCTTCTGTACATAGAGCAAAGACCATGTGAGGACAGAGCAAGAAGGCCACTATCTACGAGCCAAGATCCCCACCAGAGGAAATCAACCCTCCAGCTCCTTGATCTAGGACTGGAACCGTGAAAAAATACATTTATGATTTTTAAGCCACCCAGGTGTTTTTTGTTATGGCAGCCCTATCAAACTAATACACCCTCAAACAGCTTACTATCCAAGGAAGACAACACAAACTAAATCAACATTTACAGTACTATGTGAAATACACTGTGATCAAGTTTCACAGGGATACCTTGGAGGCACAGAGAAAGTACCAGGACAAAATATTAAGGGTCAAAAATAATATAAGCTGTCTTCCCCTAGGACATGATGCCTAAACAGAGTCTATAGGAATTAGCGTAGGTGATCTGGGCAAAGCACAAGGAAGGGTATTCCATAGAGAGGAACCTACATGTGCAAAAGCATGGAGAGCATGGCATATATAGCAAAACTAAGTAGTTTAGAATGGGTTGAGAGTAGGCTGTGAGAGAGTACAATCAAAAGATGAGACTGGAAATGTACATTGAAGAGATGCTATACCTTCTTAGGAAGTAATCAAATCGATAAACCAGGGAATCCATGAATGTTCCAGGGTAATGTTGTTTAATTTACTGAAAAGACTATAACTGAATAAGAGATCCTGTTTTAGTACCAAAACTAAGGCAGCCATATGTCCTGGTTTTTTTCAGGACTCTGCTGATTTAAAATATTTTCCCTTATCAGACCATGTGTCAGAACACAGCCCAATTTAGGGTTAGGAAAATTTTGTTACCATAACTTCATTCCATCCTACACACCATATTGTTTTTTCAAAATAAATGGTGACATTTTTTCTGCTTGGTATCTTATACAGAAAAAATTCCAACTTGTGAGTTTGCAATTCATACTTATGAATATTCAAAAGCACAACTTCAGTTAAAGCCAGAGCTGAAAACCTATGCTACAGGCAACAAAAATAATCTTCTGACAGCTACATTGATTTAATTAACAGGTTGTAGCCTAAAGTCCTAAGTAAAAAGAATTAATGTTTTATTCTAACCTTAGGATTTTGCATCTAATTGAATGGGGTTCTTTTTTTCCATTTACTGAGGTATTAGGGATTTGCTGCTATAAGAGCAGAAACTTTAGCTACATTGTTCAATTCAGGGGTAACTCTTATATATCTAGGGGCTTCACGTGACTCAGTCTCAACAGATTGTTAAACACCAGGAAACCCAATCCAACAATCAAGAGAAATTTAGGAGGAATTCCAAACCTCACGTCTATCAAAGAACAATTAGCAGTTCTAATTCACAACACACAGCAGTGGCACTTTCAACAAGCTCCCCGCCTCCAGGTCTCGCATCCTGCAACTGCTCCAGTGCCTCTCCCTCGCCTTGCCGTTGCCACTCACCTCTTCACTCCTACCCTAGCTCTTCCTGATGGTCGGGCGGGAGTTGTCTTAGTCCTTGCCTTTATTGCTGCTTTGCCTATTACTTGAATGCTCCACCACAAAAGGACACCTGGAGATTAACCAGGCTCGTAAGAAGCCTTTCCATTTTCTTCCCTTCATTTGGTTCTTCTCTCTACTTTTTTTTAAAATATCTCTTTATTGATTTCAGAGAGAGGAAAGGAGAGAGAGAGATAGAAACATCAATGATGAGAGAGTCATTGATCGGCTGCCTCCTGCACGCCCTCCACTGGGGATTGAGCCTGCAACCCAGGCATGTGCCCTGGCCGGGAATCAAACCGCGATTTCCTGGATCCTAGATCGATGCTCAACCACTGAGCCACACCATCCGGGCTCTCCTCTCTACTTTATGGTCCTCCTTCAACTTTATAACATGCCTGGGAATCGGGAAGGCAGAGGTCAAGCACTGAGCAAGCAATAGTGAAATTTTATGAGAAAGCTAGTGAGAGTATGGCAGTTCCTCAAAAAATAAAAGAATAGATGTCCCTATGTTCTAGCAATTTCACTTCTGGGTATATATCCAAAATAAAAAATAAAAAGCAGGCACTCATACTGATATTTGTATACCAATGTTCATAGCACAGCTAGTCACAATAGCCAAAACCATCCGCTCAGCCAATAAAAGGTATACAGTTCTGATGCATTCTATGACATGGATGAATCTTAAAAACATTATACTAAGTGAAATAAGCCAGACATAAAAGGACACATATGGTGATTCCATTTATATGAGGTAGCTAAAATAGGCAAGTTCATAGAGACAAAAGTAGAATAGTAGTTACCAGGGGCTAAGGGAGGAAAGTACTGGGGAGTTATTGTTTAATGAATACAGAGATTCAGTTTGGGATGATAAAAAAGTTGTGAAGATGGATAGTGGTGATGGTTCCACAACATTGTAAATGTGCTTAATGCCACTTGAAAATGGATAAAGTGGTAAATTTTACATTATGTACAAAATAAAATGAAATGGTTTTTTAAATAGCATCCTCATTAAACAGAGAAATTTTAGGTAAGAATGAACAGAACTGTCTATTGATGGAACATTTCTTACTTTTGATGAAAATAAGAATACTGCATAGTTACGCTATAAAATATCTGCATCAGTTGTTTTTAACTTATGACATGATATAATATTAATGTACGCTTTCTTACTGACTGTTTTCACGTTGGTGTTTTAAAAATATATCTTTATTGATTTCAGAGAGAGGAAAGGAGAGGGCAAGAGAGATAGAAACATCAATGATGAGAGAGTCATTGATCGAGCCTGCAACCCGGGCATGTGCCCTGACTGGGAATCGAACCCCGATCACCTGGATCCCAGGTCGACACTCAACCGCTGAGCCACGTCCGGCCGGGCAAGTGTGTTTTAAACTTGTTTATTTTTCTAATATGTATTTACCAAGTATAACATTCTGGAAGAAATTAGAGAGGCATATGATCAGAATAGTTTGCCTCCATCTCTATCCACAATTGCAGAAAATTGAGCCACCCTAAAACATATTCCCAAACAGTTCTAGGAGTTCCTAAGACTCACTTTGGTTGAACTCATCAGTACCTATGGCCACTATTTTCCTCCTCTTTTATTCGGGCTGTTGGGATGATGCCTCCTATTAGTATAGAAGCTGTTGTTCCTGAGTCCACCAATTTTGTGTACTCAGGATGTCCTTTCTCACTTCTCTTCTCTCTCACATGAAAGATGATCCAGCACGTTACTCATACATAGTATGTGCTCAGCATAATGATTTTAAGATTTAACCATGTAGTTGCATGTATTGGTTGGTTGATCTTTTTTATTGCTGAGTAGTATCCCCTTGTATGGATAGACCACATTTTGTTTACACATTCACCTGTCAGTGGTGTACAGGTTATTTCCAGTTTGGAGCTGTTACAAATAAAGTCACTATGAACATTCATTTAAAAGTCTTTGTGTGGCAGTAGTTTTCATTTCTCTTGGATAAATACCAAGTGGTATGGGGTTGAGTTATATGTTAGTATATGTTTAACTTTTTAAAAAATTGTCAAACTATTTTCAGCTTGGCTGTACCATTTTATATTTCCATCAACAGTTTAAGAGTATTCCAGTTGCTCTACATCCTTGCCAACACTAAATATTGTCAATCTTTTTAATAATGTCCCTTTTATTGAGTATACAGGAATACCTCTTGTGCTTTCAATTTGGATTTCCCTGATGGTTAACAACATTGAGCATCGTTTTATGTGCCTATTGCTCACTCCTATATCTTCTTTTGTAAAGTATCTGTTCAAATCTTTTGTCTGTTTTGTTTGTTGTTGGATTGTTGTCTTATTTTGTAGTTATAAGGTTTTTGTTTTGTTTTGTGTATTCTAGGTACAGGCTTTTTGTTTAATGTATGTATTGCAAATATTTTCTCCCAGACTATAGCTTGGTCACAGCTGCTGGGCTCACTAAATTTTTGCCCTATTTTTTCAAGTCATTCAACCAGGTACATATTTAAAGTAATCATTGGAAGAATGCAAAGAGAGCCTGGGATGTGTTACTGAACTTGGAAGGAGCTCCAGGTGGCTGTAGGTTTAAATAGCATTTGTTGTGGTTTTTATGACTCAACATATGAAGAATACTTCCTGGAGCTTCAGTAGTGCTGTTGAAAAGGACATTTTCCAAGCAGCTATAATAATATCTCCTCTTCTATCAGATAATGGAGATAACATTACTCTGTTAAATGTGTGGGAAGAAATGCAAGTTCTAGCAGATGGTTTTGACTCAGTTGTTGTCACCCTAAGGGGACACTGAAAAGACTGGCTGCTTGCTGAAATTTTCAGGGGACCTAGATCCACATCCCTTTCTCAAGTCATGGTGAAATAAAATAGATAGACTTTGTCAGAGAAGCAAAAGAGGAAATAATTCTACTTTTAAAAAAGCTAAGGAAGCACTGGATAAAGCCAAAGATGGAAATAATGGTGACCTACAATTAAGAAACAAAGAACTGACACAAGAAGTACTAGATAAAGATGTGAAAAAAAAGAAACACTGGGGAAAAAATCACAGATCATCAGCAATCCCTAAACAAATGGAAGTCAAAAATGTTGAGCCCAATATACTCCTGACTCCATGTCTACACACCATAACTGAAGCCTGAAGCTGACGTGACCCAAACATGCCCAACATCTTAAGGCAAACTTGAACTTGGCAATTTTAAAAAAATTTTTGAATAAAAAAATGACTGGTCAAAGCTAGTATTATTGTATTTTTAGTTTATAACTCTCTTGTTTCCATTATGACTTAAAACTCAAATGTATAAAATAATAATTATAAATGTATGCTAAGGGGCACACAATGTATAAGGATGGAATTTGTGACAATAACAGCATCAAGGGAGGAACAGAGCTGGATAGCAGTAGAGCTAATGTATGTTATTGATGCTAAGTTGGTATCAATTCAAACTAGATAGTAATAACTTAAGATATTAACTAATTCCATTCCCATGGTAACCATTAAGAAAATAGATTTTAAAATATACAGAAAAAAATGGAGAATCAAAATTGTTCTTTAGGAATAAAATGAAAAACAAAAGAAGGCACTATTGGAGGAAATGAGGAGGAAAAAAGATATGACCTATATAAAACAAATAGCAAAATGGCAGAAATCAGTCCTGCAGCATCAATTTGAATCAATGGGTCAAAAAAGAAATCACTAGGAAAGTTAGAAAATACCTTGAGACACATGAAAATGAAAACACACCATACCAAAATTTATGAAATGTAGTGAAAGCAAGACTCAGAGAAAATTTATAGCTATAAATACCTACATTAATAAAGATGAAAAATCTCAAATCAACAATCTAACTTGACATCTTAAGCAACTAGAGAAGGAGGAACAAAATGAACCTAAAGCCAGAAGGAAGGAAATAATAAAGCTTAGAGTAGGGATAAGCAAAATAGAACATAGAGAAATGATAGAATCAAGGAAATTAAAAGTTGGTTCTTTTAAAAGATCAACAAAATTGAAAAACCTTTAGCCAGATTAAGAAAAAAAGGATAATATGAAAATAGCTAAAATCGTAAAGAAAGTTGGGGACATTACTGACCTTACAGAAATTAAAAAGATTATAAGAGAATACTATGATTACATGCCAACAAATTAAAATAATGTAGATGAAATTCCTAGAAACACACAAATTACCAAAACTGACTCAAGAAACAGGCAATCTCCTCAGAGCTAGAGATCTGTTCTTAGGGAACAGAAGAGAATCAGCCCTTTTTCCACACACACATATTGAATAACCACTCTTAAGAAACCACTAGAGAGGTAGAATCCTTGGTTAGGACAGAGTTAGAAGCAGGGATACGTAAACACCACATTGAGAACTGGACATCAAGAGGTGATGGAATCAGATCCCTGAGGGCCTTTGTCAATCCATCATCTTTGGTCTAAGTATGGATCCATTACTGATGTTCCATCAGGTGTCCTCATCTAATGTCCTTTGAACCTGCTCCAAAAATATCTCAGCACCTCCTGGAGAAAGCATAAACCATACATCCAGTCCATCCAATGACAAGACTCTTCAGTTCTACTTCTGAAATATGTGTCCAATGGGTTCTCTTTTCCCCATCTTCACTGCCCAAAACCACCGCCCACCAAAAATATTATTTATGTCTAGACTAGTGCAGAAGCCTCCTAAGTGCTGCCATTCATCCATCCATCCCCACTCTACCTCCGGCTCAGTCTCAGCTCAGCACACAGAGTGGTCTTTTTAAAATGAATAAAACCCAATCATGTCATTCTCTTACTTGACACCTTTTCTCTTACTCCTGAAATAATCCAGAATTCATCAAGTAGCTTACAAGGCCCTGCATGGTCTGGCACTCTTCAGTTAATTGCCCTTCTCCTTCTTGCTGTAATGCTCCATGTGTGTTGCTCTTCTTTTCATTCCTGTTCTCCCCAGGATCTTCACACATACTCCCCCATTCCTCTGAATGTTCATCCCTCCCACAAGCCCTCACCTCTGTCCTCGCCTGGTGGAGTCCTTGAGGTCCCAGGTGAAGGGGCACTTACCTTGGAAGGGTTCTACAACCTCTCCCCTCACCAGCCTAGGTCTCCTACTACCCAGTGTCCTGTTTTTCTTTGGTAACATTTAGCACAATTACAACTTAATTGTGTTTAATTCTTTGTTTAATTTCTCTCTCTCCTACTTGACTGTACACTCCATGAATAAAGGTAGGAACTAGAGGGAATTGCAGGTTATAGTCTCTTCATCCCTTAATACAGGATTTGGCACAAGGTAGATGTCTCATAAATAGTTCTTGAATGAATAAAGAAATGAGTAAAAATTATTTCTCTCCTCTCTAGAAAAAGCCTTATATTTGTAGCTGAATATCTACTACTTTTGCAAGTAAGTTTTCTATTTATATTTAAGTTGCTTAGAAATTTTAATTAGGACAAATAAAGGCATGTAGCACAATACATAAAGGTAGAAAACTCATTTAAAATGAAGGACTGTTTAAAATAAGATTCTTAAAATGCTACGCACCAGTGAATCTGCTCTAATTACAAATCATCGGTTAGAGGAAATAGAAACTGATTCTGATGCAAGTATTTTTAATGAAGAACTTATTTAAAATTTTTTAAGCCTCAGGTAACACTATTTTTGAATTTCACAGCACAATAACATCATTAACACAAGGTTGGATCATAAAATCCATATAAAATGAGGTATGATTTTCAGTATTTCAAGGATCTGGTTATCTATCATTCTGGCCAGTCACTCTCATAAGGCTACACATGTAAAGCAAAGTGGGAAGTTTCCATAGCAATGGCTTTTTAGCAAGAATATGTAAACATTGCTGCTGCCTAGTCCTTCCATGCTGCATTTTTTTCTGGTTCAATCAGACTAAAGCTATACATTAGCCCTAAGCTAGAATTTAACAAGACTGCAGCAATAATTTTTCAGAGGAGCAATACTGAATGTGTGGGCTGACAGCCAGAGCAGCTCCAGGACTGAGCATGAGCCCACTGTGCCATCCATGACCTCTGCAGCATCTGTCCTTTAATCACATTATATCATAGTGAGGTCTATTTTTTGTAATGTTTTCATGAAAATCTTAGTCACTTTAAAGTCACGAAGTAGGAGTTGCAGATCCTAGTCTCTCCAAATGTGAAAAAAATAATGGACTTCAGGAAATTAAAGTGTCTTGCCCAGTGTCTTACAATGTCAAATCCCAGCTGGGAATTAGGACTTCCAGTTTATTCACTAATTAAGCTACTATACAATGAGTGCCTACTATTGCCAAGCACCATTCTAAGTTCTTAGGATACATCAGGGGTTTTTTGTTTTGTTTTTTAAAGATAATGATGTCTGCTTTTATGGAGCTTACATTCTAGTAGAAAAATAAACAGGTTGTAATTTTATTTTTGTAATTTTAAATAGGATGGTCAAGATAGTCCTCCTTGAGAAGGAAACATTTGAGTAAAGACTTGAAAGAGGTGTGGGAAATAGCCCTCTGAACATCTCTGGGAGACACATCCAGGCAAAGAGAAAAAATAGTACATAACTGGAGGGCACTAGTCCAGACATAAATAATTTTTTTGGTGTTGGGCTGGCATGGGGATTATTGGCAGTGAAGATTATGAAAAGAGAACCAACTAGACACATATTTTGGAAATAAAACTGATTTGTCTTATTGATTAATTAATTGTATGGATGGGCTATGCTTTCTCCAGAGTGTTGAGATAATTTTTGGAACAGACTCAAAAGATGGTGGATGAGGAAACTTGATGGAACATCAGTAACAAGTCCAGAACCCAGATGGATGTTGAGCAGATTTGGGGCTGAGACAGAGAACAAGGAAGCCATTGCAGCTAGAGTAGAGGCAGGGAGGGAGATAGCTGTAACAGGCCAGAGGGGAACAGAGGTAAGACTGTGGAGCCAGGCAGGTCATTGGAAGGACTGTGGCTTTTACTCTGAGGGAGTTGAGGAGTCAGTAGAGAGTTTTGAAAGAGGAGAAACATTATTTTCTCTTGGTTTTAACAAGGCTGCTAGAATGATAACAGTCTGTCCAGGACAAAGATGGAACAGGAAAACCAGTAGGCTATTATAGTCATACAGGCTTGAGATGATGGTGGCTTGGACCAAGGTGTTGACTATGGAGGTGGTGATGGTGAGAAGTGACTAGAATCTGGATGTATTGTGGAGACAAAACCAACAGAATATGCTGAGGGGTTGGGTATGTGGTGTAAAAGAAAAAGCAGAATTAGGGATAGCCCTAAAATTTTGTCCTGAGCAGCTGGAAGCATGGTATTGCCCAGTACTAAGGGGATAAAACTATGTGGACAGGTATGGGGAGGAGAAACAGACAAGTGGAGTGTAAGCTGTCCACCTAGGTGGAGATGCTGAGAAGGCTGTTGGCTATAGAAGTATGGACTTCAGCGGACATTCATGGACTGAGATATTACCCTCTGGTATGGTATTCATTTAACTTGTACTTTCTACAGCTATAGCTTGGACTTCTCC
Source organism: Miniopterus schreibersii (assembly GCF_964146895.1). Lineage (NCBI taxonomy): Eukaryota > Metazoa > Chordata > Mammalia > Chiroptera > Miniopteridae > Miniopterus > Miniopterus schreibersii. Next base: position 34,466,365 of record NC_138102.1, read on the forward strand.
AGAATGAAAATCATGATGGTGAAGTTAAATTCTCAGTACCCTTCTGCTACCCTCAAATCTGCAAGGGTCTTATTTCTAAGAAAGATAACCAGTTAACCTGCAATTTACCTCGATCAAGGAGCTCCTTGTCCAATTTCATATGGTAGAAACCCAATTACAGAACTTCAGGTGCTGTGTGAGATGAAATTTTATAAACTGACTTTGGTACCATTGAGTATGGTACCATTTCTCCAATATCTACAGTATATATTTAATCATTTTTTCTGCTTTACTAGAAGGATGCAGTTTTGTTTTTTATATCCTTGTAGGAGAATTTTCTAAAAGACTGGGGAAAATTACAAGAAGCTGAGTGATGCAGAAGCATCACACTCAATGCATCTAAATAACCTTGTCTTCGGTTAACAATAAATCAATGCCAGTGGAATCATCATATTTTAAAACTTTTCCTCTAAATGTGACATATGCATCCCCATGTGTCAGCATAATCTGTGCTGAAAACATTTCAATGAATGACAAGTTGATTGGCCCCAATTTAAAAAGCATAGTGTATAAAAACATAATTTTGGGGGTGGCCAGCATTATGACAGATTCTATATTCTGCTCATACACAAAACTGATTTGAGTTGTTTAGAGAATTTTGATAGTCTGTGAATGCTTTCAGCAAAGAAAATTGACCAGATAGGAAAGGGAGGAAAAGAAAAAAAATGGAATTAAAAACTGTTAGACAACTATTGTCTGCCAGATGCTGTTTGAGTGAAAATGGTGGGGTAAGGGATTGATTGATAATCATTGTTTTTACAACCAAATGAACAGCGTGATATAGATGAAAACAACATCAGCTTTCCAAGTGAAGAACCCTAGTGCAAATCCTAGCTTTGTCACTTCCTGTGAGATGTCAACCAAATTATGTCACTTTTTTTTGCACCCATAATAGGAGGATAACAATAGATGCTTTCTAAGTAGTTGTGAGAATTGAACTAGGTTTTATCTGTGTACACACACACACACACACACCCTGACTTAGTTCTCATTTCACCCTAATACAAATCGTATATTAGGGAGATTCAAATAAGAGGTGGAAAATATGTGAGCCATTCAGTAAGGTCTGAACCTCAGTTTAGACAGCCAAGGAAAAAACACAGGTCATTTCTGCTGAGATGCCATGCAGGGTATTATTGACTCAACAGCTTAGAGACCAGTAAGGATAAACATAACCCAGCAGAGGTCTCTCTCTTCTATCCGCTATAGAACATCAGTCACTTTGGGACCCTCTCCTGTGGTCTCCTCATTCATTTTAATGAGTTTAAGTCAAAAGCTGTGGCCTTGTTTGTGAAAAGCCACCACAAGAAATTCTGATAGAAAATAAGATATAGTAGTGATAACATATCTTAATTATTTGGGGAGTGGAGAGAATAAAGAAACTTTCAAAGAATTTGTCAAGTGTTCTATCAATATCCATCTTGCCCCATGTTACTGGGAGGTAAGAGGTCTGCTCTCCAAACTGCTGGCCCATTGGAATTGGAATCCCTTTATTACTTGCATTTTCTTCAACCTGCTGTGAATAACAGTAAAGATGAGGGCCAATTCCAGATCCTGGACCCCAAATAAAAAATCCAGAAAAATGGATAGCATTTGGAGGTTGGGGATTAAGCAAGAAGATGAGATGGCAACAGGAATGAAAACCCTGGAGGAAGAAAGGAGCTGGGCCAAAAATAAAGGAAACTTGGTTTTCTATTTTGATCCCATGGGGACCTTAACTTTTAAATAAGAATGGTGCCTCAATTTGCTCTCTAAACAAATATTGATTGGATTTTTTCAGACTGCCTCTAATGTGAGAAATTCCATGGCTCTGTTAAAAGTAAAAAGATCAGCCCCTTGTTAATTGAATTGGCCATCAGAGCCAGATGAAGGTATAAAAAAATAACAAGTGAGGAGGTGGGGGAACATGTGCATGGGTTTTCTCCAAATATTTTGTTTTGCACTAATCTTCTCTTGCCTAACAAAATTATCTCAAGAAATAGGCTTATGTTAGCATCTCTTTGGAGAGATGAAGAAAGAAAACTGAAGTGAAAGTTTTGGGGGTTTTTTTCTGAGCTACATAAAGTGAACCTCACTGGGGAAGATGGGACAAATCCTGTAGGGCAAGGATGTCCACGTGATCCATGCAATGGCACTCACTGAGAGAAGATAAGACTTGATTGCCACCTGCAGGCACACCTCTGGGAAGTGCCATGCAATAGAGTCAAGGTCAAGGACAAAGAGCTATGGTGCTAGTGCTGTAGCTTAACTGTGATCATAGAAGATCACATGTTTAAAACTTGGTTTCCATGTGGAAAAACCTTTGCCTCTGGAAAACAGTCTCAAGTAGCCTCCTGCCTGGAAGAGGGAGGAGTGGGCCAGCTCTGCTATGGGTCTTAGAGGACAATTTTTGCCCTTGGTGCACTTTTCTTAGGGTCCTCTTTTCTCATCCCTTTTTTGTCCTAAGAAGATTAAGAGCCACATGTAAGATAAGGTGTAGAGTAAGAAGAAAGGAGCAACATTTAGAAGATGTGCCATGCTAGAGAGACAAAAGTACCCTTATAATTTACATGTACTGCAGTCCAGCTCCCAGAGGCTCTCTCTATACCTGGAACAACCCATGAGGGGTGTGGGAAAGGCAATCAGAATCACCTGGGGGGATATCTCTTTGCAAGAAAGGTGATGTGTACTTTTCTCTTAGCAAACTGACCACACACACATTTCTGTGCTTCCCATATTTTCTACCACAGCATATTATTTTGACACTACAAAACTATAATAATTGCCATAAAAATGAAGAACTAAAACACTCCACTAATCACACTCCACAATTTTTCAGATTAGCATCTCTCCCACTGCTTCTGAGGTTTGAACTAGTCAACAAATAAATGCTACTCTATATTAATGTAAAATATTCATTTACTACCATTGGATTCTGAAGCAGATGCAACCTATCTTAATATTAACACATCTCTTACTATGAATCAGTTGAAAGAACCAAATATTTGCATTTGTTTTTTCTCTTTAAGCAAATCATGAAAACTACTTTTTAAATTTAAATATGTACAAAACGGGTATATACCTCAACAAGATTACAAAGCAAGTTCTCAAAGAGATATTTGTACACCCTTGTTTATAGCAACACTATTCACAATAGCCAAAAGGTGGAAGCAACCCCAATTTCCAACAGCAGGTAATTTGATAAACAAAATGTGATATATCTATACAATGGAATATTATTCAGCCTTAAAAAGAAAGGAAATTCTTACACATGCTACAACATGGATGAATCTTGAGGACATTATGCTAAGTAAAATAAGCCAGTCACAAGAAGATAAATACTGTGTGATTACAGTTACATGAAGTGTCTAGAGTAGTCAAATTCATAAAGACAAAAAGTAGAATGGTGGTTGCCAAAAGCTAGAGGGAGAGAATGAAGAATTATTGTTAAATGGATATAGTATTTCGGTTTTGCATGATGAAAAGTTCTGGAGATTCATCACACAACAATGTGAATCTACTTAATACTAGAGAACTATACACTTAAAAATGGTTAAGATGGTAAGTTTCATATTATGTATATTTTACCACAATTAAAAATAAACAAATAATTAAATGTACAGAGTACAAGCTATTATTCTATTAGATGAAAAAGACTGAGAAAAAAGTGAAATTTCAGCCAGTAATCTTTGCAAAGAGTGAGATTGGGGACTGGAAGTCTTGGGAAGGAATTTAGAGGCAAAGGGAGCAGAATTCAGAAATCGGATCAGAATCCACTGGCATGCTCCCAGTGGATTCCTGACATACTGAGAGATGGCACTGGGAATAATGTCAATGCATTTACAGCAGAATCCCAGATAGGCCTAGAAGTGGGAGACTCGAGAGAGTGAGGGTCTTGCATCTAAGGAGACAGCTTTGGGCAGGGGTGAGCATGAAGGGTAATAGCGAGCCACAATAGGGGTTTAAGGAGAGAGGTGACACTGTCAGAGCAGCAGGTAAGAAAAAAGAATTTGGCAGCTGCATGGAGGATTGACTGCAGGGGAGCCATGCTAGAAGCAGGGAAGCCAGTGAGGAATGGGTTGTGATTATTTGTCTTGGAACACAAGCATTTCCTTGCCATTAAATTGATCTTACCACAATGTCATGGCACTTACCCAGTCCTACAATAAAATAGCTCAATATTTTACAGAAGAAGTCTCCAAGGAAACCCCAATATTCAAGTCCCAGATGCAAAAGGAAAATATGCTAGAAAGAAAGGCTTAAAAGAGAAAAACAAAAAAACAAAACAGAGGAGAAATATGAAGACTAACATATGAGTAGTGATTTGTATTAGAGAACTAGCATTCTTTTCTTCAAAAAGATAGCTGGACTATTTAACTCTAGCAAAAAATCAGTTCTTATAACACTCCACACATTGATGAACATTTATTTCTAAGAGTGTTAAATCACCAAAAAACTCTAAGGAGACAGAATAGTGTGCACAAAAGAAAAGTAGAGAAGAAGGGAAGTGCCAAACATCTCATGGAACAGGGAGGGTCCCATTCCCAGTGGAGTGTAGGGTATGAGTGAGTCTAAGGAAGAGGAAAGTGCATGCATGTGCACGTGTGTGCATGTGTGAGTGCTCGTCTGCCCATACCAGGGGAGAACCAAAAGACTCCGGGAGAAAATGATGGTGCTGACTTACACATACACTTTATTGTCAAAGATGTTTGCTGGCAAAAATGGGCTCATGAAAGAACATGAATGTGGTTAAAAAATAAACCTATATTGAAACTGCAGTTCCAGACACGTTTTTGTGCCTTGGACAAGTAACATAACCTCATGGAATTTCAATAAATACATGTCTAAACAAGATGAACACTTAATGAAAGTGTTGAGAGGATTAGAAATGATGTATGTAGAGTGCCTGGAATAATGCCTGACATATAATAGGTACTGAAAAAATAACAGTACATATAATAAAAATTGGGTTGTTTTATTTATATATGTTTATATATATAATATTATTTTAAGCAAGTTTATCTTGTCACATACCTTTACAACAACATACATTTACTAAGCACCTATTATATGCCAAATGCTAGGTTCTAAAGAGATATGGTAGGGTCTCTGCCCTTAAGAGCAAATGTAGCCTGATATATTTATATATTAACTCTACAGAGCCTCATCTATTGATATCAAGAAGGTCAAGTGCACAGGTAAAAATCCCAGTTGATGGAAATGGGAAAACCCTGGTAACCATCCATCACAGCACCCATTGCCAGGTGCTGGTCAGCTGTGGAAGTGCAGCACTGCCCCCTACTGGAAGTAGGACTTGATGACCAAGAGGTCTTGCATTTCCTGCCAGAACAAGAGGTTCAATGAGAACAACAAATGAGTCTCCACACCCTCACAGACCAGCCCACATCACTACTTTGATCTGTTGCAAACAGATGTTCAGCAACCTCCAGTGCCCTCAAACATGGACCATTGTCCATTCAGCCAAAAATGTTCATGCCCTCAGTTACACATGATCACCCCTGTCATGTCATGCCCCCACCTCCATCAGGGACGGGAGCACATAAACATAGAATAACATGTAGTGTCACATGGTGCTGCTCAGAGGACATTAACATTAGGTGATTGTCAAGGGAAGTCACATAAGGATGGAGAGGCTTCAAGTAAGCCTCAATAGAAAAGTACTCTGACAAGTGAGAGAAATGGAAGGGCCACAGGAAGACTAGTGGGTTTATGTGCAGGAGTTGGGGGAGAAGAGGAAGTCAGGAGCCAGTTCTCAAAGCTGTATAGTGCCAGGCTCTCTCTGTAGCATGGGTTTTTTGTTTTGTTTTGTTTTTGAGCTGAGAATTATCACACAGAAAATGGAATTTGAGGAATTTCATTGGCAATTGCAACTCAAGGTACCCCAGTGGAATTCTTCTTGCCCATCCCCATTTTATAAAGTCTTCTGCTGAATTCCTATCTCTCTTAAAAACACCACCACCCACAGTTACCCTACATAGAAACTCAGAAGTCATCCTTGACTTTTCCCTGTTCCTGATCTTGATATCTATGCAGACACTAAGTCCTGTCTGTACTGCCTTCTCTAAATATTTCTCAAAATCCTGTCTTCTTCATCTCTACTATCACCTCTATAATTCAGGCCCTCATTGTCTCTTGGTCATCTTGCCTCAAATTTAGTGCCCTTCATTTTATCCACTGCATTGCACTGGTAGTTCTCAAATTCAATTATAACCATGCTGCCACCTATCACACTAATTTATCAGTTCCCCATTGCTTTTATAAGGAAGTCCTTGGCTTGTCACATGATATAGTACTCACCTATCATTCCTGATCTAAATAACTTCTGCTCTAGCCTTATCAAACTACCTGCTGTCCGTTGTTCCAGGCTGTTTCAGACCTCAGGGTCTTTGCATGTGCTGTTTCAACTTCAATGGGCCAGACTGTTTTACACCTCAGGACCTTTGCATGTGCTGTTCTGTCTTCTTGGACCACAATTCTATTTTCTTCATGTCCTTCATCCACCTAGTATTTACTTATTCCTGGAGACAGAAATCCAGGTGCAAGCATTACCTCTTTTTTGAAGTTCCCCAAGCTGAGTTTAGAACTCCTCTGTGCTCTCTCCATGGTGCACTCTACTACTTCCATTATAGCCCACATTACACTGGATAAACTGAGGATGCAGATATCTGTTTTTCCCCACTGGGCCATTTTATGTTGCCCTGTGTCTCCAGCACATATCAGAGTGCTGGCTTCATGGTAGACTCTTAATAACTATGTTGTATTTAATATAAGAAGAACATAAACAAATGATAAAAATATCTGCCACACAGAGAGAAAACTTGGAACTCTCATGATCTTAGAACCTGAGCATCCCTCTAAATGGAAGTTTCCAAGAGTAAAATGGAGCCATAACCTGGAGAGAATTTCTGTTGAGGCCCAGGTGACTTGGCCCATTGGGTACAAGCACTTATACAGTTATAGAAGTAGAAATATTTACATGCCCACATATATGTGAGTTCACTTTATTCTGATTGTACTGTCTCATTGGACTTAGCACGGCCCCCCAAGTATTTCAGTTTGGCATATATGAAGAAACTGAAGGTATCTTGCAGATACCCCAAGATATCTGTTCATTATTTTTCATCTGGCCAAACTGTGCCCCATTGAGCCTTCTCTCACCTCTGCCACCAAAGGCCTTTCCCATCCTTGGGTGTCGAAGTATACCAGAATGTCAAAACAGATCTCCTACCAGGAAGGGCTCTGAGCCATCCTGCTGTTTTACAGAGCCAAAGGGCTCCCTGCATCACCTTAAGTACTTCCAAATGAACCCAGAAAGACAAGTGGAGGGCAAGCATAACACAAATGTGCACCTGTAAAAATAGCCCTGCAATCACAGCCGCTCATGAGCTAGGTGGGAGCAGTAACAGATGGCTATGTCTGTCTAATTTTCCAATCCCTGAGGTTGTACCTTTCTGCTTCTCTTCCATCTCTTTTCCTGGAACATGGTTTTGGCAGGCAGTGGGTCCCTTGGAATCAACAGTATCCTTCAAAGTCATTCCAGAATGGTACAGCAATTAAGGCCAACCCACATGCTATCCAGAATCACAAACCCAGAGTAATAAACATGAGTCTTACCCAAAATACATCAGTAACCTTGTCCGAATGTCCCCACATTTTAACACAGCACATTAGTCAATGTCCCTTTTTAAAGTAAACACAGAAGAAATTGGGCTCAGATGAAAGTCAAGAGACATTTAGGCAATGTTATTTGCTGATTGCCAGTCACGTGCCCCGGCACAGCAGGCCATGCTGTCCTAATTCCTGCCACCTGCCCACCACCAGGGCACCACCTATGGCCAATCAGTTTCCTCAGTTAGAAAAGCATCCGGAACTTTGGATAAACATTGACTAAAGTTGACCTTTCTAATAGGTGTTCCCCAGAACAGACTACCAATGTCCTGGCAGTTATTAATGTTTGTAAATATTTTATAGTGATTTTAAAAATGTAAAACATAATGTTTTTAAAATCACTCAATCTTCTTTTGAGTTATATTTTGATAGCATCCTCTGTAAACTTCCTGAGTCCAATAATTAAAAGAGATTACATTTTAAACTTTTATACAAGTGAAATATTTAATATTTTTTTTATATTTAAGTTTCCTTATATAGAATAAAGGAAATATACATAATTTTTCAGCAAGCCTCATGTTGATGCACCAGGGTTCCCTTCAAGTGACCCCAGTATTCCATAAAAATATTATCACCTTCTATGAGCAGGAGGAGTGAACAAATTTAGGAGATAACATACTAAGAAAATTGGCCTTAATCTGTCAAACATTTTTGAGCACTTACTAAACATTATGGTAGACCCTAGAAGAATATTATATTGATAAAGCAATCTCTGACCTACCGATCTGTCCATCTGATGAGAGAGATAAACAGCTAACTCTAATGCCTACTAGGTGCAAGGGGTGGGGTATACTTACAGACCATTGAATATCTGCCATGAGCTTAATATTTTTCATTTCACTTATCCCCACCACAGCCCTTTGATTAGATATTATTACCCTTCCAAAGGTGGGGAAAACTGAGGCTCAGAGAGGTTATGTGACTTGCCCAAGGTCACACAGAGTAAATAATTGATTATACATAGGCCCAGGTCTGCCTGATTCTATACAGCCCATGTTCTTTCTCTAAACTGAATCATGTTCCTTCTCAATAAAAGTAGTAACATGCTGGGGTGATTAAGCAAGAAGGAGTTAAAGATGCTGATATAGGTATCAAAAAAGGCCTCACTGAGGAGGTGGCATTTGAGCTGAGTCTTGAAGGAGTATGAGTTCAGTAGGGAATGCATGGGGAAGAAAATGTCAGATTAGGAAACTAATAGTGTGAGATTATTTATTCAACAAACATTTACTTAGCACATATATGTGTTGAACCCAGCTCCAGGTCCTGAGGAGACGGAGGTAAGCGAGACAAGCTAATAAATGCCTTCCTTCAAGGCACTGAGGTTCTAATGGAAGAGAGAGGCCTAAATAAACACTGTAACAAATTATGGATGCTATAATGGTGGCTGTAAAGTGTGCATAATATCAGGTTGAGAGTGATGTTGGGGGCAGGGAGAGGAAGGGAATATTAGAGATTCGGTGATTAGGGATGGCTGTCTGGGGCATTGACATCTGAGCAGGGAGCTAAGTGGAATGAGGAGTGAGCTGTGTCAGTGTCCACAAAGGAGCTCTCCAGGCAGATGCCATGAGGGAGGAATGAGCTCGGAGGGTTCTAGTATGGCAGAGGTGGGCTGAGTAAGGGGGCCATGACAGGAGAGGAGGCAGGGAGATGGCCAGGGGCTGATGCCAGAGGGCTTTGGATTTCAGTCTCAGAGTGATGAAAAGTACCAAGAGGGTTCTGAGAAGGAGTGTGACATGCTGTGACACATTTTAGGGAGATCCCTCTGGGATCTGAATGGAAAATTGACTATGGGAGCAAGAGGAGAAACAGAAAGCTGATTTATGAGGCTGTAGCAGCCCAGGGAAAAGACTATGGTGGCCTGGGAAAGGTGCAAGCAGGGGAAGGGGTGTGCTTTGGGATATATTTGAGTGGTAGGTCTTACCAGGTTCCTGGTCTGTTGAGGAAGAAAAGTTGTTAAGTAAAGTTGTTAAGAAAAAGTTGTGAAAGGTAGACTCTGCACACCTGGGATACAAAGACTGACAGTGAGCCCAGGGGCTCCCCGAAAGAGGGGAGTGACCAGAAGGTACTGTGGAGGAGTAAAGATCTGCAAGTGACTTGGAGAGTAAGAAGGACCACAACCCAAATGAGAGTGTACACTGGAGAGCAAAGGTTTCAGTGAGAGCCAGGAAATTGATGAAGCATCTGTGTCTAGGTTAAGCATGTATATGAAGTTGTTTGCAGTTAGGTAGAGGTTCTGAAGAGTATAGTTGGCTAGGTTAGGAGGGGAACAGTTACGTCTGGTTCGGGCAGAAGGAAGCACAGAGCCACACAGGGTTGGGACCTTGGAAAAGATGGTGACTGGAGGAGCATTTTTCAGTTCGGATGAAAAACATAGGCAAGTCATGGGGGAAATAACTGGCCTAAACATTCCCATAGTCCCAATGGATTGAGGTCACTGATGAATTGAAGGACTCAGACCTCTCTGGAACAAGCCAGCTGCTCCTGGAAATCCTAGATCAGGTAGGCTGGCAAGGGGGTTATTTGGTTCCCAGAAGCCTCATCAAGTCCTGGATATAAAATTAGCTCCAGATGGATGGAAGGCCTTTCTGGATGCCGTCCTTCACAGCTTGTCTTAACTGTGACTCTGAGGCAATAAATTAAAAGTGGTATCATTGAGTTTAAAATAACTAGGTGAGAAAGTTTCCTGTACTTTGTTTCTCCTTACTCAACTTACACTTCTCAATCCAGAAATCTTATTTCTACTCATTTTATTTCATCAAAACAGCTCTGGCCAAGTTCACTAGGTGGTCTGGCCTGTCTCCATGTTGTTTGATCCAAAGGGCATTTTCAACCCAACATCTCAGTCCTACTGACCAACCCCTCTTCGAGAAATACTTTCTTCCTTTCTATTTCCACGGTGACAAAGCCTCTCTTGGTTATGCTTCTATCCCTTCAGCCACTCATTTGCTCTGTCTATAAAATCCTCTTCTACTTAGCCTTTAAAATGTTGGAGTTGCTTAATCCTTGATTATAGGCTTTTTACCCTTCTCATTTTATCTCCCCTATATAGGCAAGCTCGTTCAGATCCATAATTTCAACTGCCTGATATAATGGTGGCATGTGAAAAATGCTATGGGAGTGTTCCGAGGTGTACATGTCTAAAGCATGTGAGAGGTTCCTTGAGTTGGGTCATTGCTACTCAAATGGAAAATTTGGCCTTAGGCTGGATAATGAAGCCCAAGGAGAGTAAATGTAAAGGGAGAAAAGAGAATCTAAGCAAGATAGAACTCTGGGAACTATTCACTGGACTGGAAGATGAATAGGCATTAAAAAAGGTACTTGCTGTTATCATTTATCATGATTACCATTATTCTACAAGCTAAGTGCTTGTCTGTTCACTTCAAGACCTGTATTTATTATCTATGCATGAGCTTTTTATTAGCAATTCCTACATTCCACTCATTGCCTTTATCCAAAATATTCATGCCAACCTTTTCCTAAGCATACTACCAGGCTTTGGTTCATCTATTAAATCCATCAACAACAATTCTTATTGATTGCCTCAAGGAAATATGGTGATGTTTAAAGCACTGTAATCCATCTTTATCTTCAGAGGTTTTGGTGGAGTATTTCAATAATGCTACAACTTATTGTTGTCAGCTTTTCCATCAGCATCTATTAGAAAAGACACAAAGGAACCATATGTTTATCAATTATTTTATTAAGGGAACAAGTACAGAAGATCACTTGCAGTAATCAACAATAATTTTGCATGCAACTAAAAGGAGTATGTTCTACCTTTTAAAAATCCACAATAAAGCCAACTCTCATGTATACTCAAAGCAGTTATCCAGAATGTATCTCATGGAAACCATGCTGTAAGCTTATTGATCTGCTCCAATGAATGATCTGCTTTGTTAACATCTGCACTCTCCAATTCAAAGTTAACCACACATTTCCTTGACAGCCCACCTCTCCACTTTTTTTTGTTTTCAGACTGTCTACTGAGACAATTCATTATAAAGAGGGTAACATTCACCCTGGGACCAGAAGGCTTGAGTCTGTTCCTTAAGTTGTAATTCATTCAGTCATGCACAAAATCTCATTTTTCTTATCTCTGTATTTGTGTGAATAATCTACAGCCCTTCCTCACCTCCCCCCAAAAGGCAAATAGTAAGATATTGACATTAAGAAAAGCTTTAGAGCCCAGCCGGGAGTGGCTCAGTGGTTGAGCATCGAACTGGGATCGAGGTGATAGGGGTTCGATTCCTGGTCAGGGCACATGCCCCAGTTGCAGGCTCGATCAATGACTCTCTCATCATTGATGTTCCTATCTCTCTCTCTCCCTCTCCTTTCCTCTCTCTGAAGTCAATAAAGATATATTTTTTAAAAAAGAAAAGCTTTAGAAATCCAAACACAGCCATTGCCCTTGCTCAGTGGAAAGTTTAAGAGAGAGTGATCTGACACCAATCAGAAAGAATATATGCTCACCTATGTTCATAGCAGTGTTATTTACAATAACTAAGATTTGGAAACAGCCCAAATGCCCATTGGTAGATGAGTGGATAAAAAAGCTGTGGAATACTATGCGGCTATAAAAACGAAGGATCTCTCACCCTCTGAGACAGCATGGACGGATCTGGAGACTATTATACCAAGTGAAATAAGCCAGTTAGAGAAAGATAAATATCATATAATCTCACTTATTTGTGGAATCTAATGAACAAAATAAATTGAATAACAAAATAAGTCCAGAGGCAAGGAGGCATGGAATAGACTGACATATCTGAGAGAGGAGAGGGGGGACAGGAAGAGATAGACCAAAGAACTTATATACTTATATATAGCCCATGGGCACAGACCATAGTGTGGTGAAGGCCTGGGGTGGGGGGCGGGGGGGTTGGGTGAAAGGGGTAATGGGGGAGAAAACAAGGGACATTTGTAATACTGTTAACAATAAAAAAAATTTTTTTTTTGAAAAAGAGAGAGAGTAATCTGTTCTCCATAACTTTATGACTGGACTGTGGGGAACTACCTCACGGAAGCCACCATTAATTTATTACAAGTGTATTTGCAGAATATTAGACACACTTAGCTTTGGGTCTACCTATAGACATGTTCCATCCAATTAGATCCTCAAAATTGTCCTGGGAGTAAGGAGGGGAGGGGCTATTGTTCCCATTTTGCAAATGAGAAAAAGGAGGCTTAAGACTGAGCAAAATCACACACCTAGAAAAGGGCCACACCAGAACTTAATTTTTCAGACTCTCTAATTCCAATTTGCACACCTTGCAACATCTTTAACAAGAGGAAATATATCCTTTCTCAGTTCAAGGAATGACAATTTAATAACCTGAGTTAAGGCACCTCCAAAAAGATTCATTTTTCCCCTACGAACACTGTCAGGTTTATTCAAAATTCTCAAAGATTGATTTATAAGAACCAGGAGAAGGTGCATGAAGCTTTACCTATACAACAAAAATAATAAAACTTAGTATTCATGTGTCACTTCACATTTTGTAGATATTGACAATAAACAATTAAGAATTTATTTATTTCCTAGATGGCTATTATAATTATGTCACAACACAAACCACCTAGGCAGACTTCCTTTTTATAGGACAGAAATGTTTTAAGGATCATTTAACCACACCACTTTAAAGTGCAGAGCTCCGAGCCTCACTCTGATGGGACACATTCTTGAAGTCTTGCACATTTAATTTACAATAAGCTTCAATAAATTGCTCTCTATAGCAGTCTCACATTACAGAGGTCACACACACACGCAGAAGCTTCGCTGTAGACAGGTGCTATACAGTGCATTCTAGTCATTTCTAGCTTGGGACACAGAAGACTCCAAACTCATGAAAATTAAACATTGACAATCTCTGACCCAGTGAAATGGAACACTATTGACCCTCATTTAAAATTCTTCTCAAGTTTCCAGGGAGAGAGTGATTTCAAAGCAGCTGTTATAGGTATTTGTCTGAATGAGTAAGACATTACATAGTCTGACACAACTGTGATGCTTGCAAGGTGAATGATGTGTTTGAGACAGGAGGATTTTGTACGTGCAAAGTGCTACGGACCAAGAGAGCCACACGTTGGCTCTTTACACACGGCCTTGGCTTGGCTGCACCAGTTGGTTTTTATAAGTGTTCAGTTCGTCAACAAATGAAATAGAAGACCCAAGCCCACCTTTTTAATTACAAAATGCTTCTTCCTCCCCCACAATCAGATTTCTACTCATTTCAGCACTGAGGGGGAAAAAGTCATCACAATTCCTAGTAGCTTGCTTCTGTTTCTGCTTCAGCAGATACCCTGTAGATGGGAAGTCACAAAACAGCTTTGCATCCCATCAAGTTGCCTCCACCCCAAAACAGCTGCAATGCTTATCTAATTAAACCTCAGCACCAAACTGTGAGCCTCCGCATCAATCATTAATATTGTATTTTGGATCACTTTAAATTCTGACTGGGGGTACGTGACTCCCCGCACACTGGTCTCTAAAGGAGATTTTTCAAATAATCTTTAAATGGCATTGAAAAAATAAAACAAGCTGCCTGCTGTTTGACGAGAGCTCCACTACCCAGCTGCATCCTGATTAGCTGTTAATACTAATTGAGAGATGAGTATTACTTATTCCGCAATGCTGAAGATTTTTTTTATTCTTATGAAATAAAAAATGCAATTCTCCTTGCCTCAAAAATGTGGCTTCTTGCCCAAATTTTAAACGGCACCAGAAGAATGGCAGTTTCTGGATCTCTCATCGCCAGTTTGCAGCCATTATATGGAATCGCTTTTTTGCTCTGGGGGGGACATCCGCAAGTTAGTGAACTGTGATCTCCACTTGGGATTTGCACATGCACACCCTACATCTGGAAAGTGGAAATGCTCTTACAGAGATCTGATGGCCCAGAAATATTTATGTAAATCTCTCTCCTGCCAAGGCACATGTTGATGCACTTGGGTTCAAGCTCATAAACCAAGAGGAACGGTTTCCTACGTTGCTGTTCTAATAGACTAAAGCCAACAGGGCAAGCCAAATGGGACAATTTAGACAAAGGGAGACTGGCAAAATCCAAATGAATGTCTGCTTCCTTCTAGCTTTCTAGGAAAAACACCAAGCAGCGGAGCCAAAGAACACTGCTCTTCTTTGTTTGGAAAAACACTGACCTACTCAAAATCGGGGGATGCAGTCATCACCAGGTTCAGTAAATATGTATGCAAGATAGACTTCCTAACCAAGAACAATCGATCACAACAACACAAAACACCTCTAACTCAGCATAAATACAGCTTAAAAATCTTAAAGAAATAGGACACAGTGTGGGAACCATGAAGTTCTCATTCCCATAAGCCGAGACTGTCTGGGCCGTTACCAGGCTATTGCTGGGTGCTCAGCCACATCAGTTGCAGAGTGATGGGGAGTCTCAGAAAATACAAATAAGAGAAAAGGCCTGATTTAAGAGAGGCAAAAATAGAAGGAAAAGATGGAAGTCTTAGGGTGGCTTACTGCAGAGAAGGCTAAAAGATTTAGGAACAGCCTGAAAGCCTATATGAAAGACACTCATGAAGGGAGTAATCAGAGGTGTCTCCCAAGCCTATTGAACAAGTTAAAATATCGGGGGGGGGGGGGGGGGGGATTAGGACTGTGCCAATTGAGCTCAGCTGAAACTACATTTCCCAGAATTCCTGTGTGTGTGTGTGTGTGTGTGTGTGTGTGTGTGTGTGTGTGTGTGATGTTGGGGGAAAGGCAAGCGACAATTTGCAGGTGATATAGAAGAAGGGCTTGAAATTGCAGTCGTATTGCTTTTTATTTTATTTTTTTTAATATATCTTTATTGATTTCAGAGAGAGGAAGAGAGAGGAAGAGAGAGAGACAGAAACATCAATGATGAGAGAGCCATTGATTGGCTGCCTCCTGCACGCCCCCTACTGCAACCCGGGCATGTGCCCTGAGCAGGAATCGAACCATGATCTCCTGGATCATAGGTCGATGCTCAACCATTGAGTCATGCCAGCCAGGCCATATTGCCTTTTAGTCTTTGAAGGCCAGAGTAGGGCTGGAAGCTCTGTTGCAGTTCCTGACATTGTTGTTGATCTGCCTGCTCACCTTGTTGGCCTGCAGAAGCTTCAGTCCTTGCTGAATACCTGTCTTCAACTTCTGCAACTCCAAGTCCAGGGGAGTGTTCAGCTCACTCACAGAGGGTGCCAACTGCTCCTAGTGGACACCCCCATAATCAAAGTTGGAGGTCAGAAGGTTATGAGAGACCAACACAGATTTCCGTCCACGCTCCTGGATTTCAACTGGTACCCATAACTCCCGGTTTATCCTTGTGTTCCCCACTTCACACCCATCTTTCCTTCCAGCCCCTAATCCCACACCCACTACCATCAGTGGGGCCGCCTTGACCACACTCGGAAGGAAGAATAATTTTCCTTGACCTATAATGGTTTAACTACAACATTCTAGATAATATCATGCAGCTTTGTAGGAACTGGGGCTCAGGAAGAGGTGCTACAATATTTTGTAATAAATTGTATCTGATCCAGAGACCTCATGTTTTTTCCTGTCAGAGTGTATATATATATAATGTGTGTATATAGTTATAGCAGGCTAACCTGTTAACTTATAAAGTAGGGTGAAATCTCACACCCTTCTCAGTTTCAGACTTAGCACTTTTTACATGAATTCTTACCATTTCCACATCCTTAGCTCATTCTTTGATAGGGAGACTTATTCTAGAAGGCAGTTCCCCCTCCTTGATTCCTCTACTTTGTAATCAAGGAGAAACAGGAATGTGCCAGATTCCCTGCTTTGACTAGAATGAACTTCTCAGAGATGTCTGGAAAATGGATGGCTCCCATCAGTGTTTGACCTTTCCTCTGTGCCATTTCTACAATTCAAATGAGGAAAGAATCCTCTGTATCCTTCTTCTAGAAAGGTCTTCTGCAGTACCCTGCCAGAATAACATCACGCCTCACTAAGCATTCTGCATAAATGCAGAGAGTGCCCAGAATAAAAATGGATGGACTCTGAATCCCACTGCATCACCTACCACCTCTGTAACCTTGAGAAGTCATGTAACATTTCTGAGCCCATTTCCTTACGTGAAAACATGAGATGATCATGTTTGTTCTGCCTACCTTACAGGGTGTGAGCATCAAATGAAAAGATGTATATGCAAAAGATTCACAAATGTAAAGGGCTATAGGACCCAACTCACTCCAGTTACTGAAAAAAATCTTGATTTAGTTAAGCGATAAATTGAGAGTGAATTATTATTGGAATTCCGGGGGGGGCGGGGGGGGTTGCCAGCAATGAGCTTCTCAGCCATGGCAGGTCCTGCCCTTTTGCTTCCCATTTCAAGAGTCTACTTAAGTCCTGCCTAGCACTCTAGTTTCCCCAAACTATAGGATAGAACCTAACCTTGAGCCTCAACTAGCATGACTAGGACCTTCAGACCCTGCTAGTTTTCAAAAGCCCTTTCTTTAGAGGACTGGATTCTGCACCCAATATCCCCTAGCTACTGAATGAATTCTTTTCCATGAAAAGACAAGTGCCCTAAATCATAATATCATACACTGTCCTTACTTTCATTTTGCTGTCTGGCCTGTCTGTTACAATCATGGTGCCATTCTGTTGCATTGGACCCCAACCCCTCTTCTGATCAAAAACTGTTATCTCTTCAGATTTGGAAAGTTGTACTTGATTCCCAGTTGAACACTCGATCTTGGACCACCCAACTGTCCTTCATGGACCAGCATTAGAGGTAATGTCTTTTTTCACTTTCCAGCTGTGTATCAGTAACACTAATGGCCCTAATTCTTTACCTGTCCCTATACTCTCACCTTTTAGTGGGCAGAGTATAATTCCTCACTCCTGGACTTGACCATACAACTTACTGTGGCCAGTGGGATGTTTGTCAATGTAACACAAAGTCTTGAAAATCCCCTACACGTTGCTTGCTCTCAGGCACTGCCATGACCATGAGACCTTAAGTAGGCTAGCCTGCTGGAAGACAAGAGACATGTGGAACAGGGCTAAATTGCTCCAGTGATCTCAGCCACGGCTGTCCTAGAACAGCTGACAACCAAACAACCTCCAAATATATGGGCCCATCCAAGAAACTAGATGCATAAGTAAACAAACACATTATTTAAGAGGGAAGGAACAGAACTTGGGGCTGGTGGTTATGTAGCATTACTGTGGCATAAATAATTGATTCAGAAATCTTTACACAGGGTGAGGTGCTGCTTTAACAAAAACCTAAAGTATGTGACATTGGCTTTGTGACTCAGTGGTAGGTAGAACCTAGAAAAATGGAAATGAAGCTTGCAGAAACCTGTAAAACATGATGACAAAACTGTTATAAGAAAATGAAAAATTGGTGATTTTCATTATTGTAGTGACAAATTGTAAAATGGAAGACAGAAAATATCATTGATGAAATTCTGGACTTCAGCAAAGAAATCTCAAGGCAGAATATTGAAAGTGTCAGCTGGCTCTAACTAGCTCTGTATAATAAAGTATTATAAGGAAAAGATGAATTCAGAAAATAACTGGACAACTTGCAAGTTGAATTTAAAATATAGAGGTGCCATACTCTTATGATTTAAAAATAAAACTTTTTCATCTCCAGTCCTTTAAGTCAGTAAAATATTCTCAAATTAAGATATGGTCATGGGTAAAGACCAAATTAAGAGTGTATCTGTGAGACCTTTTGTTAAGACTTCTTGGGTGATTAAGGAGGTGTCTTATAGGCCCACCAGGTTCAAAACAAGGGTTTCAAGATTCTTAAGGACATTGTCCCACAGCAATATAAAATGCACAGAACATCAGGGATTAAGTATATAGAAGCATGTCTCCAAAGAATTGCTGGTTTGGTTTTGGACACATTGACTACCCTGGACTAAAAGGAACCATGACTGCTCAAAAGTGGAAAGTGGCTATGCATCCCCAACTTTCTATGAGCAAGAAGCAGGCTGAGAAAGATGTCCAAAGTTTGCATCTTCCAAGCTCTCTTCAGAAGTGGCCAAGTTGGCAAAATAAGGACATCTCATAGGACAGAGATAAGAGTTGTGGAGAATGATGGACTGGGAGCCAGTCATAGAAAGTAGAATCTAAGTTTAATCAAGGCATACTCCCCATTCACAAAGTGAATTTGGCATTGTGACTTGCTTTGGCCAATGGATTAACATGTATGTTGCAAATAGAGTCTTACAAAGCACTTGAGCATTGGTGCTTGCTCACCCTTGCCCTCTGCCATCATCATGAAAACATGCCTGGGTCAGCCTGATGAAAGGTTAAGAGATGTATGGAGCAGATCAGAGCCACCCCAGTCATCCAAGCTGAACCCATTCCACATTAGCTGATAGCTAGTCAACCACCGCAAACATAAGAGCAATACATTCTTACTTTTTTAAGGCATGAGTTCTGGAATGGTTTGTTATACAATATAGTTCTGAAATAAATGACCAATACACCATTCCTCCTGGTTCCACTTGCCTTCCATGCTGCCAAAATCTTAATGTGCCTCCTACCCACAGCCACTCTCTTATGACTATTATTTTTATCAGCACCCTCACCTCTATCCTCAAAAATATTGTTACAGATGCATGCATGTTTAATATATAGCTCTGCCTATGCCCCCTTCCTATGATTAGAGATGTTTTCTATAATCAAGGTACACACCCTCCCCATGGCCTCTACCTCTGCCGTGACATTCTGAGCGTGTATCCAGTTGTCAGTTGCAGGTAGTGGTGGGACCTTGAGCATGTTGGTGAAACTGTCTAGGTCTCATTTTCCTCATCTGTAAAATATGAACATAGCAGTGTACTTAGATACAATTTTCACTTATTTAGCACTTCTGACATAAACACATCAAATGTGTTTTTATATGTCATCTATTGTCCTAAAATAGAGTGTGGCAAATATTATTTCCATTTTAAAGATGAGGAAATATGGGGCACAAAACTTTTTCAAAGTTTCTAAAGTCATAAGTAAGTAACAGAATTAAAGACTTCTTAGCCATACTTTAAAAAAATGTGGAAAAATAACAGGTAAATACTTCAAGAGAAAGAAGCCTAAATTTACTCTTCTCATAATTAAGGACAATTTGTAATGCTTGGCTGTAAGGACTGTAATACGCTTGAAATCTGATAGACTTGAAAGATGTAACAAGAACAGCCTTGCTTACAAGTGACCATTTTCTGTGAATCAGGTATTTTGCCTTGGGCATTTCCCCCCCACTACCAATAACTGAAACTCTAAAGTTGGCAAACAAGTCCTTTGCACCAACCATTGCGCTTTCACTTGATTGTTCATTCAACACAAATATTTATAGATTATTGTCTATGTGCCCGGCATTGTGCATTCGTTCTTCCAGGAATGCAATTTAGAGCCTAACAGTCTGGTATCTGAGCTCTTAAGGCCAAGAATCAAACAATAATTGCAGGGTCTCAAAAAACTATTCAATTGGTGACAAGCTGACTAGACTCAAAGAGAAGTTGTTGTCAGATTCCCCCCAAGTCCAGGCTCTACAAGGGGATGATTCCCAAGTCTAAATTTTCCCTCCCATGAGGCTAGACACCAAGCACAATGCCTGATCATGACCCTGAGATACTTTGAAATTTACCCCTTCAGCTAATGAATATACTGAGCTTCAACTGTGTGCCAGGAAATAGTCTAGCCTTGGGGATGCCACAGTGAAGAAGACAAGCATGGTGCTTATGCTCATGGAACTACCATTTTGCAGGGAAAAGACAATGAGATGGAATCTAATAAAGACTCCTTTTCGTTCCAGGTGCTGTTGAGAGCCATGGGGAAAATAATAAAATCCAAAGTGGGAGTAGAGAATGGTTAGAATGGGGGTGGGATGTGACTGTAGATGGGATGGTCAGGGAAGGCTTTTTCCAGAGGTGATGTCAGAGATCAGATTTACATTCACTTCATTTTAATATGAAAAATACTTTTCCACTTGTTCAAAAATTAGTGATTGGGAAGCAGAAAGGCAAGATTAGTATTTTAGTAATTTTCTTTTAATGAACAAAAGTGGATTAAACAGAGCAATCATTCCCCGTTCATTCCACTTAAACAAGCATGTGTTGCATGTGGGGTAAAAACTTGCATCTGTCAGGGATTTCACATTCAGCTCTCAGAGCAGGTGCTTTGGGAATATCTCTGAGTTGAAGCTATCAGTGGCAAACCAGGTGTTTGTCACATGACCCAAAAGCCTGTCCCCTCTGTGGGCACTGCAACAATTTTCCTTTTTACCCTTCTCTGAACTGGATATACACACACAGTCGAACAGATGGAAACTTCTGTATGGCAAACTGACCAAGGATAATCATCTTCAGGGCTGGTAATTAAGGAGAGTGGTAATGCTGGGAAGTCAAGTGCGGTGGTACTTACACTATGAACCACTTTTCACCAACCTCAGTTCCTGTTGATTGCTTATCTAAATGACCCGAAACTCCTGGGAAAGCAACACAGAAGGTTGCGTAAATGCTTTTGTATTGTTAAGGTACTAGTTAATGAAATAACTCTCTCCCACAGTAACAGACCTTTTCAATCCAGGAAAATGCTTTTATAAGTGCTTTTGGTAAATACTCTTTATAATGATCAGGGTGTTATTTGTTAAAATGATGTTGAATAACAAAATCTCACACACACCCCCAAAGGAGACTCTAAATGATTTTTTAAAGGCACTAATTCAAAAAGAGGCTGTTGTTTTTAATTCCAACATGTTTCTGAGAAATCCACTTAAACATTTGCAGTAACAGTAAAAACCTTTAAGCAGACAAATAAAAATTTTCTTCTCGTAGTCACTTTGCACGCAGTATTGTAAAAATAAGAGTGCTTTGTTGCTAGGCAATTCCATGAATCATCCCAATTGGGTTTTAGCCAGGTTGATGAAAGTGTTCACCCTTATTTTTTTCTTTCACTAGAACACAATTTTTGTTACTTGAGCAACAAAATTTGTGAATTGATCATATGGGAATAGAATTTTGTATAGCAATAAGTAAATCTTACCCCAATACTAATGATATGCATAATTTTTGTAATGCTAGGAATCAAATATAAGGGATATAAAGCCCAGGTGGTGATTGCCCTTGGCATTGTGTTAACATTGCAGATAGAAGTAGCTCTGGATCAGCCCAGAAGAAGAAAGAATAGGAAGAATTTACTCTGATCTGCCTCCAGAAACACCCAGATTCATGGTCCAAAGCACCAGCCGTTGGGTCTTCCTGATTTCAGAAATGTCACAATTATTGGCCTATATCTCCAAGGAGAACATTGGAGGAGGTGGCATGCCATTGGTATATAAGTTTAAAAATATTTGGTAATGGTTAATCATGTAATCAATAGTTGTATCTGACAATGAGAAACTCATATCCTTTATGTTATTTAGTACAAAATAAACAGATATTTAATCTTGCTCAATTCAAAGAGAATAAAGGCGACTCTGAGTAAAATATTATAGGCATGTGTGTACTTATGGAGTCTCAGTACTCTTCACTATCTATCTGCAAAGTTTATGTCTTAATTTGAAGATGTAGACATGGGGATTCAGGCAAACAAAGATGTATATCAAGGCCAGCCTTCAATCTTTAAACCAAGTATAAAGCTCTTATAAATATATAGTGGAATATAGTTCCTAGTATTTATGTACTTATGCAAATATCTTCAACAAGGGGTTGATGGGTCAGAAATTCGCTTTTGTTGAGATTTTGCTTGGTGACAACACAAGTGAAACAGTGTGGACCATTTTGCCATTCTCCTAAAAACACAGTGAAGCTTTCAGACAGGCTCTCATACTGGCTTTGGGTTTTAACTTCTAGTGTCTATGAGTGATAAAGAAAAACTGGAGCAGAACATTTCCTAGGATATTAGGGGGTTTAATGAACAAGAATAGTATTTAAAGGAAGGGGGGGAAGAGGAGTGAAAATCAGCTTTCCTGTGCTTTTCCCTGTGAGAAGTACCCTTGCAATTATGTGTGTATCTTAATTAAAATCACATATTCATGTTTGTCATTTTCAGTTGGCCTTGCATAATTAAAACTGCATCACATCTGATGTATTTATAAGTAGAGTCAAATGGTTATGTTAATGTTCATCTATTTCATGCTTAGAACAATTTAAAAAAGCCTATAAAGAACAGTTCTTTAAATTGTTTCTTACCAGAAATTCGATCTCCAGATATAAAATTTAATGACTATGTGTCTTGAAAATAAAATATCTTTGAGATCAATAGTCACAGCTTTAAGTGTAAGGTCCAAAAACCCTGATGCTTGCAAAAGCACAAATGCAAACTGCTTTTAAGAAATAATCTATAGAGGGGGAAAAATAAGATGAATTGTAGAAGGACTAATTAAGGTCTTATAGGAGATTTCTTACTACCCTAAAGAAATTATAGTAGTTCCCCCCTTACCCATGGTTTTGCTTTCAGAGGTTTCCATGGTCAACCACAGCCCAAAAATATTAAGAGAAAATTTCAGAAATAAACAATTCATAAGTTTATATTGTGCACTATTCTGAATAGTGTGATGTCAAGCATATCCACACTATATATGCTCCCTATCTATTAGTCACTTAGTAGCCATCTTTTTTTTTTTAATTTATCTTTATTGTTGAAAGTATTACAGGTATCCCATTTTTTCCCCCCAATTGACCCCCTCCACCTTGCTCCCACCCCCTCTCCAGGCCTTCACTCTGTCATTGTCTTTGTCCATGGGTTATGCATATATGCATATAACTTCTTTGGTTAATCTCTTCCCACCCTCCACCCCCTTCCCTCTTCCCTCTAAAATATGATCATGTGTTACATGTGTCAATGTCTCTGGATCTATTTAGTTCATCAGATTCTTTTGCTCATTAGCTTCTTGTTAAAGAAGACCCTTCAACATTTCCTGTAGTGCTGGTTTGGTGGCGATGAACTCCTTTAGCTTTTCCTTGTCTAAAAAGATCTTTATCTGACCTTCTTTTTTTTTTTTTAATTTTTTATATATCTTTATTGATTTCAGAGAGAGGGCAGCAGAGGGAGAGAGAGAGAGAAACACCAATGATGAGAGAGTCATTGGGAATGGAGCCCACAACCCGGGCATGTGCCCTGACTGGGAATCGAACCTCGATCTCCTGGATTCTAGGTTGATGCTCAACCGCTGAGCCATGCCCGTCCAGGCTGACCTTCTATTCTAAATGATAGTTTTACTGGGTAGAGTAATCTTGGTTGTAGTTCCATATTTTTCAGCACTTTGAATATTTCTTGCCACTCCCTTCTGACCTGCAAAGTTTCTGTTGAGAAATCAGCTGATGGTCGTATGTGTGCTCCCTTGTGTGTAATTAATTGCTTTTCTCTTGCTGCTTTTAAGATTCTCTCTTTGTCTTTAACCTTTGGCATTTTAATGATGATGTGTCTTGGTGTGGGCCTCTTTGGGTTCCTCTTGTTTGGGACCCTCTGTGCTTCCTGGACTTGAGAGTCGATTTCTTTCCCCAGGTAAGGGAAGTTTTCTGTAATTATTTTTTCAAATAGGTTTTCAATTTCTTCCTCTCTTTTTCTCTCCTTCTGGCACCCCAATAATATGAATATTGGGCCTCTTGAAGTTGTCCCAGAGGCTCTTATGCTATCTTCATATTTCTGGATTCTTTTTTCTTTTTGCTCTTCTGGTTCGGTGTTTTTTGTTTCTTCATGTTCCAAATTGCTGATTTGAGTCTCAGCATCCTCTACTCTACTGTTGATTCCCTGTAAATTATTCTTCATTTCAGTTCGTGTAGCCTTCATTTCAAATTGCTCTTTTATTATGTCATCGATTTTCTCAATTATTTTTGTTCATACTCTTACTAATATCCTTGAGCATCCTTATAACCATTATTCTGAACTCTGTATCTGTTAGCTTGCTTGGATCTATTTCATTTAGTTCCTTTTCTAGAGATTTCTTCTGTTCTTTCCTTTGTGACATGTTTCTTGCCTCCACATTTTGGCTGCTTCCTGGTGTTTGTTTCTATGTATTAGGTAGAGCTGCTATGTCTCCTGGAACTGGTAGAGTGGCTTTGTGTAGTAGGTGTCTTGTAGGGTCCAGTGGCTCAGCCTCCCCAGTCACCTGAGCTGGGCCTTCTAGGTGCTCCCCTGTGTGGGCTGTGTGCACTGTCCTGTTGTAGTTGAGCCTTGGTTGCTGTTGGCATCACTGGAAGGAACTGACCCCCAGGCCAATTGGCTGTGAGGACCAGCTACGACTACAGCCAGAGAGCTGCTGTGCTGGAGACACCCCTATGGAGCAGGATTTACTTCAGCGGGGCTTTGGTGTTCACCAAGTGCACCCCTTGAGTGTGTCACTTGTGGATGTGGTAGGGTTATAATCCAGCATGGTTGAGTCTGACCACCGGGTGCACTGTCTCTGGGGCCTCCTGGGAGGTACAAAGTCAGCCTGTGCTAATGCCTTGCCCAGGGCCACCCAGCATGAGTTACACAGCAAACCGTAGTTGGCTGCTACTTGTGCTGGGCTTGGAGGTGTCCAGGAGAGGCCAAGCTATGAGCCAATGCAGGCTTCCACTAGTGCCAGGCCTGGGGCCGCTTATCAAGCCTTATGGGGCCCTCGGCTGCTTGTTTGAGAGATTTTAGGAAAGTCCTAAGCATGAGGCTCGAGAGGCCACTTGCACAGAAAGACCCCTAGAAATGGCCTGGATGAGCTGCAGGTGGGGAGGGGCGGGGCCTCCGGGAATCACGGGGCGGGGCCAAAGGCGTGAGTCAGGTGCTGGGGATTCAAATATGGCGCCTGCCTGCCGGCTGTGTGCGGGGAGGACTCGTCAAAGGAGCCATGGCCTCTGCCCGCTCTTCTGCCTGGGAGGAAGCCGCCCTCCGCCTCTCGCCCGGATCTCAGGCAGGTTAGTTCCTCCCCGAGTGTCCCGGGTCCTTTCAGGCTGCTGCCCGACGCTGGGCTCAGAGGGAGCGTCCGAGTGAGTCTGTGCGCGGCCCTTTAGGAGGAGCTGCTGGGGCTCCTGCAGCCTCCGCGACCCTCAGGGACAGTCCCCGCTGGTTTCACAGCCCGGAGTTGTGGGGACGTCTCTTCCCGGCCCTGGAGCCCTGGGCTGGGGGCCTGCTGTGGGGCTGGGACCCCTCACTCCTCTGGGAAGCCTCTGCCATCGAGATTCCCTCCCGGGTTTTAACCGCGGCACCGGGTGTGGGCCCTCGGCCCCATCTCTGCGATTCAGCCCCGATCCGCCCGCGTCTCCGCCCTTCCTACCAGTCTTGATGCTGCTTCAGTTCCCTGGTTGTGGGGCTTCTGTGCAGCCAGATTTTAGGAGGCTCTGAGTGATGGTGGTTCTGTATTTTAGTTGTGCTTTTGATGTGGTTGCGGGAGGCCGCCATCTTGTTTTCCTCTTAGTAGCCGTCTTGGTTATCAAATATCAAATCGATTGATATACTATCCCAGTGCTTGTGCTCAAGTAACCCTTATGTCTCTTACTGTGCCTAATTTATAAACTAAATTTTAACATAGGTTGTGTGTATAGAAAAACCATAGTATCTATAGGGTTTGGTACTACCCATGGGTTCAGGCATCCACTGGCAAGCTTGGAATGTACGCCCAGCAGAGAAGGAAGAACCACTATTACAGGAGCCAATCATATCTCCTCAGGCTATAGTCATTGAGCTAAATCTTTCCATTAAAGAATAATTCTTGCTTTACAGGTTGTGCTTTCTCTTCTGAATGCAAAAACCATGATCAAATTAAAGGCTCGTTATTAAATCTTTACTGAAAAATTCTTTACTAGCCCGGCTGGGTGTGGCTCAGCAGTTGAGCATTGACTTAGGATCCAGGAGATCGTGGTTCGATTCCCAGTCAGGGTGCATGCTTGGGTTGTGGGCTCAATCCCCAGTAGGGGGTGTGCAGACATGGATGCAGAAACATGCAGACTAAACACATGGTCTGGAAACAAACCCAACAGAACCACACATCTTGGACTTGATTACTGTACACAGCTCAACATGCCTATCACATGACTCTCATCATTGATGTTTCTATCTCTCTCTCCCTCTCCCTTCCTCTCTCTGAAATCAATAAAGATATATTTTTAAAAAATTCTTTAATAACTTTTTCAGTAAAAGAACCACAAAACTAAAAACACTACAGAATATAAAAGTTTATGTTGAAAA
Source organism: Miniopterus schreibersii (assembly GCF_964146895.1). Taxonomy (NCBI): domain Eukaryota; kingdom Metazoa; phylum Chordata; class Mammalia; order Chiroptera; family Miniopteridae; genus Miniopterus; species Miniopterus schreibersii. The sequence continues at coordinate 34,493,207 of NC_138102.1, forward strand.
TAATAATGTGTGACTTCAGACCTAAGGCTTGGCTCTTTGGGGCTGTTTCAGGTGGGAGATCTTTTTGACAAACATTCAGCACTTAGATATTGGTGTGGGTTGAATTGTGTTCCCCAAAAATGATATATAAAACTTCTGGAATTTCAGATTATGAGCTTATTGGAAATAGGGTCATTAAAATGTAATTAGCTAAATTAAGATGAATTTATGCTGTAGTACAGTGGGCCCTTAATCCAGTGTGACTGGTGTCTTTATTAGAAGAGGGAAATTTAGACACAGAGACACACAGGAAGAAGTCTGTGTAAGATGAAGGCAGGTATTTGAGTGAGGAGCCTACCATACAAGAAAAGCCAAGGGCTGCCAGCCACCACCAGAAGCCAGGCAAAAAGCACAGACCAGGTTCTCTCTCAGGGCCTCCAGTAGGACCCAAGCCTGTAGACACCTTGATTCTGGCCTCCAGAACTGTGACAGGATGCATGTCTGTCTGCTGTTTCAAGCCACCCAGATGTGGTACTTTATTAAGACAGCCCTAGGAAATTAACACAGATGTCTATGGAACTTAAAAGCTTATCTTTCCAGAATTCCAATGTATACACATTCTACAAGCTGCATTAACTAATATTTTTCTTTTTTATAAATTTAAGCAAGACGCTTGGGTTCTGGAAACCTTGGAAGTCACCTTTCTTTTTTTGTTGTCAAAGAAACAGGTGAAAGGAAAATATTCTCGCTGCAGAGTTTTGCTATGGTGGTACCTGCCTAAACGGTCTCTAGATCTGAACCGCAGGAGCCAAGATTTGGTAGTTGAGACAGCAGTGGAGTTTATGTTTACCCTCCTTCACGCAGGAGACTATAAGGTACAGACACTCGACAGAGTAATGAACCTAAGTGTCTGGTCACCTTTTCAGTCACATACACTAAGTCTGGGGGAAATCAAACTGGTAAAGAGAACAAAGAAATGAAATCTTTCAAATGACTACCTGTTCCAGGACATTGATGCAGAAACATGCAGACTAAACACATGGTCTGGAAACACAAACCCAACAGAACCACACCCCTTGGACTTGATTACTATACACAGCTCAACAGCCTCTATCACACCACACGGCTGGCCACCTGCACCTTTTAGGCTCCAATCCCTTAGTGATAAATGCTGTGCTGTGGGTACACAGAGGGGCTGAATGCACAAGTCCAACATTCCAGTACAACCCTAAACAAGGGTGCAGACAAACAGAGGCCTTGAGAGAAGGTGGTAAAAATCATAGATTAAATTCTATAGTGCTTTATATTTTATGAAGCACTTCTACATACTTTTTGTTTAGTTCTCATAACAGCTCTGTTAATTTCACTATTTTAGAGATGTAGATAATAAGAAAAGTTAAATGACTTGCCCATGGGCACACAGAAAGTGTAACTCACAACAGGCCTTCTAACTCCTGCTACAAATTCACAGGTCAGAGTTTGTCATTGACCCAGCTGACCAAGTGTCCACCCCTGTCTAGTTGCCCGGAGCAGACTCTGCAGGAACAAGCACGATTTGGGCAAAGAAATTGACCAGCACACTCACCACCAGTTCACCTGCTCTTCTTAAAATTTTTATATGATCCTGTTACTGTAACACCACTTTTTTTTTTTTTTTTTTTTACTTCATCACCAGGTTTTATAAAAGGATATAACTAAGGAATAGCCAGGTGGGAGAGATGCAAGGGCCAAGGTATATAGGAAAAGTTGCAGAGCTTTCATGCCCTTTCCAGGTGCTCCACTCTCCCCAGGTCTCCACATGTGCACCAAGCGAAAAGCTCTGTAACACCACTTTTGATCAGATCCTTTGCAGGAAGCTTTTTTCATCACCATTATCATCAACAGTGTTTTACCTTGCTCACATGAGAAAGCTTTATATTTAATTGTTGTCTTCTCAAAGCAAAGATCTAGAGGTCATCTCACAGAACTGTTTCTAGGAGACAGGATTGGGCTTATGGACGGCCCCAGTCCAACCATGATGCCAGATGCCACTTGAGGCACCAGAAACCCTAGAGGTTTCCAAGCTTATATTTGACTGTCCTATGAACCAAGACCATCCTAAAAACCAACAGTCTCAAACTTCATTACCTACAGACCCTTAAAATTATTTTTAAAAATTATGTACCTCCTTGTACACTTTTGACATTTAAACTTTTCTTCATAAGCCTGCAAAGTTGTAAAGAATATGACTTCTAGTATATTTTAAATGCTGAAATTTAAAAATGAAAGCCACAGCATCCTTTTAAGTATATGCAATGGAATCTAAATTGCATAGTGGTTTAAAATTCACCTGTTAGGAGACAGTTGCCTCTTCTCATTGTTTCTTATCCTGGTGACAAAGATATCCTGCAGAAAATGAGTCATTCATCACATAGGTGAGCACCCAAGCCTGGCCCAGCAGTCAGAGAAGCTAATAGAGGATCCAAGGGAAGTGGAATACCTGTAGGCCCTGTTGCTGCCTCATGCCACCAAGGTAAATCAGATCAGAAAAAGTGTGTGAGCCACAAAGTGGCTGCTATGTCCTTTTGGATCTGCAAATCTCCCACCCAGACCGAAAACATACAGGAAAGAGAATTCTGGGAGATGTAGTTCAGCCTAGGCAAGTAGACACACTACAAGGCCATCACACCATAACCCTTGCCAGGCATGGGGCCAGGCCAGATATGAAGCACCTGCCATATGCTAAATAATGAAGTTTTTTGTCTCTGACCTAGGAACTTCATGTCTTCTACCAGCATCCATGAAACTGACAGGCTAACTTGTAAGCTTACAAGGAAAATAAAATCTCAGATTCTTTTTTGAATTCTCACCTGCGGATATGCTTATTAACCGGCAATAGAACCCATAACCTTCTGGTACATGGGATGATGCTCCAACCAACTGAACCACACTGGCCAGGGCTAAAATCCCAGACTTTTCACAGCCCTTGACTCTTTACAAATTCAACAGTATATAAACAAGTTTTCTAAATTTTTCAGAAATGTTTACATACCCTTTCTTTTATTTGTATTTCTATTACTCTTGCTTTAGATTTGTACCCTAATGTAGTAAAGGTTAAGTAATGCTTGGAAATCTTTTATTAATCACATCTTCACGCTTTATTCAACAAAAACATTTATAGAAATTAAGTTTTTAAAATTTGTTTCATTTTCTATGATTATAATGCTCTGAGTGTTAAAAATTCTTACATATTGTGTAATCATTAAAATTATTATTAGCAAACAACCAACAAAAATATAAATATAGTTTAAATTTTAATAAGTAATTAATAATCATTAAAAAAACTTTTCTTGGAAATGAATAAATACTGCTAAAACTTAATCCATTCATCAGCTACCATATATAATTTTATGTTAACAAGAAATTGAAAATATTAAACATTTTATAATGTGAAGTAAGATTAAGACAAACTATACCTAGAATAAATATTTTATAATATAAAATAATTTTTAATTACCTAACTGAACAACACATCTGGAATCTAAAAGAAATTGCATAAAACTTTTACCCAAGGGTTCTATATAATGTATCCTTAAAATTTCAGTAGATCTAGAAGCATTTCACTTACATTTAAAAGATTCTGCAACACTAACCTACAGACCGGCTGTTCAAAGGTCTCTTCTTTCCAGCTAATAAAACAGACTAAGGGTGAGTTGTAAGAATATCTGAAAAGAATTGCTTAGTTAAATACATGAAAAAGGTCATTTCTAGCATTCCATATTTCTTAAAGTGCACTTTGCTTTGCTCTCACAGAATCTTATATTCTCTGACAGAAGGAAGGAAATGGAAGAGATGAAATCATTCAACAATAATTGTCATAACTTTCACTGTTCTTATATCTGAACAAAAACATCCCAACTCAGGTCCAAAACACCTACTTTCACCCTCAATAGAACTGTGATTAAGTCAGAGAAATACAGGAATCCCTATGGATTTTTTGAAACATCATCATTATTTAAAGGAAGCCTCCTTTTCTTGAAAGCTCAAGAGATTTTTACACTTCCAATCCATGGGTAATATTTGGGGTGGGTTAGAGGTCTGCTTTGGGTTTATCAATCGAATGAAGGACTATGTGAACTCAGGCAAGTTCTTCAGGAATGAATTGTGGGAAAAAGGACCTATAGAATCTAAGGATATAAACACTGATTCCCTGAAAACTTTCCATGCTCATACCCCTTGAAAAGCACATTTCAGCTGAGACCACTGCTATAAACCACCTCAACCTTCCACCAAGAAGCTCCAGTACTGTGGCCCATCATGGGAAAAGGAGAATAGTGGGGTTGAACAAAAGAACAGAGCTAAGCAAGAATGCAGCCATCTGAAGGGGCTAGGGGGGGCTCTCCATTGGCCAAGGGGAGCTGTGAGCTGTGAGCACTTAGGCTCCTAGCAGCTGGGGGAGCAGCTCGGGAAAGGAGTCTGGGTGAGGTCCCAGTGGTGCCCGCTGCACACCCATGCAAGCAGCTCAGGCTGAGAATGCAAACAGGAGACCCAGCCCATGCTTTCCAGAGGCACTCAAACGAAGAATATATACTTGTAGATAAATAACTCCTCTCAGAATTTTTTAAAATTCTGAGCGTTCTTTCTGCCCTGCTCTCTGAGAACAGGGAGCATATCTTTTAGTTCATTCGTTAAACATTTGTCTGCCTTCCGTTAGGCAATCCACTCAGAGCTAGAAAAGAATTATAAGGGAAAGCAAATAAAAAATGGAATTAAGACAGCTTTCCTGTGTCACGGAATCTTTACCATTTCCCTGCAATACCCGACATAGTGTTCATGCCTAACCAACACTTACTAACGCTTGTTTACTTGCTTCTTGGTCTATTGATCTCTGTATTTTTTATTATGGTGAAATATACATAACATAAAACTTACCGTTTTAAACGTTTTAGATATACAACTCTTGTTTACTTCCTCTAAAAGCAGTGTTCTCTTCTGCCAAGAGTTGGACACATAGCATGGTAATGGGAGTGAGATGACCCTGCCTCTGATCTCGGGGTGGTGGGGGGGTCCCTTAGGCCCCAGAGTCCTTACTACAAAACAAGTTTTCTGCAATGCTACCAGGTATCATATTTGGTACAAACACCTCAGGCATTTAGCATGTCCACGCTCAGAGGGGGAAATTTCAATTGCCCTTCTCTGGGCTAATAATCCTGGCACTGCATTTGATCGTCCATCTCCACACATGCTATCATCACAACCGATGGGCGTTCTGTGTGCCGAAAGAATATAAATAATTAAAATCCTGCAGGGAGCAGATTTTTATTTACAGGGCTCCATTGTTTTTCTTGTACCTGGTGGGAGTGTGGCAAAATTACATGAGCTTATTAAAAAGAAACAAAAATTGATGGTTCCAGCTCTGCTCCTCTCCCCCATGGAATGAGATCAAATAGCTGCTGCACAGAAGCAAGAACTGCCAGTATATAAAGAGCTATCACTGGAACAAGGAGGGAGCAGGCTAACATTTGGCGGATTGAGTTCTCAGGTGCACCAGCTCCTCATTGTGCCCAGGGCTTCCTGGGCGCCATCGCACCTTGGAGTTCAGATGTTCACACTATGAAATGTTGCCAAGTCCAACCTTAGCCCTTGTTGGGTATTCTGTTTCATCATTCCCTTTTTATTTATGATTCCCCCACATTTTTTAAGATAAAAGCTTACACTGCCGAAACAGTCTACAGCGTACCCCCCACATACAAACTGATCTCCAGATTACCAGCGAAATTGCTGCCTTTGTATACTCACGGACTGACGTGATAACTGAAAATAACTTCCATTAGCACTATAAAAACTCCAGCTGATACCAAATGAATTTCATTTGATACCAGCAGAGAAAAATATTGGCTACTGAGATATTCTTTGTTCATGGTTATTTACAGTTAGCTAGAGTCCATGTACAATTCAGCCAGCCAGAAGGCGCCGTGTGATTCCCCTCACTCAGGCACCTTGCATGGAAAGTCTTCCGCCAAAGCCTGTCCCCCTTCCTTTACTGAAATACAGGGACTACCGTTGTCGCACTTGGTCCACCATAATACATGGAAATGTCTAGTAATTAAGTTCTTTAGATTAAAAAAGATGTAGACAGATGTTATAGTATCTAGACTCTGATGTTTTTCCTCCCATCCTCATTTCCACTCCATCACCATCTTATTACGTGAATTTTGGATATTGTCAACCAGATGATCAGAACATGCCCAAAAGCTGTGCTCTGGGGTATTTTTAAAATGTAAATATTTCAAATGTTCGTGTATCACCACTAGGAATTAAGGTCAACATTTTCTTATGTTTCCTGTAGAACTTTTACTTTTTTGAGAAATATCACAGATACCACTGAGGCTCCCAATTTTGCTCCTCTCTGGTGAAAACATTATCTTGAAGTTGGTGTGCATCCTGCCCACTCATGTTGTCATACTTTAAATACATATTCATGTATCACAAGCAACTTTACATGTCTTTAAATAGTGTATGTACCTATCCTTGTTTTCATTCAACAGTACGTATTTCTAATTTTTTTTTTGTAAATATACATGCAGTTTACCATTTTAACAATATTAAGTGTACAGTTGAGTGGCATTAGTTACATTCACAATGTTGTACAACCATTACCACTATCTAGTTCCAGAACTTTTCATCCCAAGGGAAACTCTGTAACCATTAAGCACTAACTCCCCATTTCTCACTACCCCCAGCCACTAACAACCACCATCCTACTTTCCTCCTCTATGAATTTTCCTGTTCTAGGTAGCTTACACAAGTGGAATCATACCATATTTGTTCTTTAGTTTGGCTTATTTCACTTGGCATATCAACACTGTTTTTTATGTCAACCCATATTGATACATACTGATCTAGGTTATTCATCTTAAATATTAAGATGTATAGTAAGTATTCTAGTATATTAGAAGCAATAATTTAGCCATAACTCTATTGATGGGCATTTTTTAATGAAGATGACTTTATTAAATTTCAGGACAGAGCACATAAAAATTAAATATTTGAGTAAAATTTAACCATTTATTCAAAACTAGAAACTTTAAATATTAAAAAGTACATTTTTAGTAAGTATCTAAATATTACTCATTTATTATTTAAAAATTTTTGTGATTAAGGCAAATATTTAGTTATGCACTGAATCCCCAAATAGGTAAAAAAGATAGTTCGTTATTAAAACAAATTGGAGATATTAATTAAAAAACAGCTGTTGCGTAATAAACATTTCTACCAACTTATGCTTGCCCACAATTTTTAAGAATTCAGGAAAAGATGGAAAAGACAGGGACATTCAAACCAAAGAAGTTTCAGTTGGTGCAAGAAGGATTTAATGCATTGAAAACTTCTGATCCACTTTACTACATGGATAACTTGAAAAAAGTTTATGTCCCATTGACCAAAGAACTTTTTGATCAAATAATGACAGGTGAGGTCAAACTTTAAGATTTTTTTTATATACAGCATTTTTCATATGCTTTCTTAGGAAAGGTGAAAGGAGAGTGTGTGGTTCTTTGGTATGAGATGAAGGAAAGGAACTGACATTGGTGGACATTTAAGTTCAAATTTTTGCAGTAACAAAGGCAGTGCTGGCGTGAATGTGGAGGGGATTCACCTGGAGTGGAAATGCTGCGTGTGTGCTTCGGTAGCAGTCTCTGTGCCAAATTGCTCCCTAAAGGCACTGGGCTGATTTATATTCCTACCAGCAGTGGATCAAGTTCCTGCTTCCCCACATCCTTACTCGCACTGACAGATTTTCATTTAAGTTTTGACAATCTGATGGGTGTGAAATGGCGTGTCAATTTTTTAATTGGCATTTTCCTAATTAGTAGTGAGGCTGAGCGTCTTTCAATGTTTATTAACCACTTTATGTTTCTTTTCATATGAAATGCCTGCTCGTAACCTTTACACTCTTTTATATTATTTTTTGCTTTTTTATTAAGTCCCGGATGAGATACATACATACATAGACATATAGATAGATATTCTGTATAATAATCATTTGACAGCTATATAAATTTTAGGTAACTTTGTTAATTATCTCTATTATTTCTGTTTTCCAGTTCATTAATTTCTGATTCTATCTTTATTATATATCACTTTCTATTTTGGTTTACTCTGCTTTTCTTTGTCTGTTTTCATGATTTGGACATTTCTTTTTTCAATTATCTTGTTTTCTCATTCATGCATAGGTTATAAATGTTTCCCTAAGTTCGGTAGGACTTCAATTTTTTTTAGAATTTTTTTTTTTTTTAATTCCTCACCCAGGGATATGTTTATTGATCTGAGAGAGAGAGAGAAACATTAATGTGAGAGAGAAACGGTGATCGGTTGCCTTCCATACACACCCTGAACAGGGATCAAACCCGCAACCCAGGTATGTGCCCTGACCAGGAATGGAACCCACAACCTTTCTGGTGTACTGGATGTCACTCCAGCCACCTGAGTCACAAGGCCAGGGCAGTAGGACTTTAATTTAAAAGATCGTGTAATGTTCCTTCTGCTGATGTCCTTGCTTATTAGTCCCTTCAGTAGAGGCTTGGCGACAATACATTTTCTTTTACTTTGTAGATCTAATTGTGTCTAGATCTTGTCTTGACTCTTGAATGATTGGGATGATGTATGTTCTCTCTCAGACTCTTGAAGACAGTTCCAGGCTCCACTTGCTGCTGGGGGGAAAGCAGTGATCAATCTAGGTGCCATGTCTTCTAAGTCATCAGTCTTCCCTCTCGGGTAGGGTGTAAGATGGTCTCTTTGTTTTTTATTTTATTTAAATTTTTTTGCAGTGTAATTCTGATACATTTGGAGGCAACTTTTTAAAAAATTAATATTTCTTTAGGACTTGTGTGTTCCTTCAATTTGATCCTTTGTATCTTTCCTCGATATGGAATGTTCTCCTCCATCCTTTCTTTTCTTTTTAATCCTCAGCCTAAAATATGTTCTTATTGATTTTTAGACAGAGAGGAAGGGGGAGGGGAGAGAGAGAGCAAGAGAGCAAAATGTCAATGTGAGAGAGAAACATCGATCTGTTGCTTCCCGTACAAGCCCAGACCAGGCAGGGGGTCAAACTCAAAACCTAGGCACATGCCCTGACAGGGAATCGAACCCACAACCTCCTAATGTACAGGATGCTGCTGCAGCCAACTGAGTCACCCAGCCGGGGCTACTCCATTCTTTCTATTCTGCCATTCACGAATGTCTATTAGGCATATGTTGGAGCTTGTTACTTCTAAGTGCTCTTTCAAGCCTTACATGGTCTCTTTTGAATTTTCAATCTCTTGATTTCTCTCCAGCTACTTTCTAGAATTTTTATTTGTGTTTTTAATCTACTTATTTATTACAACATCAAGTTTCTACCCTGTGATTTCTACTTCTTTCTTTAAATCTTTGATCTTTAAAGTGCATTTATTTTTAAATTATCTCTTATATCGTTTGTTTGTTTGGTCCTGAAAATACTCCTTTTATTTTATATCTTCTCACCCTCCCTCCTTTCCTCATGTAATTCATAATTTTGGCTGTGAACTCATATTTGCACAGGATTTGTTTCCATGGGAGTACCCAGCCCCAGGTTAGGAAGGCAGCTCAGACTAGTCCCAAACCAATTAAATCATAATCTCTGGAGGTGAGGTCCAGGAATCAGTATTTTATTAAGCTCTCCAGGTGATTTCAATGTGCAACTAAGATTGAAACCACAGCTTACATGTATCAGCCAGTATCTGCTTTCACTACTTTTGTCAGGTATTTGCATTCAGCATCTGCCCCCTGCTACTAAATCTGTCCTTAATTTTGGCACCTGCATATTTTCCTTTCTTGCTTTCAATTTGGCTACATGGGGGTGGATTATTTTTATTGTGGTAAGAAATACATAACATAAAATTTTTCATTTTAACCACTTTAAGTACACAGTCCAGTGGCATTAGTTTTTCATTTTGTATAAACATCAACACAATACATTTCCAAAACTTTTTCATTATTCCAAATAGAAGCTCTGTATCCACTAAATAAAAAAATCACAATCCCCCTCTCCTCCCAGGCTCTGTTAACCTCTATTCCACTTTCTCTCTCTATAAATGGGAGTATTCTAGCTACCTCATAGAAGTGGAATCATACAATATATGTCCTTTTATGTCTGGTTTTTTCCACTTAGCATGTTTTCCAGGTCCATCAGTGTTACAGTATTTATCAGAATTTCATTCTTTTTTATGGCTGAATAGTATTCTATTGTATGGATATACAACATTTTGTTTATCTGTCATTTGTTGATAAACACTTGGGTTGTTTCTACCATTTGGCTATTAGGAATAATATTGCTATGAACACTGGTACACAAGTATTTGTTTGAGTCCCTGCTTTCAGTTCTTTTCATATATACCTAGAAATGGAATTGCTGTGTTGTATGGTAATTCTATGATTCACTTCTTGAGGAACGGCCATACTGTTTTCGATAGCAGCTGTATCGTTTTACATTTCTACCAGGGGTGCACAGGGTTCCACATCCTCATCAACTCTTGTTACATCCCATTTTCTGATAACTGGGTGTGGAATGGTTGGACATATTTTTAATTGTTGTGAGTTTACTTGTATCTTTAAAAAAATAAACAATATGTAGAATGTATTTTTATATACATTTGATATGTGATATATCAGCCCTGATACTAACAAGATAGTACATTCATAACAAGATAATTTGAGGGGGTTTATTTAGAAAGGATATGTTTACAAAGGCATGGGCCTGGAGGAAGGGAACCACAGGAATAAGGCAGTGACCGGGTATTAATAGCCAGTGCTATGGTAATACCTAGGCCAGAGGGATGAGTGAAAAAAGTAGCTACCTGCACCTGGAAAATGACATATGTGTTGAGAAGCCATGTGGATATGAGCAATGACCTTCAATCAACAAACATAGCCTGTCTAAAGTGACTTCACAGGGAGGAAGCCAGGGTTTTTTTTAAATGACCCTAAGTGGATGTCAGAGGACAAGAAAGCCCTTGATGTTATTCCTATAGGTCAGCTGTCCAGAGCAGAGAGCAAGTGGAGAACAGATCTAGAAAAACAAGTGGAAAATACATATGAGGGTAGATATGTTTATCCCCTGGAAGTAGATTAAGCTCCCAATATCTGTTTGAAAGTAATCTATAATCAGATTACTGATATCTAGGGAAATTTAAAGCAAATTGCCATGTCTATATTCTGCATCCCTGAGTATTTACAAACCCACTTGATACTCTGGTATGGAGATTATTCAAGAAGTAGATAGAGGTCAACTGATCTCTTTCTATTACTAAAATTGTATGTATAATATATATTGAAATGTATATAGTTTGATAAAAATATGTAACACTTTTCATAAATTTTATTGTAATATATATGACTGAATTAGAAAGCCTTTCTGCTTATAAAAGCAAGAACCTACAACCAAGATTACTCTCTCCAGCAAAGCTATCATTTAGAACTTTAGAACTGAAGGTCAGATGAAGAACTTCACATATAAAAAGTTAAAGGAGTTCATCTCCACCAAACCAGTACTGCATGAAATGTTGAAGGGTCTTCTTTAAGAAGAAGCTAATGAACAAAAGAATCTGACAAACGAAATAGACCCAGAGATATTGAAGCATGCAACAGACTGTCATATCTCAGGGCAGAGGGAAGGGGGGTGGGAAGAGATTAACCAAAGGAGTTATATGCATATATGCATAACCCATGGACAAAGACAATAATGGGGTGAAGGCCTGGGGAGGGGGTGGGAGCAAAGTGGAAGGGATCAATGGGGGGAAAAAATAGGTCACCTGTAATACTTTCAACAGCAAAGATAAATTAAAAAAAAAAAAAAAAAAAAAAGCACACACACAAAAAAACCTTAAAGATGAAGGGCTTAATTTTAGTACTGTACATTTTCCTTCCTCTCAACATCATCAGTACTAGAAAGCCATTGATGATCTGAATGGTTAAAACCATGGGAAAATTACTATCTACTTCTTGATTAATCTCCTTTGTATAGTTGTTTATATTCAAATATATAAGGAGAAAGGCTTTCTAATTCAGTCATATGTATTGTATTACTTTTACATTTTCCATTCTCCCCAATAGTGGTAACATTCTCCTTCAAATGTTCTTTCTTGTCTGGTTAATTGACTTAGATGTCAATATGGCTCTAAGAACCTCACCTCACACCCTTAGAAACCTTAAATTAATAACTAAAAGATGAGTAAGACATTATTTTTTCCTTTTCATTATTTCCTCAAATTTTATTTCAGTGACATTCTGAAAACTCTGGTTTTGAGAGTATGCAATTTGTTCAATTCCCTAAAGCCTGAATGTAATGGTATAATGTCTCATAAAAGTCAGCTGTACTTCCAAATCTGCACATATTTAATAAACTCTCTGAAACTATAAAATAAACACACATCATGAATTGATAGAGAAACTGAGCAAATGTACAAAACTGATCCAATAGCTCATCTAAAATCAAGGGAAGAAATTGCAAATAGACAACTGAATTGGTCTAAGAAGCTAAAAGAAGATCTTCTCCAGAGCCTCCTTTTCAAAGGATTTTTACTTTGAACTATTACATATATACAATTCCAAGTATATTTGCATGGTACTGCTTTAGATGCAGCAAGAAAAAATAAGCATGCCCTGTCCTCAAAGAGCTAACATCCAAATGGTAAGACAAAAGATGCAGGTTTAGGACACTAATGTAAACCAGATGCCTGATGGCATGCAAAGATGAGTGCTGTGGGCAAAAAAATGTAGCAGCCACTCAAGGAAGACAAAGACCCTGAGGGAGAGGAGATGGTAGCCAGGTGTCCAAACAGGGGCAGAGTTGATGTGAAGTCATAGAGTTGAAAATGAGCATGGCACTTGGGGAGGCTGAGGAAGAAACAATTTGATGGGAGCAAGAAATGATGGAGGGTAACAGAAAAATGTCTGCAGACACTGGGGCATGGCAGGCAGTTTTTGAGCAGGGGAATATAAGCAAGCCACAGAGTAGGAGAGAATATTTGCAACACATATTATCAGACAAAAGACATATTTCAGATATATAATGAGCTACTACAACTCCATATTACAAGACGAACAATCCAATTTCTTTTGATGGGCAGACTTGAACAGGTATATAATACAAAAGATATATATATACAAATGGCCAATGGTCACATGAAAAAGTGCTCAACATCTTTAGTCATGAGGGAAATGCCAATTAATAAGAAAATGAGATACCATTTAGCACCCACAGAATGGCTAAAATGAGTAAGACTGCCAATGCCACATGTTGACAAATGTTGTGAAGCAACTAGAATCCTCATACATTGCTGATGGGAATAAAAAATGGAAAAAACACTTTAGAAGGCAGTTTGGCTGCTTCTTATAACATTAAATGTGAACTTACCTTGCACACCAGATCTACTCCTGGGCATTTACTCCCTGCCTCTAAGAAAAGACTCGCATGCAAATATTTATGGCAAATTTATTAATAATAACCAAAAACTGGAGAATTTATACCAACAGAAGAATAGATAGTGGAGATATATCTACATAATAGAATATACACAATAAAAAGTAACAAACCCTTGTACAGTACAGGTGAATCTCAAAAATATAGTAGAACTCTAGAATAGGTAGTTACTGATATTGTTCAATAATTCTGTGATACCTGAGAAACCCAAGCTCTTTCTCTCTGCCCCACCACCCTTGCCATCCTGACTTTTATTCTCCTGGTTACGGGATAGCTGCTACAGCTGTAGACATCACATTCGTATCAAAAGCAGGAGAAAGGCAGCACCAGTGCCATCTGCCCACCTCTTATCAGATTTCCACTTGGCAATTTCTTTCCTGGCTTTCATGTTTTGCCAGAACTAGGCCACATACCAACCCTTATGAAAGCCAGAAAAAAAATATTTTGTCAATCTTGATTTAGACCAATTTTGATTTCTCTTCTTAGAGCTCTGGCCTAATAATACCCAGAGTAAAATCAGAGTACTTTCAGCAAGGCAGACAGGAGGGCAGGATATCACACAGACAACTAACAGTGTCAGCCATCCAACTCCAATGTCAAAACAAATCAATCTAAATCCCTTGGGCCTGGGACAAGGAGAACAAATGGCCCAAGCTATGTTACAGGCACCCACAAGAAGTCATGGTACTTTCTTTCAGGCAGACACTAAGAAATGCACTCAATACCAAAGAGAGAGAACAAGTGGCTTGGCCAAATAAATTGTTCGAAAAGGCTGCTGAGTAATGAGAAGCAAGGATCAAGATATAGGAAGTCCTAATCCTATGCATTGGCATTAAGAAGCAATTATATTAAGGAATTTAAAGAAGGAAAAACAAAGGTGTATTAATAAGCTCGAGCTACCAGCTTAAACAACAGAAATTTATTTCTCACAGTTCTGCAGGCTGGAAGTCCAAGGTCAAGGTGATGGTTGTTGATGAAGAAGGCTCTCTTCCTGGCATGTAGACAGCTGCCTTCTCATTGTGCCTTCAGATGGCAGACAGAGAATTCTGGTTCTCTTCCTCTTCTCATTAGGGCACCAGCCCCATCGGATAAGGGCCCCACCCTTATGACCTCATTTAACCTTTATCAGGCCCTGTCTCCAAATGCAGTCACTTTGGGAGTTAGGGCTTCAAGTATATGAATTTGTGCAGGGGTCACAAACATTTAGTCCATAACAAAGAGAAAACAATGAACTGTTTAGGAATGTCCCCTTTCAAATGAACACACGGTCATTGACATCAGAACATTTCTCCAAACTAAATGCCTAATTCTGTTGAGAGAAAAACCATGACAACAGCACTTTGGGTGGAATAAACCCCAAATTTTTGCTTTCCTATTAGAGTCAACAGGCTCAGTCTGAGAGATGGCCCCGTTTCTCTCAAATGCTCAGAAGACTCACCTCTGCATTAACCAGCCTGCTATATACACCACCACAGTAGAGCTCCTGATGGCTGCCTGGAGCAGATGCATTGTTTACAAACAAAATACACTGGCTGGCATATAGCAGCTGTGATTAAGTTAATGACTAAGTGCTGTTTTAAGATGGCAAATATCGGAAACCCACATATCTTACATGCTATTATTTGGTTCGGTAAATGTTTAGACAGCTGGTGGAAGTTTGCCCTGACACTGGCATTAAAATGCATACTCCTAGAGTGCACCATGCATCTCCAGCAACTCCGATTCTTCCTTCTCTTCCCCGTAGGAGAGACTCAGATCTGCTGCTCTGGGGCAAAGCCATCAGAGCTCAGTCCTCTGTGCTTCATGAGCCGTAGTTTATGTTCCATACAATGAAAAGAATCAAATGACTTCCTCCTCGTGGTGGCCTCATAAGAAAGAACATGGACATATTTTAGCTAAAACAGGCTTTAATGATCTTCTAGGCCAGTGGTGTTCAAACTCTTTTTAGCAGCAGAACCCTGTTTTCAAGTGAAATATTCCACAAAGCCTCAGTAATTAAAAGAGGTAAAAGTAGTGCTGCTTGGCTAACACACAGATGCAGGCGTTTCTCTCAGCCCCCGGGAGGCCCTAAGTGCCCTTGCCATGCCCTGGATCTCAAAAGAGTTTGGTTTGCAAAACATTCCTCTAGTCTGTTTTTGTGATTTCTTGGCCTCTTGTGACTTCTTATACATTTTGGGAAATAGAATCAGGCCCTTCCTGTCGATCTTCAGAAACAAGACCCTCACAGGGAAGATTAGGCAAAAAGAATTAAGATGAAAAATTACCCATTACATCTTCACTGAAATAAGCTGTGAGATCTGTGTGCTAAAATGGTTGAAGGGAAAAGTAGAGTCCATCTCTTCCAAGAAGGAGATGAACATTAAAAACAAACAAACAAACAAATAAATAAATAAATAAATAAAATAGGTATTGATGGATTGCTGGCTTAGATGGGGCAGGTGTGAGGCCAGGATCGAATTCAGGGAGGTACCCTGCTTTAAGGGGGTGGAAGTAAGAGTCCTGGGGCCTTATTCAAGGGTCATCTGCCCATCTCCACCCAACAAGAGTGGAAGTCTCAGAAGCACCTCTACAGAAGGCAAAGGCTCCACAGAACACATTTTGAAGCCCATCCTTCAGCACTACTGCTCATAATAATGGACATAATAAATTACTAACAGGAAATAATGCTGCTAAGCAGGGCTATCCAAGAGAGATCATGACTCAAATCAAGTCTGCCTTCAACATTTTCCACTCCCTGCTTATGCCCCTAGCCCACTTCCAAAACACAAAATAATCTCTCCTGCTGATGAGAAAAGCTACCAGATGAACTTCCACACACTAAGGTATGGGGAAATCATGGCTCAATCTTTTCATGACAATTCTACAGAGAGCAGAGTAAAGAGAACAAATTTAAAAACAAGCAAATGAAGAACCAAAAGAGATACTGAAAATACCAGGACATGAGGAATTCACAATTCCCCTCAAATTACAACCTTGAGGAGAAACCTCCTTCACTTACTGGGTAGAGTTTGAGCAGTTGGCATGAAACATCCTTGGGGAGACTCCATTCAAGTAGATCTCCATGAACTTATAGTTTAATCAGTAACAGTTCAACAAACATTTATTGAGTACCTACTATATGCAAAGAACTTCTATCAGCATTGGAGAGACCAAGATTAAGGATACTGGGGTCTTCTTTAAATGAATTCAAAAATCTAATAAATAGATAAGCAAGTAATTGAAGGAAAAAGAATGTGAAGACATATATTTTTTTAAATATATCTTTATTGATTTCAGAGAGAAGAAAGGAGAGGGAGAGAGAGAGATAGAAACATCAATGATGAGAGAGTCATTGATCGAGCCTGCAACCCAGGCATGTGCCCTGACCAAGAATCGAACCCCAATCGCCTGGATCCCAGGTCGACGCTCAACCGCTGAGCCTGCCTGGCCTGGCTGAAAACATATTTTTAAAGGGAGACACTAACTCAGTTGGGGAGGGGGGGCAGATAAGATGAGATATGGTTTCATGAAGGAGTACTGTTTAAGGAGCGATTTAATAATAAATGAAAGTTTCACATTGACTAAGAAAGAAAGTTTATACCAGGACCAAAGACATGTGCAACTGGAAAACTTTTGAAAGTATGAGTGGCATGCAATAATTTACCTAGAGATATTATTCCAGTGGAATATGAAATGTGATTTGGGGCTGCAGAAGCAAACTTGAGTACAAGGAGCCTAATTTAATAGTGCAGGCAACATATGATGGGAGTATGAACTAAGTCAGGAGCAAAGGAGTTGGCTTTAAGATATATTTAAAACATAAAATGGATGGAAAGCGATAACCAGTAGGGTATAGTTGGAAGAGAAACTGAAAATATCCCATGTGCATCTCCTCCATCTTTCAATCACACCAAATTCCTTTTTTCTCTATGTCAGTATCTTCATTTGTACACAATCACTCATCCAGCTCCCAACCCAGAAATGTGGGAGACATTCTTAATTCTTCTCTTTTCCTTATCTTGACATTCAATCTATCAGCAAACCCTATAAAATCAACTACCGATTATTTCTTCTTTTTAAATATGCTTTTATTGATTTTAGAGAGAGAGGAAGGGAGAGGAAGATCTCTCACTTGGATCATTGCAGCAGCCTTGCAACTAGTCTTCGTGCTTTCACTCCTGCCCTTCTAGGGTCTGCTTTCAACAGAGCCACTCAAATGGTTCTGTCAAACTATAAGTCAGATCGTGGTGTCCCTCTGCTCAAAGTTCTGCATTGACTTCTCATCTCACTTGAAGTAAAGGCCAAATTTATCACAATGATTTTCAAGACCCTGCATTAACTAACCCCCAGTTACTGCTATAACCTTGTACGCTTTCCCTTCCTCCATCCACCATACACACACTTGCTGAACCACTAACCGCTCACTTCTCTCTGCCTGGAATGCTCTTCCCCATGATGTCAGCATGGTTCACTCTGTTGCTGCCTTCACATCTTTACTCAAATGTGAAGCCTTCCCTGATTACCCTATTTAAAATGAAACCTCCTCACCATAATTCACTATCCCTCTTCCCAGTTTAATTTTTCTCTATCACCAATGAACTTACCACATAATTTAGAGAAATTTTGTACTCTAAAATCAGAAACTATCAGAAACTTTACTGTATGACATTTTATCAATAAGAATGAAACATTCCACTTTTGCCTAAGAAACTAAGTCACTTTGACAGAGAAGCATTCTTGATTCACAGTCAATGCAGAGCTTCAGATAAGGAGCTTCTGTAATCAGTATTTCGTGTCTATCTCAACTGTGTAGGCTCCAAAGAAACAAGAACCTTAGGTTTGCTTTGCGGTCCAAATCTGATGTTGCTTTGAGACTAAACTTCATCATTCTCTCCAATGCTATAACTCTTCTACCTTTCCCTTTGTTTGGTGAAACACCATGATATTTGGTCTGTGGTTTGCCTCATTGCAGTGGGCCAACAAAACAGATTTTGTCAGACTACAGATCTCATAGGGAAGCTTCTAAGGTATTGGTACACAGGTTTTTATTTTATTATTTTTAAACTATACATGCACGTCTTATAACACTTGCATTGAGGTTTATTGGTTGTGTAAGTAAACTAGGTTATCTTTGTTTACTGAGAGAAGTCAAGATTAGCAAGTCTCTGAAGTAGATATTCAAATATACTGTGACATATCAAAAACTTTGTATGATTTCACATTTCATTCTTAATTCACAGAATGCCCTACTCTCCCAAAGAGTCACGTCTCTTCCTTTGCCAACATAGTCTGACTGTGAGTGGCCAAATCAAACCATTCTCTTCAGCTGCAAGGATGCCAATATCCTTAGATAGTGAGTTCTCTCCTCAATAGAGCTGGTAATGAGGCTCTGAAAACTTGGCCCCCATCACCTCATTCCTGTTCCATCATGTCCTTGCCAGATGTTTCTGCCAGATTGATAGGGTTCCCATTTCTCTTTATGTCTCATATTCCTTTAGTAGTTATTACACCAACCTGTCTACTTTTTGAGGAAAAAAAATGTCTACCATTAAGGGCCCAGACATTGTATACTTATTAGACACAAAGGTGTCTCAAAGATAAATTATACACATTAGATTTTTTCTGTGATTAGTTTATTGAGTCTAGATGAACAATAGTAACAGCACAATAGGACAGTCTTTTCAATGAATCACTGATTTGCTGAACATCTGTTGACTTTTAGTTAGAATTCATCATTTGATGCCACAGTGTGTAATCTTTCTTCATGTTTTCATTGGAACTTGTTGACATGTTTCAAATGAAGAATTACAACATGCTTTCCCCCCACATGAACTAAAAAGTTATTCTCCTTCAAGAAAGAATTAATATATTTTACTGTGTTTTAATATTTTGATTCTTTATGAAAACCTTCCATGGGTCCCTGCTCCCTGGCTGGGATTATTTAGATGTCCTATTTAGAAACCTTATTTAGAAAGTGGCATTATGTATCTAAGTTATTTTCAGCTGTAATGAGTTATTATTATGGTAATAATGATCATGGGAATATCTAATATTAGCTGTGTATTTACTATGTGCCAATTAATTTACAAACCTGCGTGGTCCCATTTAATCCTTACGATAATCCTGAAAATGTAGTATGCTTTTCAGCGTCTGAGGGCGAGAAAATGGCTGAGGGAGATGACATGACCTACTCAAGGGCACAAAGCTGAGTCAGGATTAGGATCCAAGCTTGTCTCACCCAAAGTTTATATACCTTCCACCATGCTCAGGATGCTGCACTGATGTTCCAGCTAATTAGCTGATAGCTAATCCTTTGTGTCTCTATGAAGAACAGGACTCCATTCTCATTTTTCATATTCACCAGTCATTAGGACATTCTTAAGCATGAGGCAAGCTAGGACTTCTGAAGTAAGAGTTATAATGGAGAGGAAACCAGGACCGTACTGTTTGGAGGTGAACAAACTGCCCTGACAAGAAGACTAACTCTTGTCCAATGCTCAAAGTCAGAGGATGAAGGAGAAAGTCCAATCTCAAGTTAGAACAGAAAGGCATCAATAAGTGAAATCCCAAAAAAGCCATTATGTGTAGTTAGCATCACAAGGCCAGTAGTACATGACGATTTAAATTAGATGGCAACACTGGGATTCAGGACTGTAGCCAGAAACTAGGAGGCATGAGAGTCAGGAGTCAGCCCTCCCAGGGACGTCAACAAGAAACCAGAGAACTAGCAGAGAAAGTGAAGGATGATAGTGTTGAATGGATCTGGCCAGCAAGAAGCTCTCAGGGGTGTCTGGTTCCAACCAGCGATGCTTCTGCTCACTTCTGCTGGTCAGAACTGGCTTAGGAAGTAGGTAGGGCTAATGTCACAGATGAAGAACAGCTGAAAATTCAACTAGAAGAGTGAGGACGACTAGCAATTCGACTTTTGTTAAGTGGATGCTCAATTCTTTTATTGTTTACCATCTTGGAGAAAGGATTTGAAACAGTGCATCAAGAAAACATTTTAGAGGGCAATGGAAGTGGATTTAACTTCCTTCCTCCCAAGAACAGGAATAAAGACTCCTCCAACCCCAGCCCAGGCCCCAGCAGCTTACAGACTGGGAAAACATCACATCAATTCCAAAGTAAGCAATAGCTCTTTGAATTATTTTTAATCCACAGGAATGCCCATAACAGTGAAAGTCTCTGTTGACTCCCTCAATCTTTCCCATCTCCACCTTCCACCTTCACAAATAAATTTAGAAATATTAATGAAAGTAATTTTTCTTATTTTGATGTGATAGAAGTTTTAAGTCTGGAAATAAAGATACAAATATTATAAGACCATCTAGAAGATGTCCCCTGAATGCTCTGTAAATAATAACTACTAATAACTGCATCACACTTGTGCTTTTTTGTGTTCTTTCACATAAAATATTTAATTACTACATTTTAAGAAAACCCTTTCATTTACCCATCACATCTATGGGGTATATTTCATTATTGTTCCCTGTTTACAGATCAGGAAATCCATTTCAAAGGTCACACAACCAGAAAGATCAAGCCTGGGTCTAAATCCCATTCTCTGCCCCTAGAGCATATGTCTTGCTCCTCTCTACTACACCATGCTACCTCCATTCTTCAAGAATATCTCTTGCAAAGAAATAGAGGCCAAGCTCTGTGACCCCTGTGAGCCTACACTCCAAGGTGGACTTTTTTGAGGTCCATTGAGAAAAAACTGACAAAGCTCTATGGCATGGTTAAAACACAAATATGATGTGTTTACACCACAGGGATTTCTATGGAGTCTCAGAAAGAAAGAAGCATTTTCAATTTCAATTGTAGCACATTCATTCTGGAATCATGCTCTTCTGGTCTGGGATGTCATCCCTTTTTAATATCCACATAAATCAGAATGTCACAAGCCACAAAAGCTGTGAAATTCTGAGCCTGCCATGGAAATACGACCCCTGATGCATGTCAAAAGAAATTGGCCAAATCCAGCAGAACTTATTCCAAAGGAAGCTTTGCATATTTCAGCCCATTGTTTTCACCTCCATAACTGCATTGAACACAACATTATGGGTTAAATGGTTACTTTTTTTGTATTCATTAAAGAAACACCATTTAGCTATCTGTGCATAATTTGAGTAAAAGAAATTACTCTATTCAAGACTCTCTATCCAAAAGTCTGTTTCCATTATATGAGATAAACTGTAAAATTTATCATTTTGCCATGACTACACCATAAAAAATTTATTATTTTCTCCACGGTTTCCATCTTTTCTTCCAACTTTATAAATAAGATGGACTTTTCCTAGAAATATCAGTGGAGTTAGATCAGTAGCACAGTTTATAATTTCATACCTTTGACTAAGGAGAAAGGTTAAAATGGGCACGTGAGGGCATTTCCCCTCTTATTAAGGTTTATTGATTCAGGGTGAGGGAAAGAGAACTTTGATTTACAAGATATACATCCAGAGTCAACCTCAGAGATCTCTAGGAAATTCTAGAAGCTACAGGCCAATTAAAATCAAATGATTCAGAGAAGCAGCCTTTATGTCAACAGAGAGCAGTTTCTCCTCAATGCTATATTCTAAATTACAACTGTCTCATTTAGTTTTGATGGTTTCCTCACATGATGCTTTTGCCTTATCAGGGTCACTTCTGGTATAAGACAGGACCCTTAGCCTGAAAAGCAGTCCCACAGCTTTCAGTGATTGATCATCAAAAGGTATTATTGACTTTGAGAAAGGAATCAGGTCTCTTTGTAAATATTGTGATAAATGCTGAAGGTAAATAATCATTTTCCCCATATCTTTTATTTACAAAATATTTAAAACCAGTTTGCTTGGCTGGTGCAGCTCAGGTGGTCGAGTGTTGTCCCATGCACCAAGATGTTGCCAGTTCAATTCCTGGTCAGAGCACATGCTGTGTTGTGGGCTCGATCTCCAGTAGGGGGCGTTCAGGAGGCAGCTGATCAATGACTCTCATCATTGATGTTTCTCTCTCTCTCCTTCTCCCTTCCTCTCTCTGAAATCAATAAAAACATATTTTAAAAATAAAATAAAATAATTTAAAACATTTTTAAAAGGATATGGCAGAAGTTACGGAATATTATTTTGTGAGATCAAGTTACAAAAACACTGCTTCCATCTTGGACACCCTCTCTTACTCTCCCATTTGCTCATTCTGATGAAGGCAACTGCTCTCCGGAGAGGCTCCTATGGCAAGAAACTGAGGAAAATCTTTGGCCAGCAAGAAACAGGCCACCAGTTCAACAAGCCAATGAGAAACTGAGAAATCCTGCCAACGATCCCATGTGTGAGCTTGGAAGCAGATTTCTCTTCAGTCAAGCCTTCACATGAGACTGCAGGCCCAACTGATACCTAGCTTGCAGCTTTTAGAGAGACCTAGATGCAGAGATACCCAGCTAAGCTGCACCAAGATTCCTGATGCACAGAAATTATGAAACAGTAAATGTTTGTTGTTTTACAACACTCAGTTTCAAGATAGCTTTTTACATGGCAACAGACAATTAATACACTCGATCCTTGTCTTGTCCTATACCAAAGACACAGGCTTCTCACTATTCTATCCCTGACCTTATTCTAGTTCTCAAACTAGGAAACAGGCAACCCCAGTACTACTCTGTCCTTCAAAAAGAGTGGAGAGGAGCAAAGGAAAATTCCACTGCACAGCAGACTAGGGACCATAGCCCTTCCCTGTTTCCTGCAGACCCAAGGTTCTGGTGCCAGTTCCTGGGCTCAGTCCAGCTTCCAGGGCAGGTGGAACCATATAGCAAGTGCCTAGAGCATCTCACTGGGTCCTTCTTTCCCCTAATTTACTTTCATAAAGAACTGGATCTTAAACCCTACTTCTCTGTTCTTTTAAGCATTTCTAAGGCAGATGGGTGGCTAATTATCTTGCCTGATCAGTCCACAGAGTTTCAGCTTCAATTCCCATCAGCTTTTGACACTTTTCCCTGAAGGTTAATAAGTAGTCAAGATGCTTGTACATTTCTACTTCACTGTGGAAAATACAAAATGAAGTATGTTAGAAAGATACCATTGTTCCAAAGGTGTTAATGTTCTTTTAAAAAGAAATAAATAAATAAACCCAAGGGCATACAGAACAACAAGAAAACTGAACTGCAAAGCAACAGCACCTCAGGGAGAATGCAAGCCAGAAAGGTGTAGATGTTTGCACTGTGAGAAGCTGTAGTGTTGGCAGGTTTCATACTAAAGACTAGACTGGCTTTGACGAGGAACATTACATCTTGTCTTTTTACGAGAACAATTCTCCATCCATGTAAAAGTGTTCCTGCCTCCATTAACACGTCATTCTGAAAAGCCAATGACCGAGGAAAAGGCTGAAATCTCATCTCACCCTGAACTCAGCTGACTTGGAGATCAGAAAATAGAGATTTCTCTTTATGAGAGCATAAAGAATGTAGCTTTTATACCCTTAGGTAAGAGCAGAATTTCACAGAGGCAGAATAAGATTTTTCTTTTGAGAAATGAGTGTCCTTTACCTAATGATCATAAACAATTCTAAATACTCTATCAGGTTCCATATCCCATGTAAAGCTCAGACAAGAGCGATTTCGAGCCATCAATAAGAGCAAGAAGATTTACACTCTAAAAATAGGATCAAACAGAATTTGCCTCCCTTTGCACTGTATCCCCATGGGACAACTAAGGCAGTTGTGTCCTCAACAGAGAACTGTGATTATTATGTAACTTTTATCAGACACAATGTGCTTGTGTTATGAGAACTCAAGAGGTGATTGAGTCAGTTGCATATAGTCAGCTTGAGTCCTCTAGAACTCAAGTCCAGTGGACAGGGCAAAGCTGAGACAGCCACCATTGGGATGTATGTCCATTTCTAAAACAGATATAGATGGGCACCTCCAAGCCCCCAAATGGCTCCCAAGACATTGAGCATCTAAATTAGATCTGGGATGAATGTCTTAAGTGACACCTCCTTCCCTCCCTTTCCTTAAAATCATGTCCAATTCCCATTTCTACCTTTGGACCTGACTCTACAGTAATGGTGATTTCTTCACTATGTATAAGGTTGTTATTTTTGTTTTTGTTTTTTGGCCTTTTAAAAACCTTTTCAAAACATTCTTTGTTATCATAACCTCTTATTGAATGTGAGGTAGGTGGAGCAGAGAAATTAGAGAAAACTGATCTACAGAGAGGTTTTATAACTTGCTAAAGGTTACTTCACCAGGGCTTAGGCCTTCCAACAAGGCTCTCTGGTTGTCCCTCAAAATCACACAGTACGTGGCCATGGTGGAAACACATGACACTGCTATATTCACATTGCCAGCCCATATCATGCTCATGGGCCCTCCTACCCCTAAAGAAAGCATTCATTATCCTCATTACCTTCTCACCTTGTTCCCCAGAGAGCCTGGAATAAGTTTCTCTCACAACCTCTTAATGACACAGTAAGATTTGAGAAGGACATTGTTGAGTTTGCAGCCAAAGGAAAGTGTTATTTATAACAATCTGCACAAACCAACTTTGATGTTAACTGAAATTACTTCCTTCTGGCACAAAATAAGTACCAGGCTAATTGTTAACAGTACCCTTTAAAATGGCTCATTAGGTATATATAGATGGCTAATTGCCTGCTCCAAGTTTACCCATCTCTCTACCTTAAACATAATCAGTTCTTTAGCCTCTCTCAAAAAGGTTGCATTTCATACAACTTCAGCGGGTTCTGTTTCCAATCTAGTTTACACCAATATTATACATTCTTGGCAAAGGATGACTATGCAGAAAAGAGAAAGTGTTGCAGTATTTCCTTCAGTGTATGGTCTCTATATGTTTAGTTTATAATTATCATTTGAACCTCCCGCTAGAGTTCCTATCATTCAGCTTTTTGCACGGCTTCCTTTCACTGTCGCATTATCCACCACTGTTCTTACCAAGTCTTATCTTTCCCATAATAACAAACTGATGTTGACATCCTGGTAGGCAGGGCTCATTTCTTGTTCTGGAGCTTCACATCAAAGTTCCTCAGTGAGGTTTATGCACCATAGCACAGGTTAAAATTCGCAACAAAAATGCTCCCTGACATTTCCTATATACTTTGAGTGAATTCTAATTGCACATTGCCTTGCATTTTATCTTTTTACCCTTATATGACTGGATATCCAGAGAAACTATAAACCAAGACATACCTTATCTTCAACTTATATTACAGCCCTGTTAGCTGTCACCAAGTCAGTGCCCTAAGAACTGGGTTAAATCACTGTCTTTCTTACCAGTTCCCAGTACAGAGAAAATGAACCTACATGAATTTTTTCAAAGGTTTGAATAAAATCTCTCAGTACACACATGTCCATTTTCTTACTTTGCTTTTCCCTAGATGCTAGAGTAAACAGTAAATTTAAATTTAAATTTTCTCTCACATTTAACTCTTACTAATAAGAAATATCATCAAAATTCTTATCTTTGAAATTAGGAGTTCATATATGTGTTTAAAACTTTACTTGAGACTTCAAACATAGCCAAATATTTGAAATTCCCATTGTGGCATAGATTGATGTTGGAGATCTTTAAAATGTCAAGACAAGGCATTAAATGGAGGTAACATAAAATTTGTAGGGTACTACATATGGAATGACATCAATTGTTCTGTAACAGACACATACAAACACACATGTGTGTACTTATAGATGCATGGAAAATGACTTTTACTTTTCACTTTTCATTGTTTCTGAAATATTACCCTGACCATGAACTATATTTCACAGAAAAATAATACTAATTAAGAAATCACCAATCTCTTCATATAATTTTCAAGATCTCAGTTTTATCTGTGTGCCCAAGGTTAGGTATCTCTGCCTTTTTTTTTTTTGTAATCCTCACCCGAGAATATGTTCTCCATTGTTTTCCAGTTGAAGGGAGAGAGAGACACACGCATCAATTGATTGCCTCCTTCATGCACCCCAACCAGGGCTAGAGATCAAGCCTGCAACAGAGATATGTGCCCTTGGCCGGAATCGAACCCGGAACCCCTCAGTCTCAGCCAACACTCTAACCACTGAACCAAACCAGCTAGGGCATGACTGCTTTTTTTATGCCATATGGATTGTACTCCATTGAACGCTGGTCTAGACCAGAGTAAACAAAAATTTTTCTATAAAGAGCTAGATTGTAGATATTTTAGACTCTAGGATTCATCTCTTTTGCAACTACACAATTCTGCTGATGAAGTTTAAAATCAGCTAAAAACAACATGTAAACACATGGGCATAGTTATGTTCCAATAAAACTTTCTTTACAGCCCTGGCCGGTGTGGTTCAGTTGGTTGAGCATTGTCCCATGCACCAAGAGGACACTGGTTCAGATTCCTGGTCAGGGCACACACCCAAGTTACAGAGCTCAATCCCTGGTAGGGGGCGTGCAAGAGTCAGCTGATCATCCCTCTTCCTTCCTCTCTCTCTAAAAGTCAACTAAAAATCCTTTTTTAAAAACCCAAAAACTTTCTTTACAAAAACAGGCAGCTGACTGGATTTGGCCCATGGACCAGAATTTGTCAACCCCTGGTCTAGAACATACTGTGGCCACTAGCCACATGTGGCTATTTAAATTTACATTAATTAAAATGAAATAAAATTTAAAAATCAGTTTCTCAGTTGCACATTTCAAGGGCTCAGTGACCACCAGCAGACAGTGGCTGCCACACTGGACAACACAGATATAGAACATTTCCATTGTCACAGAACACTTAAACTCTTCTCTCAAGATGTTCAAACTACACTAGAATTCTTTGGATAAGAGTGGGGGGGGAAAGCACTTTATTCCCTAAGCTACTAAATCCTAGTCATTTTTGACACTTACTCAATGTGAATGATTATAATAGCATCAAGTAGTGTGAAAGCTTCATATTCTGCATAAAATTGCCAGGGTGTGATTTTAAGCAACATTTTAATTTTCACCAGAGATGAGGTGTTAAAAAGCATGTTGAATTTTTATTTAGAAGATTTAAGAATGGAAAAGCATAACTACACAATAAGGATTATGGAGTTGGCTTCCACTGATCTTTAAAAAAAAAAAATCTTAGAAAACTGAAGTCTAAAATAAAATAATTTAAAATACACCCAAAATGATGAATGGGGAGGGGACAGGTATACAGAAAGAAATCTGACATAATCATGTCTAGGAAATGTATCATTCAAAACTGCCATCTGACGCCAGAAGTGTTTGAAAGGGGATTTGTCCAAGTATTACTTCACATTACTTCTACCCCAAAAACATGTGCTTGTTTCTTTAAGAACCAGAGATAGATGCAAGACAGGACAGGAATATCTCCTTTTTTAAAATCATAAGCTATAAGAGTCCCCAAATGATGACAAGATAGCTTACAAAACTACACAGTACTTGAAGACTAAGAGGAAGGACTTTAAGAGAAAAATAGCACCGTAGCATTTCCCACCTCTTCATCAGATCTGCATAAGCTTCCTTTTTCCCCCTGTGCATTTCTGGTGGTTTAGGTAGACACTCTACTTATTGCCTGTAATTCACATGCCAAGAAAAACACAAGAGCAGAACAAATGGCCTGAGAGAAGCAGCTCACTTTCATCTGCTCACCTAGTGGTCAAATGAAGTTTGTCTCCTCAGCAGCCCATCTGAAAGCGAGTACATAAGCAGCTGACCGCAGCACCAGCAATGAGGTTTGTCTTCCCAAAAAAATAATGATAGCAACTTCAGAAGGGAGCCTCAAGGGTCTGAGAGCAAGTCAGCTTGTCCCTGACGTTGAAGCCCACCCCACAACAAGAGATCAGAGAGAAACATGTTCAATTAAACCTGGCACAGGTGGGGCCAACAACCTCAATCCAGACTGCGTAATTCTATAACTGAAGATCAGAAATGCCCAAAATAAACAGAACAACATTAATCAAGTCTTTAAAATATCAGTGTACAAATCGGTCCCTCTCATTTCAAAGAAACTATGACAACTTCCAAGGGCATCATCATTTTGTGCAGATAACACTCTGTACTCTGTTTGGCCAGCTCATGTTTCAAAAAGCTGATGTGGCTTCACTGGGAATCCCAGGCTCACATACAACAAGCTGGGAAGCCACGACAGCAGTCTGAACGTGACCGCGATCGCATTCTCTGTGTGACAGTCATCATTCCCAAGCCCCCTTTATTCTCTCAGTTTCCCTTTATAAAATGGTCAACATGTGAGCCTTCCCATGGAATTTGATGCGGTTTCTGAAGACATACTTTGAAGATCAAGGCAGTGAATTTCATATGACCAAATAAAAGGAGTTGTGTTTCTCTAAAGCAGGGCTTCTCAAAATTTTTTCCAGCTGAACTTGATTTTTTTTTAAATTTATCTTTATTGTTGAAAGTATTACAGGTGTCCCATTTTTCCCCCAATTGACCCCCTCCACCTCACTCCCACTCCCTCCCCAGGCCTTCACCACATTATTGTCTGTGTCCATGGGTTATGCATATATGCATACAACTTCTTTGGTTAATCTCTTCCCAACCTCTACCCCCCTTCCCTCAGAAATATGATTGTCTGTAACATGCATCAATGTCTCTGGATCTATTTCATTTGTCAGGTTGTTTTGTTCATTAGCTTCTTCTTAAAGAAGACCCTTCAACATTTCATGTAGTACTGGTCTGGTGGTGATGAACTCCTTTAGCTTTTCCTTGTCTGAGAAGCTCTTTATCTGACCTTCAATTCTAAATGATAGCTTTGCTGGGTAGAGTTATCTTGGCTGTAAGTTCTTACTTTTCATCACTTTGAATATTTCTTCCCACTCCCTTCTGGCCTTCAAGGTTTCTGTTGAGAAAACAGCTGACAGTTGTATGGGTGCCCCCTTGTAGGTAACTGACTGCTTTTCTCTTGCTGCTTTTAAGATTCTCTCTTTGTCTTTAACCTTTGGCATTTTAATTATGATGTATCATTCTGTGGGCCTCTTTGGGTTCCTCTTGTTTGAGATTCTCTGTGCTTCCTGGACTTGTAAGTCTATTTCCTTCCTCAGGGGAAGTTTTCTGTAATTGTTTTTTCAAATAGGTTTTCAATTTCTTGCTCTCTTTCTTCTCCTTCTGTAACCCCAATAATACAAATGTTGGGCCTCTTGAAGTTATACCAGAGGCTCCTTATACTATCTTCATATTTCTGGATTCTTTTTGTTTTTGCTCTTGATTGGGTGTTCTTTGTTTCCTCATGTTCCAAATTGCTGATTTGATTCTCAGCATCCTCTACTGTGCTGTTGATTCCCTGTAAATTATTCTTCATTTCAGTTTGTTTAGACTTCATTTCTGATTGGTACTTTATTATATCATTGATGGTCTCACTTGTTTTTGTAATAGTCTTACTAATATTCTTGAGCATCTTTATAACCATAATTCTGAACTCTGTATTTAGTAGCTTGCTCGGTTCTATTTTATTTAGTTCTCTTTTCTGGAGATTTCTTTTGTTCTTTCCTTTGTGACATGTTTCTTTGCCTCCACATTTTGGCTGCTTCCAGGTATTTGTTTCTATGTATTAGGTAGAGCTGCTATGTCTCCTGGAATTTGTAGAGTGGCTTTGTGTAGTAGGTGTCCTGTAGGGCCCAGTGGCTCAGCCTTTCCAGTCACCTGAGCTGGGCCTTCTAGGTGCTCCCCTGTGTGGGCTGTGTGCTCTGACCTGTTGTACTTGAGCCTTGGTTGCTGTTGGTGTCACTGGGAGGAATTGACCCCCAGACCAATCAGCTGTGAGGACCAGCTGCAACTACAGCCAAAGAGCTGCAGTGCTGGAGACACCCCTATGGAGCAGGATTTACTTCAGCGGAGCTTTGGTGTTTACCAAGTGTGCCCCTTGAGTGTGTCACTCGTGGATGTGGTAGGGTTGTAATCCAGCATGGTCAAGTCTGACCACCAGATATACTGTCTCTGGGGCCTCCCGGGAGGTGCAAAGTTATCCTCTGCCAGTGCCTTGCCCAGGGCCACCCAGCATGAGCTACACAGCAAACCATAGTTGGCTGCTACTTGTGCTGGGTTTGGCATTGTCCAGGAGAGGCCAAGCTATGAGCCAATGCAGCTGCCGCTAGTGCCAGGCCTAGGGCTACTTATCAAGCTGTATGGGGCACCCTGCTGCTTGTTTGAGAGATTTTAGGAAAGTCCTAAGCATGAGGCTTGACAGGCCACTTGCATAGAAAAGCCACTGGAAATGTCTTGGATGAGCTTACAGGTGGGGAGGGGCAGGGCCTCCGGGAATCACCAGGGCGGGGCCAAAGGTGTGGATCAGGTGCTAGCGACTCAAATATGGCACCTGCCTGCCGGCTGTGTGTGGGGAGGACTTGCCAAAGAAGCGATGGCCTGTGCCAGCTCTTCTGTCTGGGAGGAAGCTGCCCCTCCAGCTCTTGCCACAATTTTAGGCAGGTTAGTCCCTCCCTGAATGTCCCAGGTCCTTTCAGGCTGCTGCCCGGCGCTCGGTCTCAGAGGGCGTGCGTCTGAGTGAGTCCGTGCGCGGGCCCTTTAAGAGGAGCTGCTGGGGCTCCCACAGCCTCAGAGATCCTCAGTGACAGTTCCCGCTGGTTTCACAGCCCAGAGTTGTTGGGACGTCTCTTCCTGGCCCTGGAGCCCTGGGCTGGGGGCCTGCTGTGGGGCTGGGACCCTTCCCTCCACTGGGAAACCCCCACAGCCAAGATTCCCTCCCGGGTTTCAACCACAGCATCAGGTGTGGGCCCGCGGCTGCATCTCTGTGATTCAGCCCCAATCCGCCCACGTCTCCACCCCTCCTACGGGTCTTGGTGCTTCTTCAGTTCCCTGGTTGTAGGGCTTCTGTGCAGCCAGGTGTCAGGAGGTTCTGAGTGATGGTGGTTCTGTATTTTAGTTGAAATTTTGATGTGGTTGCGGGATGCGGCGGGTACAGTGGTTACCTACGACACCATCTTGTTTCTCCGGCTTCTCAAATTTTAATGGGATACATATCACCTGGAGATCCTGTTCAAATTCCGATTCAGGAGGCCTCAGTGATGCCTGAGATGCAGAATTTCTAACTATTTCCCAGATGATGATAATGATACAAACCACACTAAGTAGCAAGCTAAGTTGTACATTAATTTCCATGATCCAAGAGTGGTTTTTAGGCTTGAGATTGATAGAGGGTATCATTTTTAAATGCAGAAGTGGAAAAAGTTAGTGAGATTGGATCTAGGAGATTATCTAGAATAAACCCTTCATTTTTTTTCTTTTTCTTTTTTTAATATATCTTTATTGATTTCATAGATAGGAAGGGAAAGGGTGAGAGAGAAATAGAAACATCAATGATGAGAGGGTTGTCATTGATCAGCTGCCCGCAGCCCTGGTATGTGCCCTGACCAGGAATCGAACCTCAGTCTCCTGGATCCTAGGTTGATGCTCAACCACTGAGCCATGCCCAGCTGGGCCCTTCATTTTTAAAGAATGTTTAAGGGACACACCCACAGTCACACCACGGAGTAGTGACAGATGCTGGGCTTGGCTTCCTTTAAACAGTCCTAATAGCACAGATCCCAAGTGCTGCACAGCAGAACAAGCGTGTGCACTGTGACAGAGGGGGAGCAGAGGGAGCCAAGAAGGGAGAGGAGAGAAGGAAGAATTTTATTCCTGACACAGCTGCATAACTGAGTTAGAAAAGGAGCATGGCCCATGACTTTATGAACCACTGAAAAAAGTTGTTGGGTAGCTAGGTTCCAGTAAAATTAATCAGTCCACAGAGATGTTATCACTTCTATCCACTTTTCCTTGTAAACAATACTATCACATCTGTAAAACCAGGTAAGGTGTTGCGCTTACTGACTACTGAATGTCTTATTTCTCTCCACTACAGAGGAAAGAAACAGACTTTCCATAGCCACTACTGCTCTTCTATGCAATATCAGGATCCAGATGTGTTGAAACATTAGGAAATGGGCTGGGGTTCTCCATTGACTATGTTTAGACAGTGCATATACAGCACATGATTATGTTTATCATCCCCACATAGGTCTCCTTGTGTTTTGAATCCTTATGATCCTCTAGATATATATTTGGAGCATATTTTTTACCTGGTGCCCAAGAAAACCTATAATGGGGTATTCAAATACTGTGTCCTCACTTTTTGTCTACTTGATATACCAGTTCCTGAGAAAGGGATGTTAAAAATCTCTCACTATGAATGTAGATTTTCAGTGTAGTCTTTTGCTTTATATTTCAAAGCTATGATGAAAACTGTAAATTGCTTTATGATTCTTCTATCTTTTTGGTAGGTGTTTTATTGATGTAATGCATTTTTCTTTTTCCTTTTCAATGCTTTTACCCTTGAGTTATATTTTGTCATTTTAACATCGTTACTCTTGTTTCCATTTTATTAACATTTGTTTGGCATATAATTTTCCTTCCTTTTATTTTCAGATGTTCTGCATCATTTGGTTTTATTCTTGCCTCTTGTAAACAGCTTGTAACTGGATTTTTAAATTCAATTCTGAGAGTCTGTGTCATTCACATAGATTGTGATTCCTGACATGTTTTGCCTTTCTGCTATCCTGTTTTTGGTTTTCTGTTTAATGTGTATCTTTTTTGCTTTTTCTCCCTGATGTCTTGTTGGTAAAATTTTCTTCATTTTTCTCCTCTAATTACTTGGAAATTACATATATTGCCGCTCTTCTTTAAATAGCTACCTTTACACTTTTAACATGCATCTTTAAGCATATTTTCTAAGCCAAAAATTAACTTATTTGCTTACTCAAGAAACAGTCAGTGTCTGCCCACCCTTTATGAGTCACTGTCCAGGGGTTCTGCAAAATAAGAAATGGACAATAATGTCATGGAATTTGTATTCTGGTGGGAGTAGAATGGCAATAAGAGCAATAAAGACTGGGGTTTTTACAGGACAGCAAAGAGGCCAGTGTGGCTGGAGTGGTGCAGAGAGAAGGAGGACAGTGGGGCATGAAGTCAGTGAGGTTATGGGGGTCAAGTCACAAAGGGCTGCATGGGTCAGAGTAAGGACCTTGGCTTTTGCACTGAGTGAGTTGGGAGCCATTGGAGGGTTTTGATCAGAGGGGAGAAGCACTCTGGCTTGGGTTTAAGCAGGGTCATTCTGGCTCTGAGGGGTTCTTTTCAAATGAAGAAAAGCGTAGACAGAAGCAGGAGGCTATTGCAAAAATCAGATGAAATATAATGGTGGCTTGGATGAGCGTAGTTACGGGGGTAGGTGAATAATGGTGAAATTCTGGATATATTAGGGGGACAGAGCCAAAAATAAAGTTTGCTGGAAAACTAGATTGTAGTACGAGCAAAAGAGAAGGTGACAGAGATTCTCTCTGTGACCTGACTCTAGTCGGACTCCTCTAAGCCTTCAAGGCTCCAACCTTGGGCTCTGTCCTGGTCCATTTGGTCCAGTTTCAGCAAGACACCTACTGAGCCAGGTTAGCAAAAAAATATGATCAAATTCCTTATCTCTGTCCTTGATGTCTATTAAGGACTGAATGTTTGTGTCCCTCCCAGTAT